>NC_041381.1:341743562-341751402 GCF_002162155.2 Triticum dicoccoides | reverse complement strand
TTCCGGTTTTGTTGTTTAGCGAGCGTTCGCCGGACCGTTCGTCTTAACGAACGTGATCACTGGTTATCCCCGGTTAACGAACGTCCGTTCGTTTAACCGTTCGTCATTTTTCTTTTAATCGGATTTATTCCGTTATTTTTCTGATCGCGATTTCAGATCCGATCTTCTTTCTAGTTTATCTTCTCGCTCGTTTATCGGAATCAGGTGATTCAAGCGCCTGGAGTTTCATTTCGAAACCGCCGTTCTGACTAATCAACTTACACAAAGTTTTGCTACTGTAAAATTTGACCTAGTTTCAATTTGCTAGAACCGAGTTGTTTTCTTTTCGCCGTTTGACCTTCGTTGCTTTATTTGATTTGATTCTTTTGCCACCAGGGTTCTTAAGTTGAACTTTCTGGTTAGATCTTTTATTCGAGATTTACCTGTGCATTAGATGAGTACTTATTGTATGCTTGTTGTCTGCCTGCGATAGATCACCCGGAGTGCGCCGCTTGTTACTTCGAATCTCTAGGTTTCGCGGATCATCAGCAAGGCAAGTAACACTTGATCATATCTTTTCTACTACCCAGTTTTTATGCATTAGATCAATCCTCAAACATTGCATGATTAGGATCTAATTAAATTGTGGGATGGGAAGTAGATGAGGTAGTACCTATTACCTGTATTACTTATGAAACCTTTGGGAGTTACTTCTGCGTTTGCTTATTATGCCATGCTATGCTAGTAGACGTGGATTGGGTGAGTGAATATCCATGACAGATGTGAGATTGTTAATTAATGGTTTATCTAAGGTGGCAACTTAAATACACATCTGGGTGGATTGAGGCACCTGGGGTATCCAGTGATTGCCTGTTTTTTTGGAAATCCCGGGGTTACCGTGTGATTTTCCTATGGACCGCCACCCAGGCTCAAAGGGATCATAAGATAATTCATGCTAGTAACTTCCGTGTGCAGCCACAAGCCATTATGGGCTCTGGCATAGTTGACTAAGTCGTGCGAACCCTTATAGTGGTAGACTAGCAGATGTAGGGGATGTAGGTGTACCGGTCTACCCGTCGTAAGGTGCTAGCGCTTCTGAAAGACTATGTCTCGGTCATCCATTTCTTAAACACCATGTAGTGCGAGAAACCAAACGGAGGCGATCGAGTCTTGTGGGGAAAAGTGCGCAAACCTCTGCAGAGTGTACAAACTAATCATGATTAGCCGTGTCCCCGGTTATGGACATCTTGAGTATCTAGTACTTGAATATCATGTGAATCTCAACATGTTACCCTAAATCTAATATTGTTGGGTTTGTTAATGATTACTTTTTAATTGGGATTGAGGATGCTGTCAACCATTCTCAATGTTTAACAACCACCATGATAGTTAAATAAATTTATTCCTTTGCAGTAGGGAAAAATTGGCTTTATGCAAAATTGTAACCATAGAGCTTTACCACCAGCCAAATATGCATGTAGTATAGCCTCATTCCATTGTTATTCTCTATGTGTTACATTGCCAGCATATTCCATGTGCTGACCCATTTTCGGGCTGCAACTTTCATGTTGCAGACTTTTCAGATGACGAGTAAGGTGCTTTTAGGTCGTGGTTCTATACTCAGTGATGCCGATGGAGTTGATGGACTCACTTATCTTCCAAGTCTTCCGCTGTTATCGTTATTAGATGGCCTTAAGCCATGATTATTGTAATAAGTCCTCTTTTGGGACATCGATGTAATAAGTGTGTGATTGCTACTCTGTTATAAATCCTTCGAAGTACTGTGTGGTGTCAGCATTACTGATCCAGGGATGACACCTGAGCACAGAGACTTGACCATCTGAGGTCGGGTCGCTACAGAGATGGTATCAGAGCACACGCTGACTGTAGGACACGACCACTAAGTTAAAGCCATAGATCACTACTCTCTTCTCATTTTCTAACTCCTCATCTTTTCTACTCTTTTAGGATGACAGGCGCAAAGATCAAGTACGCTCAACCAGATGAAGGTACACCTTTTGGATTCCACTTGAAGGAAGTCGCCAAGTACCTGAACATTGGACTACCAAGCTTCACCGGGACTTTCAACGCCACTCTGCCTGAAGAGGAGCGCTGGAAGATTCAAGCCCACGTTCCGGGAAGGACATTCGCCCCAATCACCAAGCCTATAGATAGTGTTTTCAGTGCACCAACCTGGAGTCTGGGAAAGAGCATGGCAGCTCATATCACCATGGGACGCATTGGAGAAGTTATCAAGAAGACCTCAAGGACACTATCTACCAGATTTGTGGACGCCGAGATGAACAATGGGAGATAGTCAACACCAAGAAGGATAGATCCATTGCAGCTTTCATCCAAGAGCTAAACCAGCACATTCGATGCCAGGAGAACCATATGTGCAATGATATGATAGAGTTGAAGAATGCGAAGGGAAGGATCATCGAACTTGAAGGAGAACTAAAGTCTACACGCAAGGACTACATGGACGAGATCGTAGCTGTAGTAAAGCACAACAGCGATCTTAAGTATGAGATTGAAGAACTCAAGAAGAAATTAGCGCTCAAGAATGAAGACAAGTACGTCGACTGCCCGAGCAACTACATCATCATCGACGACACCGATTCGGATCCAAGTGAGCCCGACTTTGAAGACGAAGCTGGAGCAGACATCATGGAGTCTTCCACTAGTTCAAATTAATAGATGACCCCCACATATTAGTAGTATTTCCCTCCATGTAAACATTATAGTACAAGCACTTTTGCGATAGTTAGACCGTTGTAAGCCCTTTGTTGAAATGAGTGAAGTGATTTTGTGTGCATTTGTCTCATGAGCATTTGGGTAGTGTTTTCTCCTTAGACCTCACTCTATTCTTAATTTCTCATCTTTT
This sequence comes from Triticum dicoccoides, assembly GCF_002162155.2. Taxonomy (NCBI): domain Eukaryota; kingdom Viridiplantae; phylum Streptophyta; class Magnoliopsida; order Poales; family Poaceae; genus Triticum; species Triticum dicoccoides. The sequence goes on along the minus strand of NC_041381.1, from coordinate 341,748,536 downwards.
CTAAACCCTTCAGATGCCTCCGAGACGCAACCCCGAGTTTGTTTTCCCGCCAGAGATCACTCAGTTGATTCAGCAGCAGAATACTTTGATTCAAACATTGGTACAGAACCAAGGCAACAACAACAACAACCCACCACCACCACCACCTGCGGATCACTTGACTCGTTTCCTTAGGCTGCATCCGCCGGTGTATTCTAGTAGCACCGAGCCGATTGTAGCAGATGATTGGCTCCGCAAGATAGGAAGAGAGTTGACCACTGCAGGATGCACAGATGGTGAGAAGGTGAAGTTTGCTGCACATCAGCTTGACGGACCCGCAACAGCATGGTGGGAGAATTTCACAGCCACTTACCCTGTAGACACTGTCACATGGGATCAGTTTCAGCAAGCTTTCCGCACGACCCATGTTTCAGCAGGAGCTATGGCCATGAAGAAGCGTGAGTTTCGCAACTTACGCCAAGGAGGAAGGACTGTTGGCCAGTATGTGGATGATTTTAGTAAGTTAGCACGTTATGCTCCAAATGACGTTGCTACAGACGCAACTAAGTAGGAGAAGTTTCTGGAAGGACTGAATGATGAGTTAAGCCTGCAGTTGATGGTAGCAAGATTCAATAACTACTAGGAGTTGGTAGACCGCGCCCTCATGATTGAAGGAAAGTAGCAGCAGATTGAGAATCGCAAGAGGAAGTATGGGCAGGGGAAGTATAACTCTGGAGCCCAGCAGAAGCCCCGTTATACCCCTAAACAGGGAGTTCAGTTTCAGCATACCCATGGAGGAGGTAGTTCGCACAACCATAATGGCCACAAGAATGGTAATGGGACTGGAGGAAGCAACGGCCAGAACCGGACCACACCGTCAACCCCAGCCAAGAAAGACCTGAGCCATGTCACCTGTTACAAGTGTTCCAAGACCGGACATTATGCAAATGACTGTCCCGAAGGCCAAGGTGGAAACGGAAGCTCTGGAAAGAAGCCAAACCCTTTCAACAGGGGACAGGTGAACCACATTGATGTGGATGAGGTTGAAGATCAGCCCGATGCAGTAATCGGTAAGTTTTTGGTTAAGTCATTTACTGCACTTGTTATTTTTGATACTGGTGCATCGTATTCATACATATCAAGGGGATTTGTAGAGAAGTATAGTCTGCCTACTCAGATTCTTAAAACCCCTATGCTAGTAAGCTCACCAGGAGCGGAGTATATGGCCAGACAAGGATGTTTTCAAGTGCCATTAAGTATAGGAAGGCATGTATTCCCGACGGATTTGATCATTCTGGAATCCCAAGGATTGGATGTGATTCTAGGTATGGATTGGCTGTCGATGTATGGAGGAAACATCGATTGCGCAAGTAAGACGATTTTGCTCACAACGCCAGAAGGAAGAAGGATTAGGTATGTATCACGACATGGACCAAATAGGAATCAAGTAAATTCCTTATCAGGAGTTGTGCAGGAAGAGGTGCCAGTGGTGAAGGATTACCCTGAGGTATTTCCTGATGAATTGCCAGGAATGCCACCGGATAGAGACATTGAGTTTTTGATTGAGCTTTTGCCAGGTACAGGCCCAATATCGAAGCGACCATACAGGATGCCCGCACAGGAGTTGGCGGAAATCAAGAAGCAGATTAAAGAGCTATTGGATAAAGGTTATATACGCCCAAGTTCTTCGCCTTGGGGATCACCCGTACTTTTAGTGGAGAAGAAGGATGGATCGTTAAGGATGGTTGTTGATTATCATGGATTGAATGAAGTAACAATCAAGAACAAGTACACACTACCAATGATAAATGATCTGTTTGATCGTTTGCAAGGAGCTAAAGTGTTTTCCAAGATCGATTTGCGATCAGGGTACCATCAGCTGAAGATTCGAGAGCAGGACATACCTAAGACAGCGTTCACCACAAGGTATGGACTGTATGAGTATACCGTTATGTCATTTGGACTGACTAACGCACCTGCCTATTTCATGAACCTGATGAACAAAGTGTTTATGGAGTTTTTGGATAAGTTCGTCGTGGTGTTCATTGATGATATTTTGGTTTACTCGAAGAATGAAGAGGAACATAAGGAACATTTGCGATTGGTTTTGGAGAAACTAAGGGAACATCGGTTATATGCCAAGTTCAGCAAATGTGAGTTTTGGTTAAAGGAAGTTGGATTTCTCGGACATGTTATATCCGAAGAAGGTATCGCAGTAGACCCCACTAAGGTAGTCACTGTGACACATTGGGAAGCACCAACCATAGTTGGAGAGATCCGGAGTTTCCTTGGACTCGCAGGATACTACCGGAGATTCATTGAGAATTTCTCAAGGATTGCAAAGCCTATGACGGAGTTGCTGAAAAAGGATACCAAGTTCATATGGACTGAGGATTGTGAGACAAGTTTTCAGGAGTTGAAGAAAAGATTGGTGACCTCACCAGTGTTAATTTTGCCAGATCAGACCAAGGATTATGAGGTGTATTGCGACGCTTCACGTCGAGGACTTGGAGCAGTGCTTATGCAGGAAGGAAGAGTTGTTTCGTATGCTTCACGACAACTGAAACCTCACGAATTAAATTATGCCACGCATGATTTGGAGTTAGCAGCCATAGTGCATGCATTGAAGACATGGAGACATTTCCTCATTGGAAATCATTGTGAGGTGTACACGGATCACAAGAGTTTGAAGTACATTTTCATGCGGAAAGAGTTAAACCTTAGACAAAGGAGATGGTTGGAACTCATCAAGGACTATGATATGAGAATGCATTACCATCCGGAAAGGCTAATGTAGTAGCTGGCGCATTGAGCCGCAAGAGCCATGTCAATACGCTATTGACTGGAGAAATACCAAAGGAGCTAGCAGAAGATCTTCGTGAGCTATGTTTAGAAATAGTTCCGAGAGGCTATGTAGCAGCATTAGAGATTCAGTCTACCTTGATGGATAAAATCAGGGAAGCTCAGAAAAATGACAAGGAGATCGCGGATATAAAGGAGAAAATGAGCGAAGGAAAAGCAAAGGGATTTCGTGAGGATGAGAACGATACCCTATGGTTTGAGGACCGTGTTTATGTGCCAAATGACCCGGAGATCAGGAAGTTGATTCTGCAAGAGGCACATGATTCACCCTATTCGATTCACCCAGGAAATACCAAGATGTATTTGGATTTGAAGGAAACGTTCTGGTGGACCGCAATGAAGAAGGTTATTGTGGAGTATGTAGCAGTTTGTGATGTATGTCAGAGGGTGAAGGCAGAACATCAGAAGCCAGCATGATTGTTGCAACCATTGCCGATACCCGAATGGAAGTGGGATAAACTAGGCATGGATTTCATCACAGGTTTGCCAAAGACTCGTTCAGGCTATGACTCGATTTGGGTTATAGTCGACCGCTTGACGAAGGTAGCTCATTTCATTCCAGTCAAGACTACCTATAGCAGTGCTAAGTTGGCAAAGATATACATGACCAGAATTGTGTGTTTGCACGAGTTCCGAGGAGTATCATATCAGATAGAGGAACCCAATTTACCTCAAAGTTTTGGAATCAGTTGCATGAAACACTGGGAACCAGGCTGGAATTCAGTACAACTTTCCACCCACAGACAGATGGACAGACTGAGAGAGTCAATCAGATTTTGGAGGATATGCTGAGAGCTTGTGCACTAGATTATGGATCTAGTTGGGATGATAACTTGCCGTATGCAGAGTTTTCTTATAACAACAGTTACCAAACCAGCTTGAAGATGGCACCTTTCAAAGCTTTATACGGAAGGAGGTGCAGGACACCGTTATCATGGGATGAAGTTGGAGATCGTCAGTTGTTTGGACCAGATTTGATTAAGGAGTCTGAACAGAAAGTTAAGTTGATTCACGATAGGCTCAAGGTAGCCCAGTCCAGACAGAAAAGCTATGCGGATTCAAAATGCAAGGCGATAGAATATGAAGTTGGAGATAGAGTTTATCTTAGAGTATCCCCACTTCGAGGAGTTAAGCGTTTTGGAGTTAAAGGAAAGTTAGCACCACATTTCGTTGGACCGTATAGGATCTTGCAGCGCATGGGAGAAGTCGCTTATAAGTTGGAATTACCAGAAGGGCTGTCAGGAGTTCATGACGTATTCCATGTTTCTCAGCTGAAGAAATGTCACGCCGAGATGGCGGAGGTACCGCTAAGAGATACAGTGCCACTTGAAGCAATTCAGTTGAAGGATGATTTAACATATGAGGAAAAACCCATCAAGATTCTCGAACACGCTAGCAGGGTTACTCGCAGCAAGGTTATCAAGTTTTGCAAGGTTCAGTGGAGCCACCACACTGAGGATGAAGCCACCTGGGAGAGAGAGGAAGATTTGCTCAAGGATCACCCTCACCTATTTTCTAGCCAACCCGAATCTCGAGGGCGAGATTCATCTTAAGGAGGGTAGGTTTCTAACATCCCAAATTTTCAATTTGGAATGTTATACATTAAATCATCATGCATTACATATTTTCGTGCATTTGCCGATCCTAGAAATTTCACGCAACTCAAGGACCCTCGGAGAGAGTTGGAGATTTCGAAATTTTCATATTTGAGTTTCCTCGAATTATGAAAAAGGAGGATCGTTTGATTTTATTTATTTCATCTTCAAATAATTTTCCAATATCAAAAAAATATGAGAGGGAATAATATGACTTTCCCAAACATTAGGAAAAATGAAGATTTAATAAATAAATCAAATTCTGGATTTTCTCGGAGTTTATTTGCCTTAGGGAAAAATGCGTGTTTTCAAAAATTGCATTTTAGGCCCCGAGTAAAAGTTCATTTTGTTCGACTCATTTTTAGGAGTCGGGGAAAATTTACTTTGTAATTTTTGGGGTTCGTTAGGTTTTATTTTATTCATTTTCTGCGTGCATTTCAAAAAAAAACGCAGCGCCCGACTGGGCCAAGCGCCCAGCCGAGCCGGCCCAGCCGTGCCCCCTCCCCGCGCGCGCGCCCGCGCGCAGCCGCGCCGCTGC
>NC_041381.1:341736148-341743032 GCF_002162155.2 Triticum dicoccoides | reverse complement strand
GTCGCCCCGCGCCACCGCAGCCGCCGCCCCTCCGGAGCCCGCGCCGACGAGGTAGCCCCGCGCCGCGCCGCCCCTCGCCCGGTTCGGTTTTCTAATAAACTATTCCGGTTTATTTTTCGATGTTTCGTTTTTTTTAAAACCCTAGATCGGTTTTATTTCCGGTTTTGTTGTTTAGCGAGCGTTCGCCGGACCGTTCGTCTTAACGAACGTGATCACCGGTTATCCCCGGTTAACGAACGTCCGTTCGTTTAACCGTTCGTCGTTTTTCTTTTAATCGGATTTATTCCGTTATTTTTCTGATCGCGATTTTAGATCCGATCTTCTTTCTAGTTTATCTTCTCGCTCGTTTATCGGAATCAGGTGATTCAAGCGCCTGGAGTTTCATTTCGAAACCGCCGTTCTGACTAATCAACTTACACAAAGTTTTGCTACTGTAAAATTTGACCTAGTTTCAATTTGCTAGAACCGAGTTGTTTTCTTTTCGCCGTTTGACCTTCGTTGCTTTATTTGATTTGATTCTTTTGCCACTAGGGTTCTTAAGTTGAACTTTCTGGTTAGATCTTTTATTCGAGATTTACCTGTGCATTAGATGAGTACTTATTGTATGCTTGTTGTCTGCCTGCGGTAGATCACCCGGAGTGCGCCGCTTGTTACTTCGAATCTCTAGGTTTCGCGGATCATCAGCAAGGCAAGTAACACTTGATCATATCTTTTCTACTACCCAGTTTTTATGCATTAGATCAATCCTCAAACATTGCATGATTAGGATCTAATTAAATTGTGGGATGGGAAGTAGATGAGGTAGTACCTATTACCTGTATTACTTATGAAACCTTTGGGAGTTACTTCTGCGTTTGCTTATTATGGCATGCTATGCTAGTAGACGTGGATTGGGTGAGTGAATATCCATGACAGATGTGAGATTGTTAATTAATGGTTTATCTAAGGTGGCAACTTAAATACACATCTGGGTGGATTGAGGCACCTGGGGTATCCAGTGATTGCCTGTTTTTTTGGAAATCCCGGGGTTACCGTTTGATTTTCCTATGGACCGCCACCCAGGCTCAAAGGGATCATAAGATAATTCATGCTAGTAACTTCCGTGTGCAGCCACAAGCCATTATGGGCTCTGGCATAGTTGACTAAGTCGTGCGAACCCTTATAGTGGTAGACTAGCAGATGTAGGGGATGTAGGTGTACCGGTCTACCCTCATAAGGTGCTAGCGCTTCTGAAAGACTATGTCTCGGTCATCCATTTCTTAAACACCATGTAGTGCGAGAAACCAAACGGAGGCGATTGAGTCTTGTGGGGAAAAGTGCGCAAACCTTTGCAGAGTGTACAAACTAATCATGATTAGCCGTGTCCCCGGTTATGGACATCTTGAGTATCTAGTACTTGAATATCATGTGAATCTCAACATGTTACCCTAAATCTAATATTGTTGGGTTTGTTAATGATTACTTTTTAATTGGGATTGAGGATGCTGTCAACCATTCTCAATGTTTAACAACCACCATGATAGTTAAATAAATTTATTCCTTTGCAGTAGGGAAAAATTGGCTTTATGCAAAATTGTAACCATAGAGCTTTACCACCAGCCAAATATGCATGTAGTATAGCCTCATTCCACTGTTATTCTCTATGTGTTACATTGCCAGCATATTCCATGTGCTGACCCGTTTTCGGGCTGCAACTTTCATGTTGCAGACTTTTCAGACGACGAGTAAGGTGCTTTTAGGTCGTGGTTCTATACTCAGTGATGCCGATGGAGTTGATGGACTCACTTATCTTCCAAGTCTTCCATTGTTATCGTTATTAGATGGCCTTAAGCCATGATTATTGTAATAAGTCCTCTTTTGGGACATCGATGTAATAAGTGTGTGATTGCTACTCTGTTATAAATCCTTCGAAGTACTGTGTGGTGTCAGCATTACTGATCCAGGGATGACACCTGAGCACAGAGACTTGACCATCTGAGGTCGGGTCGCTACACACAACCTTCTGTACCCTCTTTTTACTTTATGTTATTTAGAATAAATAAAGCAAAAATAGTATTATCCGTCTATTTTCTGAATTATCCGTGCATTAAAAAATAGTCCGAAAATAAAGTGCTCCAAATGCCCTGCAAATTTAGTATGATTTTTTATGGAATATTTGAGGATTTTAGGCACTAAAAACATTGCAGGAGGGGCAAGCACCAGGCCACGAGAGAGGAGGGCGCCCCCCCCCCCCCGTAGGGCGCGCCCCCCTGTTTCGTGGGCCCCTAGTGGCTCCCCTCCACTTATGCCAGCACCCACACACTTCATCTTCTACCCAAAAAAATCCCCATCCAGCTCAAGCCCGAGTTCTAGCTCATTTTGCTGCGATTTTCGATCTCTTAGCTCAAAGCTCCATTCACAAAACTGCTTTGGGAGATTGTTGTTTGGTATGTGATTCCTCCATTGGTCCAAATAGTTTTTGTTCTAGTGCTTTATTCATTGCAAATTTTTGCTACATAGGTGACCATGTTCTTGAGCTTGCATGTTAAATTTTTGAGGTCCCAAGCAATTCCAATGCATGATATAGGCTCTAGGCACTTGTAGGAGTAGTTGCTATCAATCTTGTTTAGTTTTATTCACTTTTATTTTGAAGTTACTAAAATTTCAGAAATTTTTAGAAAAAGAAATATGCTTAGAAGAATGTACCAAGGTGGTTCCTCGGCAAAGAAAGGGCCAAGGATTGCTATACGTGAACAAGATGTTAATTTGCCGAGGGACGCAAATGTTCGGGCTTGTGAGTGGCCATCCGATGATTTTATGGTCGAAGCAGGCTTCAAGGATGAAATTGACGCGTATGTGCGTAATGCCGAGCTGGGGGACTTCTTACAAGATAAGTGTCCTCAATATTATCAATTGACTGATTCCTTTGTGCGGAGGTTCGAATATATTTCTTCGCATAGTTCTCCTAGTGTTATGTTTGATATTTATGATACATCTTATACCATGGATTTATAGGATTTTACAACTGCTTGCAAACTCCCTCAGTGGGGTGATATTAGTAATCCTCCCAAATCTGAAGTTAGAGATTTTCTTGCTAGTATTACCGTGGGAGAATCTAGGGACGTAACACAAGCTACCATAGGGAGCATCCATTTTCCTGCTATACATTACTTTGCTCTCTTTATTGGTAGATGCATTAATGGTAAGGATGAAGTTTGTCACATGTGTGCTCCTGATCTTTGTGTCCTCAAGAGTGCTGTGTCAGGTTATAGAGGTTATAACTTGGGGGCAATAGTTGCACGTAGGTTGCATAATAATAATAAAAAGGGAGATTTCTTCGGAGGGATTTATGCAACCCGTGTGGCTAATTTTCTTAATATAGCTCCACGAGAGGGGGACATGCTTGTACCTCCTATTTATTTGGATAAAGAAGCTATGCTTGATCATAATCTTCTTGAGATTAATGAACAATTCCTCCATTATCGACTAACCTATGACAGGCGCAACTCGTCCCTGTTACTCTTCCTGCTCCCTAACTTTTTGATTATCAGGCAAAAGGAAGATATGTTGTCACCATGGAAGAAGCAACTGAATATGAGAGGGGAATGGAGGTAGCTCGCCAACACATTGTTGCTCAGGAGGCGGTTACCTCTGCATCTCAGTACTACCCCAGCTACTCTTATGGATATCAGCCAGGCGGTCATTGGTATTAGACCAACTTAGGCCAAAAGCCTAAGCTTGGGGGAGTACGTATTTCTCACCGACTTTACATTCATGTTCACACACTAGTCGTCGGTGCTCATACTCTTTCATTGTATTATCCATGTTAGTTTAAATTTCTTTTTCTAGCTTTCTTCTTGTGTGTTTGTTAAACCTTAAGAAAAACCAAAAAAATTAGTTAGTTTAATTTCCTTTCTTGTAGTAGAAATTAAAATGAAAAACCCAAAAAGATTTCTCGTTCTTCTTTTACTTGTTGGGAGCTTTCCCGTGTAAATAGGTTTATTTTCTTTTCTTTCTTTTGGGGGTCGAGAAGACTATATTGAAAATGCTCAGTGGCTCTTATATGCATGATTGTTTATTTAACTTAGAGCCCATATTACTTGTCTTCTCTCTTGAGTTGAATGCTTGCAGATTCCAGCTTAGTCCAATGCACGTGCACTCTTATTATTATACACATAGTTCGATCGTGCAAGTGAAAGGCAATAATGATGATATATGATGGACTTATTGGGATGAGAAAAGCTGGTATGAACTCGACCTCTCTTGTTTTTGTAAATATGATGATTCATCGTTCCTGAGTCAGCTATTATGAAGTAAACATATTTGCAATGACATTTAGAGATTATAGTTGCTTGTGCCATGCTTGACTAGCTATGAGTTATAATGGTTTACCTTGCGTGCCAACATGCTATTAGAATAATTATGATGTGGTATGATGGGATGGTATCCTCCTTTAAATGAATTGAGTGACTAGACTTGGCACATGTTCACGCATGTAGTTGAATCAAATCAACATAGCCTTCACGATATTTATGTTCATGGTAGATTATATCCTACTCATGCTTGTACTCGGTGTAAATTAATTTTAATGCATGTTTACGACTGTTGTCGCTCTCTCAGTTGGTCGCTCCCCAGTCTTTTGCTAGCCTTCACCTGTACTAAGCAGGAATACTGCTTGTGCATCCAAACTCCTTAAACCCCAAAGTTGTTCCATATGAGTCCACTATACCTTCCTATATGCGGTATTTACCTGCCGTTCCAAGTAAATTTGTATGTGCCAAACTCCAAACCTTCAAATGAAATTATGTTTTGTATGCTCGAGAAGCTCATGTTTCAACTAGGGCTGCCTATATCTTCCATGCTAGGTGGGTTATTCTCAAGAGGAGTGGACTCCGCTCCTCATTCACGAGAAAGGGCCGGTAACCGGGATGCCCAGTCCCATGATCCAAAAAGATCAAAGCAAATCAAAATAATTAAACAAAACTCCCCCAGGGCTTTTGTATGTTGGAGGCACTCATTGTTTCGAGCAAGCCATGGATTGATGCTTGTTGGTGGTTGGGGGAGTATAAACCTTTACCATTCTGTTTGGGAACTGCCTATAATGCATGTAGTATGGAAGATATAGCCATCTCATAGTTGTTGCGTTGACAACAAAAGTATGCCTCTCAAAATGTTATTCAATCTCTATTTTAAAATCGAGCTCTGGCACCTCTACAAATCCCTGCTTCCCTCTGCGAAGGGCCTATCTATTTACTTTTTTGTTGAGTCATCACCCTTCTTATTAAAAAGCACCAGCTGGAGAGCACACTGTCATTTACATTCATTATTATTGGTTTATATTGGGTATGACTTTACTGGATCTCTTTTACCATGAATTACAATGTTTAGTCAGTCCTTGATCTTTAAAGGTGCTCTGCATTTATGTTTTGCGGTCTCAGAAAGGGCTAGCGAGATACCATTTTGTTATATCATGTTATGATTATTTTGAGAAAGTGTTGTCATCCGAGTTTTATTATTATAGCTCGTTAGCTGATTATGTTATTGATATGAGTAATTGTGAGACCTAGGTGTTATTGTTAGCATGATTAGTTCATAATATTGCTGAAACTTGAATGCTGGCTTTTCATGTTACAACAACAAGAGCAAACAGAGTTTGTAAAAGTTTTTCTTTATCACTTTCAGTTTATCAACTGAATTGCTTGAGGACAAGCAAAGGTTTAAGCTTGGGGGAGTTGATACGTCTCCAATGTATCTACTTTTCCAAACACTTTTGCCCTTGTTTTGGACTCTAACTTGAATGATTTGAATGAAACTAACCCGGACTGACGCTGTTTTCAGCAGAACTGCCATGATGTTGTTTTATGTGTAGAAAAGAAAAGTACTCGGAATGTCCTGGAAATCCACGGAGGCACTTTTCAGAATTAATAAGAATTTTTGGCGAAAGAATGAAGGCCAGGGGGCCCATGGGCTGTCCACGAGACAGGGGGCGCCCCCCTAGGGCGCGCCCTCCTATCTCGTGGCCGCCCTGGACACCTCCCGACCTCAACTCCAACTCCATATATACCGTCTCGGGGAGAAAAAAATCAAAGAAAAAGTTTCATCGCGTTTCACGACACGGAGCTGCCGCCAAGCCCTAATCTCTCTCGGGAGGGCTGATCTGGAGTCCGTTCGGGGCTCCAGAGAGGGGGATTCGTCACCGTCGTCATCATCAACCATCCTCCATCACCAATTTCATGATGCTCACCGCCGTGCGTGAGTAATTCCATCATAGGCTTGCTGGATGGTGATGGGTTGGATGAGATTTACCATGTAATCAAGTTAGTTTTGTTAGGGTCTGATCCCTAGTATCCACTATTGTGACGCCCGGGTAATTAAGCTACAGTGATCCTCTGCTAATGGTGCCACGTCACCTCGTTTATAGTTGCTAATCTCGAGTTAGTTCAAAATCAATTCAAATTCAAATTCAAAATCAAGCAAACAATAAAAGTTTTCAAATATTAAAACTAAGATGTTCGGAGTGAACCAAATATTGCATAGGTAATTATGGTGGAGAACCCACACTTTTATAAAATAGCTAAATGCTCTAAAGTAAATAAACAGTAGCTAAAACCAGTAATTAAATTCGTTTTATAATATATAAAATGTTAAACTAAATTGTTTGGGCGCCCAAGTTATTGTGGCATTAGAATAAGTAGTAATACAATTTTAGGAACTAATTTTATAATTTATAAAACTAACATAAATAGTAACAAAAAGGAAAAAGGAAAAAAAAAACAAAGCTAAAAAAAAGGGAAAAGAACCCCCCCCAGGCCAACTGGGCCTTGGCCCAACCAGCTGGCCACCAGGCCGACTAGGCCGGCCCGTCCCCACTCCCCCATAACCCCCTCCACTCCTAACCCTAGGCA
>NC_041381.1:341727608-341735143 GCF_002162155.2 Triticum dicoccoides | reverse complement strand
CCCCTACAACGGGGGTGAGAACCCCGTCCCCCTGCTACCCTCTCCCTCCCGTTCCGCTGCTGACCCCTGGCCGCCTCTGGCGCCGGCCCGCGCCCGCGCTGGCCGCTGTGGCCTCGCCGCCGCCGGGCACAGCCCTGGCCGGCCTCGTCTCCCCTCGCGTGGTGGGCGCCTGGGTGCGCCCCGCACCCACATGCCCGTAACTGCCCGCACACTCACGGGGCTCCGCCCCAGCAACCACACCCGGCACCCGCAAAGCCCCTCTGGGCCAATGACAGGGGCCCCCACGCCCTGGATGATTAAAAAAAAAGAGAAAATAATAATAATAATAAAATTAATTAATTAATTAATTAAGGAATTAATTTGGTTAATTAATTATAATTAGATAAACCTAATCACTAATTAACCTAATTAACTGATAAGTAAATAATTAATCTAATTAATCCTGGTTAATTAACCTAATAACTAATTAACCTAATTAACTACTGTTAATTAAACTTAATTAGGTTAATTAGTTAACAGTGTATGACGAACGGGACCCACCTGTCAGGGTTGACTCAGTCAACCCCTGTTGACTGCTGATGTCAGCATGACATCATGCTGACGTCATAAATACATTTTTTCGAATTAATTAAATAAATAATTAAATTCCAGAAATTAATAAAATCTTTAGAAAATCATATCTTTTAATCCGTAACTCGGATTTAAATATTTTCAACATGAAAGTTGTTCAGAACGACGAGACGAATCCGGATACGCGGTCCGTTCGTCCGCCACACACCCCTAACCTATCGAACCCGCAACTTTTCCCCTCCGGTTCCTCTGCCCGAAAACACGAAACACCGGGAATACTTTCCCAGGGGTTTTCCCCCCCTTCACCGGTATCACCTACTACCGCGTTAGGGCACACCGAACACCGCGTATTGCCTTGATATATTTTGTGGTGCTTTGTTTGCTCCGTATTCATTATTTCTTCCCCCTCTTCTCTCCGGTAGACTACGAGACCGACGCTGCTGCTGACCAGTTCGACTACGGAGTTGACGACCCCTCTCTCTCTTGCCAGAGCAACCAGGCAAGCCCCCCCCTTGATCACCAGATATCGCCTATTCTCCTCTATACTGCTTGCATTAGAGTAGTGTAGCATGTTACTGCTTTCGTTAATCCTATTCTGATGCATAGCCTGACATTGTCGCTACATCTGTTGATACCTTACCTGCAATCCTAAATGCTTAGTATAGGATGCTAGTTTATCATCATTGGCCCTCCATTCTTGTCAGTCTGCCTTGCTATACTATCGGGCCGTGATCACTTGGGAGGTGATCACGGGTATATACTATACATACATACATACTATACAGATGGTGACTAAAGTCGGGTCAGCTCATTGAGTACCCGCAAGTGATTCTGACGAGGGGGCTGAAAGGACAGGTGGCTCCATCTCGGTAGAGGTGGGCCTGGGTTCCCGACGGCCCTCGACTGTTACTTTGTGGCGGAGCGACAGGGCAGGTTGAGACCACCTAGGAGACAGGTGGGCCTGGCCTTGTTCGGCATTCACGGATACTTAACACGCTTAACGAGATCTTGGTATTTGATCTGAGTCTGGCTACTGGCCTATACGCACTAACCATCTACGCGGGAGTAGTTATGGGTATCCCGACGTCGTGGTATCAGCCGAAGCACTTCAGACGTCAGCGACGGAGCGGCGCGCGCCGGATTGGAACGTAAGCCTGCTCTTGTATTAAGGGGGCTAGTTCTGCTTCCGACCGCCCACGCAACGTGCAGGTGTGCTATGGGCGATGGGCCCAGACCCCTGTGCGCTTAGGTTTAGACCGGCGTGCTGGCCTCTCTGTTTTGCCTAGGTGGGGCTGCGACGTGTTGATCTTCCGCGGCCGGGCATGACCCAGGAAAGTGTGTCCGGCCAAATGGGATCAAGCGTGTTGGGTTATGTGGTGCACCCCTGCAGGGAAGTTAATCTATTCGAATAGCCGTGATCTTCGGTAACAGGACGACTTGGAGTTGTACCTTGACCTTATGACAACTAGAACCGGATACTTAATAAAACACACCCTTCCAAGTGCCAGATACAACCGGTGTTCGCTCTCTCTCAGGGATACGAGGAGAGGATCGCCGGGCAGGGTTATGCTATGCGATGCTGCTTGGAGATGCTACTTGAAGATGCTACTTGGAGGACTTCAATCTACTCTCTTCTACATGCTGCAAGACGGAGGCTGCCAGAAGCGTAGTCTTCGATAGGACTAGCTATCCCCCTCTTATTCTGGCTTTCTGCAGTTCAGTCCACCGATATGGCCTCCTTACACATATACCCATGCATATGTAGTGTAGTTCCTTGCTTGCGAGTACTTTGGATGAGTACTCACGGTTGCTTTCTCCCCCCTTTTTCCCCTTTCCTTTCTTTCTGGTTGTCGCAACCAGATGCTGGAGTCCAGGAGCCAGACGCCACCATCGACGACGACCCCTACTACACCGGAGGTGCCTACTACTACGTGCAGCCCGCTGACGACGACCAGGAGTAGTTAGGAGGATCCCAGGCAGGAGGCCTGCGCCTCTTTCGATCTGTATCCCAGTTTGTGCTAGCCTTCTTAAGGCAAACTTGTTTAACTTATGTCTGTACTCAGATATTGTTGCTTCCGCTGACTCGTCTATGATCGAGCACTTGTATTCGAGCCCTCGAGGCCCCTGGCTTGTATTATGATGCTTGTATGACTTATTTATGTTTTAGAGTTGTGTTGTGATATCTTCCCGTGAGTCCCTGATCTTGATCGTACACATTTGCGTGCATGATTAGTGTACGATTGAATCGGGGGCGTCACAAGTTGGTATCAGAGCCGACTGCCTGTAGGAATCCCCCTTCCACACTCCTTGGCCGAAGTCGAGTCTAGACTTTACAAAACTTTTACTAACATGGCTGTGTGGCCCATGGGCCCACGTCGCCATCGGGAGGTATTAGGATCTTTTATTCCTCGACCTTTACTCTGGGACGCTGATCTCTCCTCTATTCGGGTTAAATGAAGTTTACTAAATCTAACAATAGGATCTCGTTATCACTTTCACCCGGAGAGCCCCTTGTTACTGATGATCGTCTGCTGCACCAGAAGACCCTGAAGATACTCTCCGCTGTTAACCCGAGAACTTGTGTTCATCGCGTTTGCAATTCCCCTTCCACCGCAAACCCTTATGGATAACTACTTGCAGTTGTTATTCTTACATTCATCCCCAGTTGGTCTTGTTATTACAAGATAACCTGAAAACTCGTCGTTGTTTCGATAATCCTTTGAGCTTACTGCCTTGCTGTTCTTTGTCACCTGAATACCCCTACGGTTAATTATTGCAATTATCGAGTATCCGCTCATCCCCAGTTGTTCATGAGTTTCACAAAAGTCTTCGAAATATTATTCGATCTTCTGAAAATCCTTTGGAGCCTTTGGCTCTTGAAATTCTTGCTTGCTCGCATTATGGTTAATCCCATAAGTCTCGTAGTCTTATTGACATTCCTTGTCATTATCATTTTGGGTCTATTGACTCAATATGTTTGCGAATACACGCAATCATCATTGATCCTTATAAATTACTTTTCCGGCTGAGCTGCCATTCTTTTAACTGGAATTGGTTCTCGACCAATCGAATTGTCTTTGATTGTACCCTAAGGCTATTCAACTTATCCACCCCTAATCAGAGCATTGCTTCTGATCCCTTGATTTGGGAATCATAATTCCTTTGCATTTGACAATTGAGTTAGTCAGTTGTTTCTATAATCCGGTGCACTTGCATTCCTTCTTCCTTTGATAGAGTATCGATACCCACACCAGCTCCGTTGTGGACCATTGGTTCCTTTGTTGGATTTTATGTCCTTCATAATTAATCACCTTGTGAGCTCTTTCCCCTGATACATAATGCCTTTGGTACATTGTATCCTCTGCTTGACCAACAATGCTCTACTTTCGAGCTTGTATCAATTACCCCGAAGTTTGTGGTATATGTTCGTAAGATGCCCGGATGGGTTGAACCTATGCCTTCCTTAATATGTGTGAACTCGGAAGATTTCACGAGTCATACTCATCTGGTATTTCACCAGGTAAAACTTTCAACACTAATGCCTTTATCAAAGCGAGAAGTGAATGGAAGATTATACATTGAAGAAGTGGGAGTCGACCTTGAACTTTGTGTTCATGCCCATGGACACGATGTAGATCTTATCATTAAAGCTTCTTTTAAATAAATTATTCCTTTGGTATAAGTTCATCTTATATCTAGGATCTGGCCTTTTGCAACCGTGGTTCCGACCATGATTGTTCTTCTTTGATCTCATTTCTCGGACAAGTTAAAACAATTATCTTCTATGGATCAATACACCAGTCCCACCTTTACTTTGATCTTGTGTTGAGTATTACCCCCCTGGTATCTCGAGATTATCATGGTACTGCTTAACTCCTTATGAGTTCTTCATCAAGTGCTACCTTCCCACTGATTCCAATTTTTCGCGGGCTCTGAGTTATTGAACACTCAAAGACACCGATAACTGAACTGAGTCCGCTCTTTGGTTCAACAACTCTTCAGTAAGCTTCTATAAGTACGAGTTTGTACCCGATCAAGCCATTCCTAGCCTGTTTGGCTATATCATTGTCGTGACGATTCTAACTGTGCTACCTGGTCCTTATTCTCGGAGCACCAATTTTCGACGATGAACTAACCTTATGTCGATCCTCATCGTCATATCATTTCGCCTTGAACAACAAGCTTGGTTTCGGGTTTGTGTCGTACCCTTGGTTCCAATAACCTTTCACTTCATCATTACTTGACTTGATGTCGTTACCGATCGATTACATCTTCATGAACTCTCGCGACAAAGGTGTCGTGATCATCAACATTCTGAGCTCATCCAGGATATCAATTGAATTCATGATGAGAAATAACATCCTTGCCCTCGATGAATTGTATTATCGTCGACCACTTTATTGCCTTCCCACCAACACAAGCTTGTTCATGTTTGGTGTTATACCTTGAGTTCCTTGCTATCCAGCAATTGTTCTTCTTTACCTTGGAGTATTACCATCCTTTATGTCAAGAATGTTCTGAGATTTGTTCCACCTCTTGAGAATTCTTGACATAGAAATACTTCTCAGCATCACCATTCTTTCTTGGTCCCCGTGTTAATTCCAACAAGTGAACGGTGTTGTTTGGATTCTTTCCTTCTAGCAACCCTATTTCTTTGAAGTTAATGGTCGAAAGTTCATTTTTAGGCTATTGATTATTGAATCACCATTCTGACATTGGTCGTGCAACCCAACCCACATTTCGGGCGCACCTTTCAACCAATGTTAATTGTGTATGTTTACCTCGAGCATACTTCCTTATATCATTTGATCTGACAAATGTTATCTCCTTGTTCACTTAATTGTGGAAATCCATCTTTTGGGAATCTCGGTGAATTGCCGTTGAGTTCACCAGACACCTCCTTGTCCTCTCCTTGGGTTAATGATGGACTCTTGATAACGGAAAACACTTCATAGTTCATTTCCCCGAGAATCTTACAATGTCATCTCGTCAAATTGCGTTGCACCTTTTCTTCTCAGGTATCCTAAGTCTGAGGTATCCTGACACCAACCGGATCTGAATCTCGGTCAGATATGATGGTTGGGACATATCTCCAAGAGTTGTAACATTGATCTCTACGTGACCCGGTAACATGATGTCATGCCTAGCACCCCCCCCCCCCGCTGGGTGGAGGACCTATCGTTATAATTTCTTTTGCAAGGACAACCATTCTTCCTGGAGGAAATTGTAAGACTTATTCTACAAGTTATTCCTGATGGACCCTTTTTGTTTCCAAAGTCTGAACTTGCTTGAAGACCATGTAATGCTGTCTCGAAGCATGTTTGTGGAACTCCGATTGTCAACAAGGACATTTGAAGCCAATGCTAAATGTTTCCTGCTAAATTATCCAAACACCGTTGTATGGGTAATGTCATCAAAATTCTCTCCCCTACCTAAAGAGTTTTCTACATTATATCCTGTCATGGATATCATGCTCTGCTTATCCTTGGGAAGGATATACCCTTGAAATATGTGGTTAAACATAATTTCCTTTCCACTGTTCTGTTTAATCTGATGATCATATTTTCCTTCCATTGTTGTTTAAACCTTTTCTATGATCTATATGATATAAGCAGTAATAATCCACTACTTGTGCAAACACCTCGATGTACAACTCGGTCAGCAAGACCTTGTTACTATTGTTGATGACATTCCGGTAACCACCGATGGACGGGAACCTTGCCTATTGGTCCGCCTCGTTTCAACGAGCAGGAAAATGGTTCTCTTCGTCCCTCGCCCTTGGTACCAACGTTGTTGCCGACATAGCTGACATGGTACTCCCTGACATGCCTTGCTATCATGACCGTGCAAGATGTCACTGTTCCAAAAAAAAGAGAACCACATGGTGGGCCCATAACCCACTGTTTCACAGGATCGAAACCTGACTCTCCTATACACCCTGTTGCCAAAGTTATTCCTATAGCTTGACTTCGTATGTAATTTGCGAGCCACCTTCCTAGTGATCAATTCTAGTATCGGACACAATACTTATTCCTGTTGCTCTGAACCCCATTCACACTCTGTTTCAGGCAATGAACGATTGCCTATCCGCTTGAAACTTCTTATTGCACCGTCTTACTTTGCTCTCGATGTGTTTCATTTGTTCAACTCAAGAGATACTCATATGTTCATACTTGGGAAACCCCCAGAAGATTTTCCCTTGTAACATCCTATCGTTGTAGAGCTGCCCCTTACCTATTCGTAAGTACGATGGAGATCCCGAAGAAAGTATGACAAATTGATCATGGTGACTTGAAGCAGTGAAATGAAGACATCAACGAAAGGGATCAACCTCTTCGAAAGGGAAGCCAAGACCGAGAAGACTCGTTAGGTTTTTCGCTACCAACACCTTCGCCCCTTACTCCACCGCTTAAATCTCGGGACGAGATTTCTTGTAGTGGAGGAGAATTGTGACGCCCGGGTAATTAAGCTACAGTGATCCTCTGCTAATGGTGCCACGTCACCTCGTTTATAGTTGCTAATCTCGAGTTAGTTCGAAATCAATTCAAATTCAAATTCAAAATCAAGCAAACAATAAAAGTTTTCAAATATTAAAACTAAGATGTTCGGAGTGAACCAAATATTGCATAGGTAATTATGGTGGAGAAACCACACTTTTATAAAATAGCTAAATGCTCTAAAGTAAATAAACAGTAGCTAAAACCAGTAATTAAATTCGTTTTATAATATATAAAATGTTAAACTAAATTGTTTGGGCGCCCAAGTTATTGTGGCATTAGAATAAGTAGTAATACAATTTTAGGAACTAATTTTATAATTTATAAAACTAACATAAATAGTAACAAAAAGGAAAAAGGAAAAAAAACAAAGCTAAAAAAAAGGGAAAAGAACCCCCCCCCCCAGGCCAACTGGGCCTTGGCCCAACCAGCTGGCCACCAGGCCGACTAGGCCGGCCCGTCCCCACT
>NC_041381.1:341612031-341726503 GCF_002162155.2 Triticum dicoccoides | reverse complement strand
CCCCTACAACGGGGGTGAGAACCCCGTCCCCCTGCTACCCTCTCCCTCCCGTTCCGCTGCTGACCCCTGGCCGCCTCTGGCGCCGGCCCGCGCCCGCGCTGGCCGCTGTGGCCTCGCCGCCGCCGGGCACAGCCCTGGCCGGCCTCGTCTCCCCTCGCGTGGTGGGCGCCTGGGTGCGCCCCGCACCCACACGCCCGTAACTGCCCGCACACTCACGGGGCTCCGCCCCAGCAACCACACCCGGCACCCGCAAAGCCCCTCTGGGCCAATGACAGGGGGCCCCACGCCCTGGATGATTAAAAAAAAAGAGAAAATAATAATAATAATAAAATTAATTAATTAATTAATTAAGGAATTAATTTGGTTAATTAATTATAATTAGATTAACCTAATCACTAATTAACCTAATTAACTGATAAGTAAATAATTAATCTAATTAATCCTGGTTAATTAACCTAATAACTAATTAACCTAATTAACTACTGTTAATTAAACTTAATTAGGTTAATTAGTTAACAGTGTATGACGAACGGGACCCACCTGTCAGGGTTGACTCAGTCAACCCCTGTTGACTGCTGACGTCAGCATGACATCATGCTGACGTCATAAATACATTTTTTCGAATTAATTAAATAAATAATTAAATTCCAGAAATTAATAAAATCTTTAGAAAATCATATCTTTTAATCCATAACTCGGATTTAAATATTTTCAACATGAAAGTTGTTCAGAACGACGAGACGAATCCGGATACGCGGTCCGTTCGTCCGCCACACACCCCTAACCTATCGAACCCGCAACTTTTCCCCTCCGGTTCCTCTGCCCGAAAACACGAAACACCGGGAATACTTTCCCGGGGGTTTTCCCCCCCTTCACCGGTATCACCTACTACCGCGTTAGGGCACACCGAACACCGCGTATTGCCTTGATATATTTTGTGGTGCTTTGTTTGCTCCATATTCATTATTTCTTCCCCCTCTTCTCTCCGGTAGACTACGAGACCGACGCTGCTGCTGACCAGTTCGACTACGGAGTTGACGACCCCTCTCTCTCTTGCCAGAGCAACCAGGCAAGCCCCCCCCTTGATCACCAGATATCGCCTATTCTCCTCTATACTGCTTGCATTAGAGTAGTGTAGCATGTTACTGCTTTCGTTAATCCTATTCTGATGCATAGCCTGACATTGTCGCTACATCTGTTGATACCTTACCTGCAATCCTAAATGCTTAGTATAGGATGCTAGTTTATCATCATTGGCCCTACATTCTTGTCAGTCTGCCTTGCTATACTATCAGGCCGTGATCACTTGGGAGGTGATCACGGGTATATACTATACATACATACATACTATACAGATGGTGACTAAAGTCGGGTCAGCTCATTGAGTACCCGCAAGTGATTCTGACGGGGGGGCTGAAAGGACAGGTGGCTCCATCCCGGTAGAGGTGGGCCTGGGTTCCCGACGGCCCTCGACTGTTACTTTATGGCGGAGCGACAGGGCAGGTTGAGACCACCTAGGAGACAGGTGGGCCTGGCCTTGTTCGGCATTCGCGGATACTTAACACGCTTAACGAGATCTTGGTATTTGATCTGAGTCTGGCTACTGGCCTATACGCACTAACCATCTACGCGGGAGTAGTTATGGGTATCCCGACGTCGTGGTATCAGCCGAAGCACTTCAGACGTCAGCGACGGAGCGGCGCGCGCCGGATTGGAACGTAAGCCTGCTCTTGTATTAAGGGGGCTAGTTCTGCTTCCGGCCGCCCACGCAACGTGCAGGTGTGCTATGGGCGATGGGCCCAGACCCCTGTGCGCTTAGGTTTAGACCGGCGTGCTGGCCTCTCTGTTTTGCCTAGGTGGGGCTGCGGCGTGTTGATCTTCCGCGGCCGGGCATGACCCAGGAAAGTGTGTCCGGCCAAATGGGATCAAGCGTGTTGGGTTATGTGGTGCACCCCTGCAGGGAAGTTAATCTATTCGAATAGCCGTGATCTTCGGTAACAGGACGACTTGGAGTTGTACCTTGACCTTATGACAACTAGAACCGGATACTTAATAAAACACACCCTTCCAAGTGCCAGATACAACCGGTGTTCGCTCTCTCTCAGGGATACGAGGAGAGGATCGCCGGGCAGGGTTATGCTATGCGATGCTGCTTGGAGATGCTACTTGAAGATGCTACTTGGAGGACTTCAATCTACTCTCTTCTACATGCTGCAAGACGGAGGCTGCCAGAAGCGTAGTCTTCGATAGGACTAGCTATCCCCCTCTTATTCTGGCTTTCTGCAGTTCAGTCCACCGATATGGCCTCCTTACACATATACCCATGCATATGTAGTGTAGTTCCTTGCTTGCGAGTACTTTGGATGAGTACTCACGGTTGCTTTCTCCCCCCTTTTTCCCCTTTCCTTTCTTTCTGGTTGTCGCAACCAGATGCTGGAGTCCAGGAGCCAGACGCCACCGTCGACGACGACCCCTACTACACCGGAGGTGCCTACTACTACGTGCAGCCCGCTGACGACGACCAGGAGTAGTTAGGAGGATCCCAGGCAGGAGGCCTGCGCCTCTTTCGATCTGTATCCCAGTTTGTGCTAGCCTTCTTAAGGCAAACTTGTTTAACTTATGTCTGTACTCAGATATTGTTGCTTCCGCTGACTCGTCTATGATCGAGCACTTGTATTCGAGCCCTCGAGGCCCCTGGCTTGTATTATGATGCTTGTATGACTTATTTATGTTTTAGAGTTGTGTTGTGATATCTTCCCGTGAGTCCCTGATCTTGATCGTACACATTTGCGTGCATGATTAGTGTACGATTGAATCGGGGGCGTCACAACTATGTTCTGAGATTGATGTTGCTATGATTTTGCTATGCTTAGTGCTTGTCACTAGGGCCCGAGTGCCATGATTTCAGATCAGAACCTATTATGTTTTCATGAATATATGTGTGTTCTTGATCCTATCTTGCAAGTCTATTGTCACCTATTATGTGTTATGATCCGACAACCCCAAAGTGACAATAATTGGGATACTTCTCGGTGATGACCGTAGTTTGAGGAGTTCATGTATTCACTTCGTGTTAATGCTTTGTTCCGGTTCTCTATTAAAAGGAGGCCTTAATATCCCTTAGTTTCTGCTAGGACCCCGCTGCCACGGGAGGGTAGGACAAAAGATGTCATGCAAGTTCTTTTCCATAAGCACGTATGACTATTTACGGAATACATGCCTACATTACATTGATGAACTGGAGCTAGTTCTATATCACCCTATGTTATAACTATTGCATGAGGAATCGCATCCGGCATAATTATCCATCATTGATCCATTGCCTACGAGCTTTTCATATATTGTTCTTCGCTTATTTACTTTTCCGTTGCTACTGTTACAACAACTACAAAAACCCAAAAACATTTATCTTTACTTTTGCTACCGTTACTATTATTATCATACCACTTTTGCTACTAAATACTTTGCTGCAGATACTAAGTTATCCAGGTGTGGTTGAATTGACAACTCAACTGCTAACACTCAAGAATATTCTTTGGCTCCCCTTGTGTCGAATCAATAAATTTGGGTTGAATACTCTACCCTCGAAAGCTGTTGTGATCCCCTATACTTGTGGGTTATCAAAGACCAAAGCAAACAAGAGAACCACATAGAAGTGAGAATTGGTAGGATAAATCAGGGCAATTATAGAGCGAGCGGTAGTACCATAGGTCGTGCGGTAGTAAAATTTTACTACTGCGTCAACCGCGGTAGTACCGCTCCAGGAGGTGCGGTAGTAAAATTTTACTATCGCGGTAGTACCGCTCTAGGAGGTGCGGTAGTTCCACACGGGACGGAATTCGCAGAATAGTGGATCTGAACCACAGAAATTTCAGATCGGTACAACCGTAGATCAAAACTACCATGTTGTGTCATACCAAATAACATTTCTACCACACAAGCACTCTCCAACCATCAACTCATGCAATGATTTAGCCAAAAATCAATTAAACCAACTCATATGGCCACCAAACCTAGTTTCAAAAAGAAAGAAGCAAGGAGAGAAGAACTAGGGGCAATACCGGGTTCCATAGCACGAGGGTGGGGTGGAGAATGATCCCACCGGTTGGAATGGGAGGAGAGTGGCCGGAGGTGAAGAACCAGCGAGGTCCTCCGTCGCTGTTCCTTGAGAGGAGAGAGAGTAACACGAGAGGATAAGGAAAGAATGGGTATGGGGGAGTTGGAACCCCCTGCCTGTCCTGAACCCCCTCACGGTCCCGATAGCACGGTAGTACCTCACGTCATCGCGGTAGTACTGCTCCTCTAGCGGCAGTAAAAATTTACTGCTGCTCGCTGGGCGGTAGTACCGCTCCTCCAGCGGCAGTAAAAAATTACTGCCGCGCTAGAGGTAGTACCGTGCCGGGGGTGCTTATGCATGAGTGCAGTAGTAACCCCTCTCCAGCGGTAGTACCATGGCGAGCCACGGTAGTACCGCACCGCCAAGGAAAGGCTGGTTCGGGAGAGAAAGAAAGAAGGCCTTTACAATCATTATTTTTCGAAAAGATTTTGAATACGCAAGGACACAATGACAAACCAAATAAGCTTCAAGCAAAATGACTCACACGAAAGAGCACACAAGAAGCAAATCTAACAAGAACAAGGCCCAAAAGATTCGAAAAGAGAATGAAGATAGGGCGGTGGCCGGAGCCACCTATGTTTGAGTCAATTGGTATGGCACCGCAAAGAATTATCCTTGGGTCCATGACTTAAACTCATCTTTGAAGCACAAGTACCATAAAAATGGCTAATGTGAAAGACGTGATCGATTTATGCATAATGGGGGGAGGGAGAGTTCATTGAGAGAACATCACTCCCCCTATGTCCATGCCTACATCTAGAACAAGATATAATGATGAGTGCAGTGGGGTGTGCCTAGATTCAAGCCACATTGCTCAAATCAATGATATTTAGGTCATGCCTCAACTTGTGAAATCTTACGTCATTTAGAGGCTTGGTGAAGATGTCCGCTATTTGCTCTTGAGTGTTGATGTAGATGATATCAATGTCTCCCCACTTGATGTGATCCCTAATGAAATGATGACGAATCTCAATATGCTTCGTCTTGCTATGTTGCACCGGATTGTGAGAGATCTTGATAGCACTTTCATTGTCACATAGAAGAGGCACTTTGTCACAAGTGACACCGTAATCCTTTAAAGGTTGCCTCATCCATAGCAATTGTGCACAACAACTTGCGACGGCTACATATTCGGCCTCGGTGGACGAGAGAGACACACAATTTTGCTTCTTTGAAGACCAACTCACCAAAGAGTGGCCAAGGAATTGGCACCCTCCAGAAGTTGACTTCCTATCCACATAATCTCCCGCCCAATCCGAGTCCGAGTAACCCATGAGATCGAAGCTTGCTCCTTTGGGGTACCATAAGACAAAGTTTGGGGTATGAGCCAAATATCGAAAGATTCGCTTGACAACCACATAGTGACTTTCCTTAGGTGCGGCTTGGAACCATGCACAAATTCCCACACTCAACATGATATCCGGTCTAGATGCACAAAGCAGGGATCCAATCATGGAGCGATATACCTTTTGATCCACCGCTTTCCATTGGGATCACTTTCAAGCTTGCACTTGGTGGGCATTGGGAACTTGACCGGCTTGACATCATCTAGCTTGAATCTCTTGAGCATGTCTTGGGTATACTTGGCTTGGTTGATGAATGTTCCTTCTCTTCTTTGCTTGACTTTGAACCCAAGAAAGAACTTCAACTCTCCCATCATAGACATCTCAAACTTCTCGGTCATTAGTGCGGCAAACTCATCATTGAAATATTTGTTAGGAGAACCAAAAATGATATCATCAACATATAGTTGGCATATGAAGAAGTCACCTTTGACCCTCTTAGTAAAAAGAGTGGGATCGATTTTCCTAATTTCAAACCCACGATCTTGCAACAACTCAATAAGGTGCTCATACCATGCACATAGGGCTTGTTTAAGGCCATAGAGTGCCTTTTTGAGTTTGTATACATGAGTGGGGAGCTTGGGATCCTCGAATCCCGGAGGTTGTTTGACATACACCAACGCGTTCAAAGGACCATTAAGAAATGCACTTTGCACATCCATTTGTTGCAATTTAAAATCATGATGAGAAGCATATGCAAGCAACGTGCGAATAGATTCAAGACGAGCAACGGGGGCAAAGGTTTCACCGTAGTCGATACCCTCTACTTGGGAGTAGCCTTGTGCCACCAATCTTGCCTTGTTTCAAACTACCACACCGTTCGTATCTTGCTTGTTCTTGAAGATCCACTTGGTCCCGATGACATTATGCTCCTCCGTTGGCCTTGCACTAATTCCCAAACTTGATTGCACTTGAAGTTATTGAGGTCACCATGCATGGCTTCAAGCCAATCATCATCATCATCATCAAGCGCCTCATGTACCTTTTGGCGTTCAACACACGAAACAAACGCGTGATGCTCACAAAAATTTGACAATTGTTTATGAGTAGTTACCCCTTTTCTCAAGCTTCCAAGCACATTCTCCATGACATGTTGCTGACGCTCGAGCTTGGAAGCCACCTTGGCGGCACGACACTCCAAAAGTTCCTCGATAGGCATTTGAGGATCATCTTGATTATCTTGAGCACCGTCTTGAGTTTGCTCTTGATCTTGAGCTTGCTCTTTATCTTGAGCACCGTCTTGAGCTTTCTCTTGAACTTGAGCTTGCTCTTGATCTTGAGCAAGCTTAGAGGCATGAACTTGATCTTGGACATCATTTGGTGCATTACCATCTTCATGGGTTGATCTTGCCCTTGATCTTGTTCATTGAGTTGAGGGCCTTCACCTTGTTCTTCGGAAGTGTGTGGGTCTCGCGTAGGTGATGGCTCTACTTGAGTAGAGCATTGTCCTTATCCTTCAGCCACAAGGGGCTCCTCAATGGGGAGTATTTGACCAATCCCCATTCTTCTTATGGCTTGAGGAGGAATTTCATCACCTACATCACAAAGACCACTTTTCTCCACTTGGGAGCCGTTATTTTCAACAAACTCAATGTTACATGTCTCCTGAATAAGTCTGGTGGACTTGTTGATGACATGGTAAGCATGAGAGTTTGTAGCATAACCAACAAATATGCCCTCTTGAGCTCTAGGTTCAAATTTAGACAAATGGACACCTTTCTTGAGAATGAAACACTTACAACCGAACACCCGGAAGTACTTGAGGTTGGGATTGTTGACGGTAAGAATCTCATATGGAGTATTGTTCAAGCCTTTGCGGAGGTAGAGCCTATTGGATGCATGACATGCGGTGTTGATGGCTTCGGCCCAAAAGTTGTACGAAGATTTGAATTCCGCCATCATGGTACTTGCCGCTTCCATCAACGTCCGGTTCTTCCTCTCCGCCACACCATTTTGTTGAGGGGTATAGGCTGCGGCATATTGGTGCTTGATCCCATCATCACTAAGAAACTCATCCAAGGTGTAGTTCTTGAACTTGGTGCTGTTGTCACTTCTAATCATCAAAATCTTTGCTTCATGTTGACGTTGAGCTTCATTTGCAAAGTTGATGATAGTTCATTGAGTCTCACTCTTCCTCTTGAAGAAATATACCCATGTATTTCTTGAGTAGTCATCCACAATCACCAAGCAATACTTTCTTCCACCAAGACTATCAAAGGATGGAGTTCCAAAGAGATCAATGTGAAGGAGCTCCAAGGGCCTCTTCGAGTAGATGATAGTTGAAGGACGGTGAGCTGTTTCATGAAGCTTTCCTTTGATACAAGTGATACGTCCATTTTGCATCATGCTTTTATGACAATATTTATTGCATTATGGGTTGTTATTTCACGTTATGTCACAATGCTTATGGCTATTCTCTCTTATTTTACAAGGTTTACATGAAGAGGGAGAATGCCGGCAGCTGGAATTCTGGGCTGGAAAAGGAGCAAATATTGAAGGCCTATTCTGCGCAACTCCAAAAGTCCTGAAACTCCACGGAGTACCTTAAAATAAATAAAGAAAAATCGTCACCAAAGATGAAGGCCAGGGGACCCACACCCTGCTCACGAGGGTGGGGGGCGCGCCCCCCCTAGGCGCGCCCCCCTACCTCGTGGGCCCCCTGGTGGCTCTCTGACGCCCATCTTCTCCTATATGAAGTCTTTCGATGAGAAAAAATAGAAGGAAACCTTTCGGGACGAGACTCCGCCGCCACGAGGCGGAACCTTGGCGGAACCAATCTAGGGCTCCGGCAGAGCTGTTCTGCCGGGGACACTTCCCTCCGGGAGGGGGAAATCATCACCATCGTCATCACCAACGCTCCTCTCATCGGGAGAGGGCAATCTCCATCAACATCTTCATCAGCACCATCTCATCTCCAAACCCTAGTTCATCTCTTGTGTCCAATTCTTGTCTCCAAGTCCGGGATTGGTGCTAGTAGGTTGCTAGTAGTGTTGATTACTCCTTGTAGTTGATGCTAGTTGGTTTATTTGGTGGAAGATCATATGTTCAGATCCTTTATGCACATTATTACCCCTCTGATTATGAACATGAATATGCTTTGTGAGTAGTTACGTTTGTTCCTGAGGACAAGGGAGAAGTCTTGCTATTAGTAGTCATGTGAATTTGGTATTCGTTCGATATTTTGATAAGATGTATGTTATCTAACCTCTAGTGGTGTTATGTGAACGTCGACTACATAACACTTCACCATTATTTGGGCCTAGAGGAAGGCATTGGGAAGTAATAAGTAGATAATGGGTTGCTAGAGTGACAGAAGCTTAAACCCTACTTTATGCGTTGCTTCGTAAGGGGCTGATTTGGATCCATATGTTTCATGCTATGGTTAGGTTTACCTTAATACTTTTGTTGTTGTTGCGGATGCTTGCAATAGAGGTTAATCATAAGTGGGATGCTTGTTCAAGTAAGAACAGCACCCAAGCACCGGTCCACCTACATATCAAATTATCAAAGTACCGAACGCGAATCATATGAGCGTGATGAAAACTAGCTTGACGATATTCCCATGTGTCCTTGGGAGCGCTTTTCCTATTATAAGAGTTTGTCCAGGCTTGTCCTTTGTTACAAAAAGGATTGGGCCACCTTGCTGCACTTTATTTACTTTTGTTACTTGTTGCTCATTACAATTTATCCTATCACAAAACTATCTGTTACCACTTATTTCAGTACTTGTAGAGAATACCTTGCTGAAAACCGCTTATTATTTCCTTCTGCTCCTCATTGGGTTCGACACTCTTACTTATCAAAAAGACTACGATAGATCCCCTATACTTGTGGGTCATCAAGACTCTTTTCTGGCGCCGTTGCCGGGGAGTGAAGCGCCTTTGGTAGGTGGAATTTGGTAAGGAAAAATTTATTTAGTGTGCTGAAATTTTCTGTCAGTTGTTACTATGGAAAGTAATTGTGTGAGGGGCTTGTTCGGGGTATCTTCACCCCATCCAGTTGAGCCAAGAGTTGCTCCTCAACCTACTGAACCTACTGAACCTATTGAAAATGAAACTCCTTTTCAGATTCCTTCGGGTATGATAGAAAAACTGCTAGCTAACACTTTTACAGGAGATGGAACAAAGCATCCTGACGAACATCTACACTATGTGGATGATGTTTGTGGACTATTTAAGCTTGCAGGTATACCCGATGATGTTGTTAAGAAGAAGGCTTTCTCTTTATCTTTGGAGGGAGACACATTGACATGGTATAGGCTATGTGATGATATGAGATCATGGAACTATAAAAGATTGAAATTGGAATTTCATCAAAAGTATTACCCTATGCATCTTGTTCATCGTGATCGCAATTATATATATAATTTTTGGCCTCGCGAACGAGAAAGCATCGCTCAAGCTTGGGGGAGGCTTAAATCAATGTTATATTCATGCCCCAATCATGAGCTCGCAAAAGAAGTGATTATGCAAAGTTTTTATGCTCGGCTTTCTGGTAACAATCGCACCATGCTCGATACTTCTTGTGCTGGCTCTTTTATGATGAAGCCTATTGAATTTAGATGGAATTTATTGGATAGAATAAACGCAACTCTGAAGATTGGGACCTCGACGAAGGTAAGGAGTCAGGTATGACACCTAAGTTTGATTGTGTTAAATCTTTTATGGATACCGATATTTTCCGTAAGTTTAGCACTAAATATGGACTTGACTCTGAGATAGTAGCTTCTTTTTGTGAATCTTTTGCTACTTATGTTGATCTCCCCAAGGAGAAGTGGTTTAAATATCATCCTCCCATAGAAGCAAAAGTTGCTGCACCTATTAAGGTTGAAGAAAAGATTGTCACTTATAATGGTCCTATTGTTCCTACTTCTTATGTTGAGAAACCACCTTTCCTTGTTAGAATGATGGATCATGCTAAAGCTTCAACTGTTGTTCGTAAAAGCAATATTAGAACTTATACACCTCCTAAGCAAGTCAAAGTAGAACCCAATATTGCTATTATTAAAGATCTCTTGTCTGATAATATTGATGGGCATGTTATTCAATTCTCTGGTGAAACTGCTAGAATTGCTAAACCCTGTGATAGAGATAAACATAGACCTGTGGTAGGCGTGCCTGTTATTTCTGTTAAAATAGGAGATAATTTTTATCATGGCTTATGTGATATGGGTGCTAGTGCTAGTGTTATACCCATTGACTTATACAAAAAAATTATGCATGAAATTGCACCTGCTGAGTTAGAGGAAATTGATGTTACAATTAAACTTGCCAATAGAGATACTATTTCACCAGTGGGAATTGTTAGAGATGTTGAAGTCTTGTGTGGGAAAACCAAATATCCTACTGATTTTCTTGTTCTTGGTTCTCCACAAGATAGCTTTTGTCCCATTATATTCGGTAGACCCTTCTTGAATACTGTTAATGCTAAGATAGACTGCAAAAAGAATGTTGTTACTATTGGCTTGGATGATATGGTTCATGAGTTTAATTTCTCTAAATTTAGTAAACAACATCGTGAGGAAGAATTGCCTAGTAAGCATGAAATTATTGGTCTTGCTTCTATTCCCGTACCTCCTAGTGATCCTTTAGAACACTATTTGCTAGACCATGAAAATGATATGTTCATGAATGAAAGAAGGGAAATAGATGAAGCATTCTTTAAACAGGAACCTATTCTGCAACACAATTTGCCTGTTAAAATCCTAGGGGATCCTCCTCCACCCAAGGGTGATCCCGTGTTTGAGCTTAAACCGTTACCTGATAATCTTAAATATGCTTATCTTGATGAAAAGAAAATATATCATGTCATTATTAGTGCTAACCTTTCAGAGCATGAAGAAGAAAGATTATTGAAAACTCTGAAAAAGCACCGTGTCGCTATTGGATATACTCTGGATGATCTTAAGGGCATCAGTCCCACTCTATGTCAACATAAAATAAATTTGGAAGCAGATGCCAAACCAGTTTGTGATCCTCAACGACATTTGAATCCTAAAATGAAAGAAGTGGTAAGAAAGGAAATACTCAAGCTTCTGAAGGCAGGTATAATTTATCCCGTTGCTGATAGTCAGTGGCTAAGTCATGTCCATTATGTCCCTAAGAAGGGAGGTATTACTGTTGTCCCTAATGATAAAGATGAATTGATTCCGCAAAGAATTATCACAGTTTATAGGATGGTAATTGATTTCCGCAAATTAAATAAGGCTACTAAGAAAGATCATTACACCTTACCTTTTATTGATCAAATTCTAGAAAGATTATGCAAACATACACACTATTGCTTTCTAGATGGTTATTCTGGCTTCTCTCAAATACCTGTGTCGGCTAAAGATCAACCAAAGACTACTTTTACATGCCCTTTTGGTACTTTTGCTTATAGACGTATGCCCTTCGGTTTATGTAATGCACCGGCTACCTTTCAAAGATGCATGATGGCTATATTCTCTGACTTCTGCGAGAAAATTTGTGAGGTTTTCATGGACGACTTTTCCGTCTATGGTTCCTCTTTTGATGATTGCTTGAGCAATCTTGCTCGAGTTTTGCAGAGATGTGAAGAAACTAATCTTGTCTTGAATTGGGAAAAGTGCCACTTTATGGTTAATGAAGGTATTGTCTTGGGGCACAAAGTTTCTGAAAGATGTATTGAAGTTGATAAAGCCAAGGTTGATGCTATTGAAAAGATGCCATGTCCCAAGGACATCAAAGGTATAAGAAGTTTCCTTGGTCACGCCGAATTTTATAGGAGGTTCATTAAGGACTTCTCAAAAATCTCTCGGCCTCTGACTAATTTATTGCAAAAAGATGTACCATTTGTCTTTGATGATGATTGTGTAGAAGCATTTGAAATACTTAAGAAAGCATTAGTCTCTGCACCTGTTGTTCAACCACCTGATTGGAATTTACCCTTTGAAATTATGTGTGATGCTAGTGATTATGATGTAGGTGCTGTTCTAGGGCAAAGAGTTGATAAGAAATGAAATGTTATCCATTATGCTAGTAAGACTCTAGACAATGCTCAAAGAAATTATGCTACTACCGAAAAGGAACTTTTAGCAGTTGTATTTGCTTGTGATAAATTCAGACCCTATATTGTTGATTCTAAAGTAACTATTCACACAGATCATGCTGCTATTAAATATCTTATGGAAAAGAAAGATGCAAAACCTAGACTTATTAGATGGGTTCTCCTGCTGCAAGAATTTGATTTGCATATTGTTGATAGAAAAGGAGCTGAGAACCCCGTTGCAGACAACTTATCTAGGTTAGAGAATGTTCTTGATGACCCACTACCTATTGATGATAGCTTTCCTGATGAACAATTAAATGTCATAACTACTTCTTGTAGCACTCCATGGTATGCTGATTTTGCTAATTATATTGTTGCTAAATTTATACCACCTAGCTTCACATACCAACAAAAGAAAAAGTTTTTCTATGACTTGCGACATTACTTTTGGGATGACCCACATCTTTATAAAGAAGGAGTAGATGGTGTTATTAGACGTTGTGTACCTGAGCATGAACAGGAACAGATCCTACGCAAGTGTCACTCCGAAGCATATGGAGGACACCACGCTGGAGATAGAACTGCACACAAGGTATTGCAATCCGGTTTTTATTGGCCTACTCTCTTCAAGGATGCCCGTAAGTTTGTTTTGTCTTGCGGTGAATGCCAAAGAATTGGTAATATTAGTAGACGTCAAGAAATGCCTATAATTATTCACTTGTTATTGAACCATTTGATGTTTGAGGCTTTGACTATATGGGACCTATTCCTGCCTCTAATGGTTATACACATATTTTAGTTGCTGTTGATTACGTTACTAAGTGGGTAGAAGCTATTCCAACTAGTAGTGCTGATCATAAGACTTCTATTAAAATGCTTAAGGAAGTTATTTCTCCGAGGTTTGGAGTCCCTAGATACTTAATGACTGATGGTGGTTCACACTTTATTCATGGTGCTTTCCGTAAGATGCTTGCTAAATACGACATTAATCATAGAATTGCATCTCCATATCACCCGCAGTCTAGTGGTCAAGTAGAATTGAGCAATAGAGAGCTCAAATTAATTTTGCAAAAGACTGTCAATAGGTCTAGAAAGAATTGGTCCAAGAAACTTGATGATGCATTATGGGCCTATAGAACTGCATACAAAAATCCTATGGGTATGTCTTCGTATAAAATGGTTTATGGAAAAGCTTGTCACTTACCTCTCGAACTAGAACATAAGGCATATTGGGCTATTAAAGAGCTCAACTATGATTTCAAACTTGCCGGTGAGAAGAGGTTATTTGATATTAGCTCACTTGATGAATGGAGAACCCAAGCTTATGAAAATGCCAAGTTGTTTAAAGAAAAGGTTAAAAGATGGCATGACAAAAGGATACAAAAGCATGAGTTTAATGTAGGTGATTATGTATTGCTATACAACTCTCGTTTAAGATTTTTTGCAGGAAAACTTCTCTCGAAATGGGAAGGTCCCTACGTTATCGAGGAGGTCTATCGTTCCGGTGCCATAAAAATCAACAACTTCGCAGGCACAAATCCGAAGGTGGTAAACGGTCAAAGGATCAAACACTATATCTCAGGTAATCCTATAAATGTTGAAACTAATATTATTGAAACCGTGACCCCGGAGGAATACATAAAGGACACTTTCCAGAGTGTTCCAGACTCCGAAAAGGAATAGGTATGTGGTACGGTAAGTAAACCGACTCCAAAACAATTGTAAGGCAATATTTCTCTGTTTTGGAATATTTAGAAAAATAGAAAAATAAGTAGCAATCCGGGGAGGACACGAGGCCTCCACGAGGGTGGAGGGCGCGCCCTACCCCCTGGGCGCGCCCCCTACCTCGTGAGCACCTCGTGTGCCCTCCGGACTCCGTTTCCTTGCACGACACATATTTTAGTCGGTAAAAATTCATTATATATACTCCCGAAGGTTTTGACTCTCATATCACGCAAATCTCCTATGTTTTTGTTTCGAGCTGTTGCTGCTGCAGATTAGAGCAAGATGTCTTCTCAAGAGTCAGTCGGGGAGAGCCGGGTATCTAACCCGACACCGGAACCAAGGGCAAACAGTGATGCTGACCACTTTGGGCCAGCAACGGAGGAAGAGATGGAAGCTGACCTGATGAGGGTAGATGCCATGGAAGATCAAGAAGTCACCTCTCGCCTCCGAGCTGGGTTTACAATGGGGGAACTACAGAGCTCAGCTATTCCAAACTCGGTTATCCCTTCCAATGTTAAATTTCTTTCCTATGAAAATATGAGGAGGAGTATCTCTTGTTCTCCCGTAGCTATGCAACACCCTTGGGTGCAAGGAGCTTTAGCCGTTACAGGAAAGCTTTGCAAGGAAATAATGGACCTCAAGCAGCAAGTCAATAAGCTCGAGGAAGAGAACCGTATTCTGAGGGGAATCATCGCCAAGAATATTACGTCAACAACAAAGAAGGAGACATGATCACATGGGTATGGGCACTCCCCTTGGCAACTGCCAAGCTTGGGGGAGGTGCCCTGGTATCGTATCACCATCACAACTCCTATCTTTACTGTTTTTCTTAGTTCGATCCTATTAGTAGTATCTTGATTTAGTAGAATAAAGTCATGACATGATCTAGTTTTGAGTTTTGCTTTATGATCCTTCTTTGTAATCGAGTCCATGAGCCATATAATAAAGATTAGTGTTGAGTCAAGGGCTTGATTATTTTGCCATGATCTTGGGTGATTAGAAGAAAAAGAATAAAAAGAATCAAAGAGTTCATATTGATCGTATTGAAGGTAATGACTTCACATAGAAAGAGTATGATGATTAAAAGTTGTTGGGAGTTGGCAAATATAGCTTTGGTCATTGTTGCAATTAATAGGAAGTAATAAGGAAAGGGAGGTTTCACATAGATATATTATCATTGACATCCTTTATGATTGGGAGCACTCATTAAAATATGACATGCTAAAGAGTTGATGTTGGACAAGGAAGACAACATAATGAGTTATGTTTCCTTACATCTGAGATAAAGTATGTTGTCATGGATCCTCTACCGTGTTGAGGTTGCCTTTCCCCCTCATGCTAGCCAAATTCTTAGCACTAAGTAGAAATACTACTTGTGCTTCCAAATACCCTTAAACCAGTTTTGCCATGAGAGTCCACCATAACTACCTATGGATTGGGTAAGATCCTTCAAGTAAGTTGTCATCGGTGCAAGCAATAAAAATTGCTCTCTAAATATGCACGACTTATTAGTGCGGAGAAAATAAAGTTTGTACGAACTTGTTGTGGACGCAATAAAAGCGACAGACTGCATAATAAAGGTTCACATACAAGGGGCAATATAAAGTGACGTTCTTTTGCACTAAGATTTTGTGCATCAACCCTAAACGCGCATGACAACCTCTGCTTCCCTCTGCGAAGGGCCTATCTTTTATTAGTATCCTCTACCTTATGCAAGAGTCACGGTGATTTTCACCTTTCCTTTTTCATTTTATCCTTTGGCAAGCTCAGCATGTTGGAAAGAACCTGATATATATATATCTAATTGGATGTGGGGGAGCATGAATTATTATTGATGACATTACCCTTGAGGTAAAAGGTTGTGGGGCAAAACTATAAGCCCCTATCTTTCTATGTGTCCGATTAAAACTCCGTAACCACAAGTATTGCGTGAGTGTTAGCAATTATGAAGGACTAAGTGATAGTTGAGTATGTGGACTTGCTTTTAAGCTCTGACATAGACTCTTTCCGATGTTATGATAAATTGCAATTGCTTCAATGACTAAGGTTATAATTTGTTGGTGCTCAATAAGTTTTCTGATTCATACTTTGGCTTTGTGAAAAGATCATCACTTGAACATGAGTAATCATATGACAAAATTTATTTATATTGTTGTTATAGAAATAATCATGATGCTTTCATGTTCGTATTTTATTTTATCGACGCCTCTACCTGTAAACATGAGGACATATTTATTGTTATCGGCTTTTCACTTGAGGACAAGTGAGGTCTAAAATTGGGGGAGTTGATACGTCCATTTTGCATCATGCTTTTATGAAAATATTTATTGCATTATGGGCTGTTATTTCACGTTATGTCACAATGCTTATGGCTATTCTCTCTTATTTTACAAGGTTTACATGAAGAGGGAGAATGCCGGCAGGTGGAATTCTGGGCTGGAAAAGGAGCAAATATTGAAGGCCTATTCTGCGCCACTCCAAAAGTCCTGAAACTCCACGGAATACCTTAAAATAAATAAGAAAAATCATCGCCAAAGATGAAGGCCAGGGGGCCCACACCCTGCTCACGAGGGTGGGGGGCGCGCCCCCTACCTCGTGGGCCCCCTGGTGGCTCTCCGACGCCCATCTTCTCCTATATGAAGTATTTCGATGAGAAAAAAATAGAAGGAAACCTTTCGGGACGATACTCCGCCGCCACAAGGCGGAACCTTGGCGGAACCAATCTAGGGCTCCGGCAGAGCTGTTCTGCCAGGGACACTTCCCTCCGGGAGGGGGAAATCATCACCATCGTCATCACCAACGCTCCTCTCATCGGGAGAGGGCAATCTCCATCAACATCTTCATCAGCACCATCTCATCTCCAAACCCTAGTTCATCTCTTGTATCCAATTCTTGTCTCCAAGTCCGGGATTGGTGCTAGTAGGTTGCTAGTAGTGTTGATTACTCCTTGTAGTTGATGCTAGTTGGTTTATTTGGTGGAAGATCATATGTTCAGATCCTTTATGCACATTATTACCCCTCTGATTATGAACATGAATATGCTTTGTGAGTAGTTACGTTTGTTCCTAAGGACAAGGGAGAAGTCTTGCTATTAGTAGTCACGTGAATTTGGTATTCGTTCGATATTTTGATAAGATGTATGTTGTCTAACCTCTAGTGATGTTATGTGAACGTCGACTACATAACACTTCACCATTATTTGGGCCTAGAGGAAGGCATTGGGAAGTAATAAGTAGATGATGGGTTGCTAGAGTGACAGAAGCTTAAACCCTAGTTTATGCGTTGCTTCTTAAGGGGCTGATTTGGATCCATATGTTTCATGCTATGGTTAGGTTTACCTTAATACTTTTGTTATAGTTGCGGATGCTTGCAATAGAGGTTAATCATAAGTGGGATGCTTGTTCAAGTAAGAACAGCACCCAAGCACTGGTCCACCCACATATCAAATTATCAAAGTACCGAACGCGAATCATATGAGCGTGATGAAAACTAGCTTGACGATATTCCCATGTGTCCTCGGGAGCGCTTTTCCTATTATAAGAGTTTGTCCAGGATTGTCCTTTGTTACAAAAAGGATAGGGCCACCTTGCTGCACTTTATTTACTTTTGTTACTTGTTGCTCATTACAATTTATCCTATCACAAAACTAACTGTTACCACTTATTTCAGTACTTGTAGAGAATACCTTGCTAAAAACCGCTTATCAACAAGCACTGCAAGCACGGTCTTTGGCAAAGCTCACATTTGTTAGTCCACGAACGTGATCCCCTTTGAGGAGTCTTTGCAAAGATCTCATATTGACATGCTCTAGTCGGCGATGCCAAAGCCAACCCACATCAATTTTAGCCATTAGGCAAGTCGCGGTCTTAGTGGGTCGCTGCGAAAAGCTCACCATATAGAGACTGTTCTCGACTTGCCCAACAAAGGCTACTCTAAGAGTCTTGCTCCAGAAAAGGGCAATGGTACCAAGATCAAAGAAAGTAGAAAAGCCCATGAGTGCAAGTTGACGAACGGAAAGCAAATTGTATGCAAGGGACTCAACAAGCATGACCTTCTCAATAGATAAATCTTGAGAGATGACCACCTTGCCAAGTACCACTACCTTAGAGGTTGAAGCATCACCGAATTGGACATGGGTGGGCATAGATGGAATTGGATGCACATCCACCACCTAGTCCTTGCTCCCGGTCATATGATTTGTTGCTCCACTATCGAGCAACCATGACACCCCACCGGAAGCAAACTCCTACAATAGATCAATGCTTGGATTTAGGTACCCATTTTTAATGGGTCCTCTGATGTTAGTAACAAGGGTCTTAGGAACCCAAATAGACCATTCAATGTACTCACAAGAAGAACCAACAAATTTGGCATAAACATGCCCATCACTAGCACGGCACAAAACATAAGAGGGATTAAAGTCGTTGGTTTTGTTACCCGGGGCAGTTTTGCCCTTCTTGGCATTACCACCCACTTCCTTGGTCCTCTTATTCTCATGATTACCCTCACTCACATTGACAAAGGTGTCCTTGAGCGGGAGAGGTTGCTTGGTCTTGTTCTTCTTCTTCTTCTTTGACTTGGGTGCAAACCCGACTCCTTCCTTTCCTACAACTTCCTTTTGCTTGTTCAAAAGGTCATTGAGGTTCTTCTCACCTTGTATGCAAGTCGCAAGGCCCTTCGCAAGTTGCTCTTTCAACTTAGGATTTTCCTCCACAACATGCATAGGCTCGCAACAAGGTTTAGTAGCATGGGCATTATCAATTAGAACGAAAGGAGGGCAAGTGGAAATCTCCTTACACTACAAAAAATGACACATCCGTGACTTTTTGGGCCGAACGAAATTTTTTCTATCATGCTTATGACACTTCTATGATGATAATTGTGACAAAACCTGGTATCATCATAGATGTGGTGGGATCCTACTTCTATGACAAAAAATCATGACAGAAAATGGGCTTTTTGTCCTGGGCGGGCCGGAGACGCAACTGCATGAAATTCTTTGGGCCGTCCATGATGGAAAAAACCGTGGTAGAAGCGAGGGCGAGGAAAATATCAGGGAGTTCCCGGTTATGGTGGGTAGTTGGGGGCCGAGCGATGCGCGTTTCTCTCGTACACATACGCGCATGGGTGCAAAGCATTGGGCTTTAACTGGACCCGAGGGAGGCGTTCGCCTACTGAACCCGAGCGATTGCACTGCAGGCTACGCTTACTGAACCCGAGTGATCGATCGATCTAGCTGTTAAATGAACCCGATCGAGCGATTCCTTCGCTACTGCTACTAACTGAAGCCGATTGAACCTATTGCCTCCTTCCCTTGATGAACAATGAGCATTGTTGGGGGTTGGATGAACAGTTCCCGGTGGGGGGTTTGTATGAATAGGACCCCGTGGTGTTGCTGCTGGATGAATAGGACCCCGATCGATCGAGCCGGTTGGGGTGGATGAACAGGACCCCGTGGAGGGCAGGATGAAAAGGACGACCCCATGGAGGGCTGGTTGAACAATAGTCGGTGGAGGGCTAGATGAACAGTAGCTCGTGGAGGGGTGGTTTAACAGGACCCCGTGGAGAGGGCTGGTTGAACAGTAGCCAGTGGAGGAATGGTGGAGGCTGGATGAACAGGAGCCCGTGGATGAACAGTCGCATGTGGAGGCTGGAGGAGGTCGACGGTGGATGAATAGTAGCCCGTGGAGGCAGTCGACGGCGGAGATGAACAATATCTCATGGAGTCCCATTTTGCGGTACGCCACACCCCTCCCGATGAACAGGACCCCTGTTTCGACCGTAGCGCTCCAACACAAGTTTGTTTCCTCAGTTTTGCGGTACGCCATACCCCTCTTGATCAACAGGACCCCATTTTGACCGTAGGAGGTCCAAAAGAAGTCCGTTTCCTTTGTTTTGCAGTACACCAGACCCCTCCCGATGAACAGGATCCCGTTTCCACCGTGGCCGGTCGAACACAAGGCTGTTTCCTCCATTTTGTGGTATGCCAGGCCTCGTTTCGATCGGCTGTTCCGTCCAAGCCGGTTGGCTCCCGCTGAACACAACGCATTCCGACCAAGTCGGTTGCCTCCCGATGAACAGGACGTTGTTTCTCAGTTCCGACCCAGCCGGTTCACTGCATGATGAGCAGGACGTCGTTGCTGTCGTCTGTTGCCTCTCCATGTACACAAGTCGTGGCCATCCGTATATATATGCGCCAGTAGGCACTCGAGACCCTGCACATTCACGACCAGATAGACAACGCTACGTACGCTTTTGACCGGGTGGGTCCCAGCGGTCAGGAAGGATAAGGACGCACTTCCTTGCATGTGAAGATATAGCTGCTCGGTCCCAACTGTCAGGGGAAGGAATCGTTTTTATTTTGCAAGTAATAAGGAGGCACTTCCTTGTGTTCGAAGATGTAGCTGGTGGGTCCAGCTGTCAGCCTCACCGCCTAAAGTCCTCTTCCAATGGTTGTCCTCAATTGACCACGTTGACCACATCGCGCCAAGAGCACCAAGGCGGTGGACGACGGCGAGGCCTAGGAAGGTAATGACGAGGAGGCGGGGAAGACGTGGTAGTGGATGCCCACATGGAGGGGAGTAGGTGGGTTGACTGCTTCGACTGTGGTGTGAGGCTGCCGTCGCTGGAGAATAACAGGAGATGTGGGTGAGTATAGAGGGATAGCAAGGCCAGCGGTGGTAGCACAGCCAGACACGGGAGGCAGGAGTAGGCGGCACGGCCGACTGGAGCAATAAGACCAGAGGTTGAAGAAGCACGACGGTCCTTGGATGGACATTGTACGGACACTGTAGCTAGAATTGTTTATATTGACTAAGCTGACAAAGCCCATGGTACGCATCAATTTAGTAGGCCCACAGGTCAGCCTCCGAAACGGTGCACCCCAGATGTCACGGGGAGGAATTATTTTTTGGGTGGCTGAAGCAAGAATATCCAAGATTGAAGAAGAAGCACGACATCCGTTGGATGGACATCCAACGGCCACTACTGCTAGAACCATGTGTTGACTGTAAGTTGACAAAGCCTTGGATACGCGTCAACTTAGTTTTTTAGGGGACGCGTCAACTTTGTAGGCC
Source organism: Triticum dicoccoides (assembly GCF_002162155.2). Taxonomy (NCBI): domain Eukaryota; kingdom Viridiplantae; phylum Streptophyta; class Magnoliopsida; order Poales; family Poaceae; genus Triticum; species Triticum dicoccoides. Next base: position 341,705,234 of record NC_041381.1, on the reverse strand, counting down.
CACAAGTGTGTGGCAGAGAACATATAGCCCATTTGCGATTTGTAAGAATGTACAACCCATTTTTGAATTCTAATGGAATTTACTACAACCCATTTACAGTTTGTTAAAAGTACAACCCATTTTCGAGGTAGGACAACAATTAATAATTTCAACCAACCAAATAAAATTTCTCACATTTTGATGGGATCCGGAATATTTTTATCCCGAAATTTCTAGTCAGATTAAAAATAATTCCAAAATAAATTTGTATTACGTAAAAATCCAATGAAATATTGCGCGCGCAACAATTAATGAAATTAAAATTTTCAAAATCCAAAAATAATATTTTTTAAACTAATTACGTGTTTGGTGCATTTTTTATAGGTACTACCCCATTTTTATAATTGCATCCAATTTACTATTTCTTAAAGCCCATTTTCTTGTTAAGCCTAATGCATCCCTCCTAGAAAGATTTGCAGCCCAGCGGGGCGGAGAATAACAAGTTGACCTCGCCTGGGTATTCGTTAAAAAAAGTATAGCTGGGCTAGCCATTTTCAGCTTAAAAAAATTTATATCTGGGCTGGATATCTGTCCTGGGCTAGACGGGCCACAACCCGCCCAATTAATACCCTGCTCTCCTTTGAACAACAACAAAAACATCGCTCAAGAAAAACTCAAAAACACAAATACTACTCGAGCTGCTTGGTCCCAGATGTCGGCTGCTCCTTGTGCAATTCTCTCGTTTACTGACTACATAGGTTGACAATGGTGTGGGACCGTGATGTCAGGAAAACAGGAGGAAGCAAAAAAATTATAGTTGTATATAATAAGGGGGCACTTGCGTATGTGCGGCTATGGCCCTGGTGGGTCCCCACTGTCATCCTCTCCAAGTAAAGTCATCTCCTCATTCCTCATGTTCGTTGACCATGTTGACAACGTGAGATGGCGGCGCCGCGGCGAGCGCAACAACTCGAAGGACAACACAGAGGGCCTCGCGGGCCCTATGGATGGTCTGATACAGCGCCAGCTGCTCATTCAGGAAGCCAGGATCATACGGCCACATGTCTGCGACGACATTGTCGTTCGCTTGTTCGCCGGTGCTCATTGAGGAGATGGAGGTTGCAGCACAGGTCCTCCTGCGCTGGTAGCTCTTCCGCCATTAGCACGTGGAAGTGCGGTCGCACCTGCTCTATGGTGAACACGGCATAAACCGGCTTGGAGAGTGGCGCCAGCTCCTGGTCGGAAGCTACGTCCATTGTCTGATTGTCGTCGCTCAGCTCGATGATCTTGCTGGCGAGCCAACATGTCCAGCTGCTGGACCAACCCGCTGCCAAGCACGAGCCTGGCTGCCCTGGCCCACCCAGACGGCCTCCCTCGCCTGCACGCGCTTTCTGCCTGAAACGGTCAGCGCCGCCCGTGCCGCTTCCCGGTGCAGGCGATTGCTCTGCATTAAAACGCACAAGTGTCATCCGTTCGTCCATCTGCCACCCACATTAATGATACGTGGTTGCCGAGGCAGCTACTCCGGCGCCACCCATCCATCCCTCCGTCGCCCACCATTGCTATATAAACTGTTGTGCCCGCCATAGCCGCAGTCATCCGCCTCTGTTTCCTTTCTCCTGTCCACACAACTACTGTCCACCATGGCTTCCTTGCGCTCCAGCACTCTTCGGGACAGGCGGACAACGGACCACAAGGAGATGGCAGCCATTGCTGCCGACTGGCTGGCCGGCAGGTAGCCGAAGGACGATGACATCCCAATGGAGAACATGGTAGTCGACAATCCGGCAACAACCCCCTCCTCCGCACCATCCTCGCCGGTGCATTGCACCATGACCATCGGTGATGCCCGTGCCCAATACATGGACACGGTGAGGCAGAAGCGTCAGGAGCAGTTCCGGGAGGTGCAGGCCGACGCCGCCTACAACCACCATCTCCTCCAGGAGCACCTGCAGGCGGTGGAGCAGATCGCCGCGGAGCGGGCAGAGCAGGAGGCACTGCTTGACTCGTACCGCTCCGCCCGCGAGAGCCGCCTCGAGCGCTGGTGGTACCGCATGCGGGTGGCGGGGGCTGCAGCCGCCTACAAAGAGGGCGATGAAGTGGGTGAGGCGTTGTTTGGCGAGACCGAGGATGAGGCAGAGGACAATGCCGACTCCTACGAGTCCCCGCTCCGCCGGCACCGAGGCGAAGGATTACGCCGGCTTCCATGAGGCCCTACTCCGCCGAGGCCTTGCCGCGCCAAGAACGAGGCAGAGGACATCGCCGGCTCCACCGAGGCCCCACCCCGCCGGCACCGAGGCGGAGGACCTCGCCGGCTTCAGCGAGGCCCTACTCCGCCGAGGCCCCTCCCCGCCAACAATGAGGCAGAGGACATCGCCGGCTCAGCCGAGGCCCCGCCCTGCCGGCAACGAGGGGTAGGATTTCCCCCGCTCCGCCGAGGCACCGCCCGCCAGGAACGAGATAGAGGACATCGCCATCTCCGTCGAGGCCCCGCCATGCTGCCAACAAGGCCGCGCCACACAGAAAACAAGGAAGAGTAGAACACGATAGGTCACCGCTGCTCGGGTCCAAGTAAGGCCACCGCCGCTACCCTCCGGTTGAAGCCAAGCTAGGCGGGTTGACCCTTGACGGCCGATTAGCTTCTTCGCGGCGACGTGGAGTCGGAGAGATGCGCTGGAGAAGAAGCTTCTATTCGGCTCAGCCGAACATGGGTGGGTAGCTTCGGTTAATTAATTATACCTCCAGCGCACCCCCTTTTTAGTTGAAGAATGCATGAAATATAATGAAATCTGGCATGTTTATATGAAATCCGACCGTGTATGAATGAATTTAGTTCACTTAGTTCGAATTCTTGTATCACTAGCATTGGATGAACATGCAAAACATTACGTACTAGCATTATTCCCAGGGTGATCACCTCATTTCAGCAGTTTCACATGTACTCCCACCGGTCCTTTTTAGTCTGCATATAAGTTTTGTCTGAAGTCAAAGTATCTCTACTTTGACCAATCTTATAGGAAAAAGTATGAACATTCACAATGTAAAATCAACTGACTTGAAAGAAATCTAATATGCGAAGTAAAAAGGAACAGAGGGAGTTCAAAGAGTTTGAGCAACTTTTTAGCATTCCTGTACATTGCAATCAAACACACAGGCCTGACAATTCATAGGGAACATTCAAAACAATCGATGATTATGCATCTCAGCGATTCACATGTCAGAGCCAATATTTACTTCACAATTAAAGAATGAAGAAAAATAGATCGATGTTGCTGACAGCAAAGGGCGTCCCAGTCGAAAATACCAAACGCATGTCTTCTTGCTAACATCAATGAGCAAAATTTGACAAGGTTGTCCCATTCCAAAATGTCAAATGCATGTTGTTTTGTGTACATCAATGAGCAAACTTTGACAAGGTTTTCCCATTCCAAAATATCAAATGCCTACGACTGTGGAATGGGCAGGGTTTGCCATCAGTTTGGACATTTACATGGCACCTCGTGCTAAATAAACCAACTGTACTTTTTGTGCAGTTCCACCAAAATCAACCAAATTCGCGTGTAGCTTGTATGATTTCGCCTTTATATGTTGCAACGCCTTGAACATATTGGCACCTCCTTTCTTGTGGTGGAAATGAATGATTCGATCTATTCATGAACATTTTGTACAGTTCCCATTGAAATCAAGCTGAGCACCCCTGTTTGCACAAATACAAAAAAGTGATTAGTATAAAGCAAACTGTACTATGAATTGACAGTTTAAACAGGCAACCTACATGATCCATGCGGAGCACACATTTAAAAAAATGGAACTCACCGGAAGGAATCCTAACATAACATTGTATTGGCCATCACAGCAACAAAGATGGAGATCCGTGAGTCCTTATGAGCTGAAGTTAGTTTGTTCTTGTGGGCAGTAATGTAACCATCCTTCAATTGCTTCCTTCTGTTATGACATGGATGATCCTATTGTGCAAAGGCAAGAGAACAACTAAATGTTGCGTCCCTGTTTGCTTGAAAAAAGGAAAGGAAATAATTAAAACAGCACAGATGAAGCACTTCTCGAGGACAATACGATTTTCTCATGCCAGTATCTAAATAGTAGGACAACACCAATAGAGATGACAAAGCTCAATCATATAGATGAAATCCGTGGGCCAGTACCAACCTTTGTCAGGAGGCTTATTGTGTAGAGTATACAGATGAAGCACTTCTCCGGAACCATCTGTTGTTACCTACTATGGTTGCCATGCTTATTATATACTCCTCGATTAGTTTAATGTTTCCAACATCTTCTTGTGCAGTTCCACTAAAATATATGTTATCTTCAAAGAAGATCCCTGTTTGCACAAGTAGAGATAATTACATATTACATTAAGAGTGGCATCAAATCAGTGGCAAAACAATTGCTCATTCCAGCCATAGCAATAAATTAAGATGCAAAACTATATCATTGCTTGTGTCATCACAGTTCCAGTGCTTGATTACAGCACTGGGAGTTGATTTTTGTTTTTCTTCCGCTTGTTCTTCCCCTTCATCACTTGGTTCAATAACAGACAAGCTTCGCCTTCAATGTAAGATTTGGCATGTCAATTAGGGAGCACAAGTATAGCACTAAACAACGACATTAATTTTCTGATGAAAGTGGCAAAATACAGGCCAACTATTGTGAAATATCCTTATCTTACCTCAATGGGATATTACGATGCACATACAGATTGGAAGTCTTGTCTCCATTTGTGCAGTTCACTAAAAGCAAGCAACATTACCATATAAGTAGCACAACATATGAAAGCACACTGCACAATCATGTGAAAGAAGGCTAGTACTGACCTCGACACGGAATTCAAACAACTCACTGGAAGAAGATCTGAACCAAATTTGCCGACACGGATAGGAAGTCAGATCTCCTGTTGTGCAGTTCCACTAAGATCAAGCAATCAAGCAACATTGTCGGTGTGACATTTTGGTTGAACTGCACAAAACACTCTTAAAACAAAAGTGTTTTGTGCAATGCAACAAAAGGTCACAATAGCAACAAGGTGAAGTAGATAACCCTGTTTACACATAGGTGCAAAGGAAACAACTAGTGGTCAATAATGGTGGATGACACAGAAGCCAACAAAAAGAAGCATCTAACTTATCTAAATGGGAAAGAAAGCAAGACAATAGCATTTCTCAAACAGTGGCATTGATTCATATTAACAGAGAGATTATATTAACAATACAATTCGTTAAACATGCAATTTGCCTTTAACTATGGCATTGCATCAATTTTCCAGCGGCATTATTAGAGGGTGTTTGTTTACAGGGACTTTTTGGTGTAGGGACTAAAAAAGTCCCTTGCAGTCCCATCTAAACCAAACAGGAGGGACTTTTAGGGACTAAAAGTGGGCATTTGGGACTAAAGAAAGAAGACCCCGAGGGAGAGTCTTTTTGGGACTTTTTCCAACAGTTGCCCTGCCCCGCATCGCACCTTATCTCTATTAGTTCATTACTAGGGGTAACATGGTCTTTTAGCATGTCATTTAATAACCTCTATTCCATGTTTAGTCCCTGGAACCAAGCAGGTAGGGACTAGGGACTTTTTACTTGGGACTAAAAAAATCGTAGGAATTTTTAACCAAACATGGCCTTAGATTAACAACAGCTAAAGAGTTGCATGGGACAGTGGACACACCAGCACCATGTGCATCTACCAATGTATAAAGGGGTGATGAATAGTTTGTTGCAATAAAGAACAAACAACCAAGGAGCATATTTGTGTTGGTCCCGGTTTTGTTATCTTTAGACACCTATCCCTATGTGAGGGCAGCAAATCTAGTCCTGATCAAACTCTACAGCCTTGTCCCCCAAAACAAAAGGATCAGTTCGTTACAGATGGGCGTACTGCATTTTTCATTGTTTTCCCTTTTCGACCAACGTAGGTGCTGGATAGCCAGTCTGTACTAGTACTTCCCCCTTCCTTTTCTCTTTGAACCACGTCCTAGATTCATGCTATACAACTTTCCCCACTACTTTCCCCCTTCCTTTCCTCTTTGAACCACGTCCTAGATTCATGCTATACAACTTTCCCCACTACTTTCCTGTTTGATCCAACACCTAAATTCGAGTGCAGAAGCGGAAAAAGCCCACATGCAGCCAGAGCAATGCATGTGGAATAAGTAAATTATACCTTAAGGTTCTTGGGGTGTGGTTCGCCGGGCGACCGGAGGCCGTTCTGCCCACACTATGTACGACGACAAGGAAGAAGGGGTCGGAGGCCCTTCCGCACCGCCACTGTGTGAAAGAGAACAATTGTGCCGGTAGTGGATTCCCTCCCTCGCTGACGGCGACAATGTTAAGCCTCCTTCCCTTCCTGGCGGACGGATCCTGCCAGCTCTTTGACCAGCAATGAGGGGAGAGAGAGAGAGAGAGAGAGAGAGAGAGAGAGAGAGGCCAACAAAGCCTTGTTTAGATCTGGAGAGGGTGAGGGAGTGTGAAGAGAGCAACTATAAGCGCTGAGGCTCCAGCGTGTATATATATAGTGGAGGGAGAGTGTGAAGAGTGCAAACCCTAGAAAACAAGTGCCGAGGCTGCAGCGTATTCATGGCACTGCCCCAGATTGCTTTCTCTCTCTGTCATGCGGGGCCTACCTCTCATCGGGTGGAAGAAAGAAGTCGAACAAAAACAAAATTATGCTCAAGTGCGGTTATCGAACCCGAGACCTCAAGTTTGATGAGCGAACAGGCTAACCAGCTACACCACCCTCACGTTATGTTTAACGAGAGGAAAATAACCTTTTATACATTCCTGAATTCGTGTGACAAGCATGTCGGGTGTTTTTTGTGTGGGAGTCATTGGGATTTAAATAATAATCGTGTCATGTGGCTTTGGTGGTAAGGTCTTTTGGGATTTAAAGCAGTGTTGGTAGTACAGAAATAATGCATCCTTAGTCACCTTACCTCTCTCCATGTAGTACGTTGGGTCCCACCAGTTAGAGGGTGAAACAAACAAATTAATAAGAAAAATTAAAAGCTTCGGTGGTGTATCTTACCTCACACATCTCGCTGCTACTCGTGAACACTAGGACGCAACAAGGTGCCACTGTATCTCGTACTACTCCCTCCGTCTAGGTGTAAGTCACGTTAGAAGGTGCAACGAGACCAAGGTGCAAGTAGATATGAGGAGAAGGAGAAACTTGACCGGTCCTTCCTCCAATCAAAGCCATGATTTCTGTCTCTAAACACACCAATTAATCGCAACTAAGAGATGTCGTTTTAGCTACCATGCAGGGCCACATATAAACTCGCATGCAAGCCGACTTTGATTTCTTGACTGATCAACACGTAGTTGTGCTCCATGCATTGGGTTTCCAAGGGAAATAACAAGGCAGAGTACGGGAGCATTTGGTTACATTGCTTAGTAAGGAAATTGCTCGGCTAGCCCAACTAGCCAGCTTTCGCTTTGCCAACCTTGCCTGGTCAAACGGTTTAGTTCTTTTTCTTACCAGCCTTTCCAGGTGAAAATCTTTGTCATGAGTGGGTCGTCGATTTTTCCGTGTGCGAAGTTTGCCGTCGGAAACGAGCCGATTTGGCTCTCCCGAGCTAGCAAGGTTTTTCTAGCCCACACAAGCTAGCTGGCCCACAAAAGCTAACATGTTTTAATAGTTCCAAACGCCTAACCTTGCTCGGCTAGGCTATAACTATTCTTGCTAAGGATCCAAACGCTCCCTAAGTAACAACGCTCGCTAGCAACGAGTCCAGGAGGGGATTGAGATACGAAGTTAATGGACGATGCCTAAACATTTTGGGAATAACTGATTTTTGTAAGATGACTTAACACCTAGACGGAGGAAGTACTACTCCTCAGTCCAGGTTTGATGGAATATTCGTCACCTCTTCTCTTCTTGTAAGTACTCCATTTGTATCTCACTTCATGTGGCTTCGCACTCGCACAATATTCCTATTCTATGAACGTGTGTGTGCGTGTGCGCGCACGCGCGCGCGCGTGTGTGTGTGTGTTAGAGAGAGCGACACATCGACCTACTCCTATAGAGAGATGGTGTGTAGTGTACGATTTAGCCATGAGAGTCGGTGCATCCTCTCGTTTTCGGTCGTCCGGTCGGGACAGCTGCCACGCCCGCTCCTGACCAGCCTGGCCCACCCAAAGCCCCTCCATCGCTCGCCCGCGCTTCCTGCTTGAAACGGTCAGCGCGGCTCCAAAGAATTGGTGTCGCATTCATGCTCGGGCAGAGCGGACGCGACGTGTCACTAGCGCCTGCGTTGAAGGGAGAAGCGGATTCAAGAGTGATGGTTGCTTCGTTCGTCCAACTTACTACTGGGTCTATGTGATTTGATGGCTCATTGGTCATTATTACTGAGGTGGTACGACTGCTGGATGTCCCACGCTTCGGTGAAAGGAGGTACTAGATTACAATTTTCTCCATTCTTATAGCGGAGGAGTGCGAAAGTAGTGAAAACACGCAGGCTCAGTGATTACATGGCCCACCTCACACTATCACCATATTTTCTGGACACCGTGCGACACCTAACTCTTTACATAGTACTAGTATAGTACCTACTGTAATTTCTCAGCGAGATAAATTTGTACAATGCTATGAAGCTTCCAGCTTCTGTTCATGTATCTTGCGTCCAAGGTTGCCCCGTTGCAACATTTCATCAAATACAAAGGAGACTAACATGCATGCTATTGCATCTCAATGATTGGCAGATCATAGCCAATATGTACTCCCTCCGTTCCAAAATAAGTGTCTCAACTTTATGCAAACATTAGTACAAAGTTGTACTACTACTAAAGTTGACACTTATTTTGGAATAGAGACAACTAAAGAAAAAACGATCCATGCAGTCCCTAGCCCTTGAACCGTAAACCTTAACCAGGCTTTAAATTGCTGGCAACGTTGGAGCTTCCCAAGAAATGAAGTTTGCAACCCTTTGACCATCGGATCATTTTGTGCAATTTCAACAAAATCGAGATGAGCATCCTTGTGGCAAAGAATTTGAAGAAGCGTGATTAGAATAAGATTACTGGGACTAGTTTATGAGACATAAACTCATCACAAATATAGTACATAGAAGCCAGTAGAGGTATGTGCGGGGCAAAGAAGTAGAGAAATATCCACATGGACTGATGTGGGAAGCTGGGGCAGTGGTGCAAGCCGGCTGTAAGGAAGTTGTACCTAAGGGATGTCGGGACATAGCTCAACCTAGAGGAGGGTGGCGGGAGGCGGCAACTACCCACATCGCGGCAATGAGCAAGGGACGAAGGCAACCTCACTGGCTTTGTGAGAGAGAACGGTGGGGACCCCTGACTGGGACATCCCGATAGTGGGTTTTCGCCGTCGGCAATGGCGACCGCATCTACACTAAGCATCCACCCCTTCCCCCGGCGGACGTGATCCACCCGGATGTTAGAGATGTGGCCACAGTCGTTTTGTGCAAGAGAGTGTGAAGAGAGCAACCCCATCAAGCAACCGTGTAGGCTCGTCCTGGCTATGTATATAGTGGAGCGGTTTCCTTTTCTCTCCATATGAACCTATTTATATTGCATATGAGCCACTGAAGAAAAAAATTTATAAATGACGCGGCACCGTTCATGCGTGGTTCCCGACCCTCCATTATTTATAAGTGAGTAACTACTACTAGACACATCAAATTATCACGTGGGCTGCATTAACTTACAGAAATGAGCTCCACCGTGTCACGTGTGTGGTTGGGGAAGATGCAAAGAGTGCTACTAGTACACTATGTGCTTGGGTGCGTACACCTCTTCTCTTCGAGCATGGTTATTAAAAGTATAGCCCACTACTGTACTACCACATGGTTATATCATAGTATGGGCAAAGAGTATAGGTAGTAATAATGACTAATAAGCCGTGAAATCACGAGGCCCACCTTTATCTTGAAGGAAATATGCCCTAGAGGCAATAATAAAGTTATTATTTATTTCCTCATATCATGATAAATGTTTATTATTCATGCTAGAATTGTATTAACCGGAAACATGATACATGTGTGAATACATGGACAAACATAGTGTCACTAGTATGCCTCTACTTGGACTAGCTCATTGATCAAAGATGGTTATGTTTCCTAACCATAGGCATGTGTTGTCACTTGATTAATGGGATCACATAATTAGGAGAATGATGTGATTGACTTGACCCATTCCGTTAGCTTAGCACTTGATCGTTAGTATGTTCCTATTGTTTTCTTCATGACTTATACAAAGTTCCTACAACTATGAGATTGTGCAACTCCTGTTTACCGGTGGAACACTTTGTGTCCTACCAAACGTCACAACGTAACTGGGTGATTATAAAGGTACTCTACAGGTGTCTCCAAAGGTACATGTTGAGTTGGCATAATTCGAGATTAGGTTTTGTCACTCCGATTGTCGGAGAGGTATCTCTGGGCCTTCTCGGTAATACTCATCACCTAAGCCTTGCAAGCATTGTAACTAATGAGTTAGTTATGAAATGATGTATTACAGAATGAGTAAAGAGACTTGCCGGTAACGAGATTGAACTAGGTATTGGATACCGACGATCGAATCTCGGGCAAGTAACATACCGATGACAAAAGGAACAGCGTATGTTGTTATGCGGTTTGACCGATAAAGATCTTCGTAGAATATGTAGGAACCAATATGAACATCCAGGTTCCACTATTGGTTATTGACCGAGAATAGTTCTAGGTCATGTCTACATAGTTCTCGAACCCGTAGGGTCCGCACGATTAACGTTACGATGACAGTTTTATTATGAGTTTATAAGTTTTGATGTACCGAAGGTTGTTCGGAGTCCCGGATGTGATCACGGACATGACGAGGAGTCTCGAAATGGTCGAGACATAAAGATTGATATATTGGACGGATATATTTGGACACCGGAAAGGTTCCGGATGAGATTGGGACTATACCGGAGATTCGGGAGGTTACCGGAACCCCCCGGTAAGTATATGGGCCTTATTGGGCCTTAGTGGAAAAGGAGGGAGAAGGAGCAAAGGAGGGGGCGCCCCCCCAAGCCCAATCCTAATTGGGAGGGGGGCCGGCCCCCCCTTTCCTTCTTCCCTCCCCTCTCTTCCTTCCCTCTCCTACTCCTAATAGGAAAGGGGGGCCGAACCTACTTGGAGTAGGTTTGCCCTGTTGGGGAACGTAGCAATAATTCAAAATTTTCCTACGTGTCACCAAGATCTATCTATGGAGAAACCAGCAACGAGGGAAGGAGAGTGCATCTACATACCCTTGTAGATCGTTAAGCGGAAGCGTTCATGAGAACGGGGTTGAAGGAATCGTACTCGTCGTGATCCAAATCACCGGAGATCCTAGTGCCGAACGGACGGCACCTCCGCGTTCAACACACGTACAGCCCGGTGACGTCTCCCATGCCTTGATCCAGCAAGGAGAGAGGGAGAGGTTGAGGAAGACTCCATCCAGCAGCAGCACAACGGCGTGGTGGTGGTGGAGGAGCGTGGCAATCCCGCAGGGCTTCGCCAAGCACCATGGGAGAGGAGGAGGAGGGAGAGGGGCAAGGCTGCACCAAGAGGAGAAGTTCTCATGTCTTATGGGCAGCCCCTAGGCCTCATATATATAGGGGAAGGGGAGGAGGGTGCGCCCCCTCTAGGGTTCCCACCCCTAGAGGGGCGGCAGCCCCAAACCCATCTATGGGTGGCGGCCACAAGGGGGGAGGAGAGGGAGGCGCAGGGAGTATGGGCCTTAGGGCCCATCTGCCCTTAGGGTTTGCCCCCTCTCCCCTTCTAGGCGCATGGGCCATGGTGGGAGGCGCCCTAGACCACCTAGGGGCTGGTGCCTTCTCATACTTGTCCCATGTATGCCTCTGGGGCCCATGGCCCCCCCGGTGGACCCCCGGACCCCTCCGGTGGTCCCGGTACATTACCGATAAACCCCGAAACTTTTCCGGTGACCAAAACAGGACTTCCCATATATAAATCTTTACCTCCGGACCATTCCGGAACTCCTCGTGACGTCCGGGATCTCATCCGGGACTCCGAACAACATTCGGTAACCACATACAAGCTTCCTTTATAACCCTAGCGTCACCGAACCTTAAGTGTGTAGACCCTACGGGTTCGGGAGACATGTAGACATGACCGAGACGTTCTCCGGTCAATAACCAACAGAGGGATCTGGATACCCATGTTGGCTCCCACATGTTCCACGATGATCTCATCGGATGAACCACGATGTCAAGGACTCAATCGATCCCGTATACAATTCCCTTTGTCTAGCGGTATTTTACTTGCCCGAGATTCGATCGTCGGTATACCGATACCTTGTTCAATCTCATTACCGGCAAGTCTCTTTACTCGTTTCGTAACACATCATCCCGTGATCAACCCCTTGGTCACATTGTGCACATTATGATGATGTCCTACTGAGTGGGCCCAGAGATACCTCTCCGTTTTACACGGAGTGACAAATCCCAGTCTCGATTCGTGCCAACCCAACAGACACTTTCGGAGATACCTGTAATGCACCTTTATAGCCACCCAGTTACGTTGTGACGTTTGGTACACCCAAAGCACTCCTACGGTATCCGGGAGTTGCACAATCTCATGGTCTAAGGAAAAGATACTTGACATTAGAAAAGCTTTAGCATACGAACTACACAATCTTTGTGCTAGGCTTAGGATTGGGTCTTGTCCATCACATCATTCTCCTAATGATATGATCCCGTTATCAATGACATCCAATGTCCATGGTCAGGAAACCGTAACCATCTATTGATCAACGAGCTAGTCAACTAGAGGCTTACTAGGGACATGGTGTTGTCTATGTATCCACACATGTATCTGAGTTTCCTATCAATACAATTATAGCATGGATAATAAACGATTATCACGAACAAGGAAATATAATAATAACTAATTTATTATTGCCTCTAGGGCATATTTCCAACAGTCTCCCACTTGCACTAGAGTCAATAATCTAGTTCACATCGCCATGTGATTAACACTCACAGGTCACATCGCCATGTGACCAACATCCAAAGAGTTTACTAGTGTCACTAAACTAGTTCACATCATCATGTGATTAAGACTAAATGAGTTTTGGGGTTTGATCATGTTTTGCTTGCAAGAGAGATTTTAGTCAACGGGTCTGAACCTTTCAGATCCGTCTGTGCTTTACAAATCTTTATGTCATCTCCTAGATGCAGCTACCACGCTCTATTTGGAGCTATTCCAAATAACTGTTCTACTTGGAGCTATTCTAAATTGTTGCTCCATTATACGTATCCGGTATCTCTACTCAGAGCTATCCGGATAGGTGCTAAGCTTGCATCGTCGTAACTCTTTACGTCGAACTCTTTATCACCTCCATAACCGAGAAAATTCCTTAGTCCACTAGTTACTAAGGATAACCTTGACCGCTGTACTATGATCCATTCTTGGATCACTCTTGTACCCCTTAACTGACTCATGGCAAGGCACACTTCAGGTGCGGTACACAGCACAGCATACTGTAGAGCCTATGTCTTAAGCATAGGGGACGACCTTCGTCCTTTCTCTCTATTCTGCCGTGGTCGAGCTTTAAGTCTTAACTTCATACCTTACAACTCAGGCAAGAACTCCTTCTTTGACTGCTCCATCTTGAACACCTTCAAGATCATGTCAAGGTATGTGCTCATTTGAAAGTACCATTAAGCGTTTTGATCTATCCTTATAGATCTCGACGCTCATTGTTCAAGTAGCTTAATCCAGGTTTTCCCTTGAAAAACACTTTTCAAACTACCCTATATGCTTTCTAGAAATTCTACATCATTTCTGATCAACAATATGTCAACAACATATACTCATCAGAAATTCTATAGTGCTCCCACTCACTTCTTTGGAAATACAAGTTTCTCATAAACTTTGTATAAACCCAAAATCTTTGATCATCTCATCAAAGCGCATATTCCAACTCCAAAATGCTTACTCCAGTCCATGGAAGGATTGCTGGAGCTAGCATACCTTTTAGCATCCTTAGGATCGACAAAACCTTTCTGATTGTATTACATACAACCTTTCCTTACGAAAACTGGTAAGGAAACTCGTTTTGACATCAATCTGCCAGATTTTATAAATGCAGCTAATGCTAACATGAATCCGACGGACTTAAGCATCGCTACGGATGAGAAAATCTCATCGTAGTCAACTCCTTGAACTTGTGAAAAACTCTTCGCCACAAGTCGAGCTTCATAGACGGTGACATTACCATCCACGTCCGTCTTCTTCTTAAAGATCCATTTATCTCAATGGCTTACCGATCATCGGGCAAGTCCACCAAAGTCCATGCTTTGTTCTGATACATGGATCCTATCTCGGACTTCATGGCTTCTAACCATTTGTCGGAATATGGGCCCACCATCGCTTCTCCATAGCTCGTAGGTTCATTGTTGTCTAGCAACATGACCTTCAAGAAAGGATTACCGTACCACTCTGAAGTAGTACGTATCCTTGTCACCCTACGAGGTACGGCAGTGATTTGATCCGAAGCTTTATGATCACTATCATAAGCTTCCACTTCAATTGGTGTAGGTGCCACAGGAACAACTTCCTATGCCCTGATACACACTGGTTGAAGTGATGGTTCAATAACCATATCAAGTCTCCACCATCCTCCCACTCAACTCTTTCGAGAGAAACCTTTCCTCGAGAAAGGACCCGATTCAAGAAACAATCCCTATTGCTTTCGGATCTGAATTAGGAGGTATACCCAACTGTTTTGGGTGTCCTATGAAGATGCATTTTATCCGCTTTGGGTTCGAGCTTATCAACCTAAAACTTTTTCACATAAGCGTCGCAGCCCCAAACTTTTAAGAAATGACAGCTTAGGTTTCTCTAAACCATAGTTCATACGGTGTCATCTCAACGGAATTACGTGGTGCCCTATTAAAGTGAATGTGGTTGTCTCTAATGCCTAACACATGAACGATAGTGGTAATTCGATAAGAGACATCATGGTACCCACCATATCCAATAGGGTGCAACTATGATGTTCGGACACACCATCACACTATGGTGTTCCAGGTGGTATTAATTGTGAAACAATTTCCACAATGTCTTAATTGTGTGCCAAAACTCGTAACTCAGATATTCATCTCTATGATCATATCATAGACATTCTATCCTCTTGTCACGAAGATCTTAAACTTCACTCTGAAATTACTTCAACCATTCAATAATTCAGACTTGTGTTTCATCAAGTAAATATACTCAACATCTACTCGAATCATCTGTGAAGTAAGAACATAACGATATTCACTGCATGCCTCAGCACTCATTGGACTGCACACATCAAAATGTGTTGCTTCCAACAAGTTGCTATCTTGTTCTATTTTACTGAAACCGAGGCTTTTCAGTCATCTTGCCTATGTGGTATGATTTGCATATCTCAAGTGATTCAAAATCAAGTGAGTCCAAACGATCCATCTGCATGGAGTTTCTTCATGCGTATACACCAATAGACATGGTTCGCATGTCTCAAACTTTTCAAAACGAGTGAGTCCAAAGATCCATCAACATGGAGCTTCTTCATGCGTTTTATACCAATATGACTTACATGGCAGTGCCACTAGTAAGTGGTACTATCATTACTATCTTATATCTTTTGGCATGAAAATGTGTATCACTACGATCGAGATTCAATAAACCATTCCTTTAGGTGCAAGACCATTGAAGGTATTATTCAAATAAATAGAGTAACCATTATTCTCCTTAAATGAATAACCGTAATGCGATAGACATAATCCAATCATGTCTATGCTCAATGCAAACACCAAATGACAATTATTCAGGTTTAATACTAATCTTGATGGTAGAGGGAGCATGCGATGTTTGATCACATCAAACTTGGAAACACTTCCAACACATATCGTCAGCTCACCTTTAGCTAGTCTCCTTTTATTCCGTAGCTTTTATTTCGAGTTACTAACACTTAGCAACCGAACCGGTATCTAATACCCTGGTGCTACTAGGAGTACTAGTAAAGTACACATTAACATGATGTATATCCAATATACTTCTATCGACCTTGCCAGCCTTCTCATCTACCAAGTATCTAGGGTAATTCTGCTCCAGTGGTTATTCCCCTTATTACAGAAGCACTTAGTCTCGGGTTTGGGTTCAACCTTGGGTTTCTTCACTAGAGTAGCAGCTGATTTGCCGTTTCATGAAGTATCCCTTCTTGCCCTTGCCCTTCTTGAAACTAGTGGTTTCACCAATCATCAACAATTGATGCTCCTTCTTGATTTCTACTTTCGCGGTGTCAAACATCACGAATATCTCAAGGATCATCATATCTATCCTTGATTTGTTATAGTTCATCACAAAGCTCTAGCAGCTTGGCGGCAATGACTTTGGAGAAACATCACTATCTCATCTGGAAGATCAACTCCCACTTGATCCAAGTGATTGTTGCACTCAGACAATCTGAGCACCAGCTCAACGATTGAGCTTTTCTCTCTTAGTTTGCAGGCTAAGAAAATCGTCGGAGGTCTTATACCTCTTGACGTGGGCACGAGCCTGAAATCCCAATTTCAGCCCTTGAAACATCTCATATGTTCTGCGACATTTCGAAAACGTCTTTGGTGCCTCAACTCTAAACCGTTTAACTGAACTATCACGTAGTTATCAAAACGTGTATGTCCGATGTTCGCAACATCCACAAACGACGTTTGGGGTTCAGCACACTAAGCGGTGCATTAAGGACATAAGCTTTCTACTGATCGCATAATCGCTACTATCAACTTTCAACTATATTTTCTCTAGGAACATATCTAAACAGTGGAACTAAAGCGTGAGCTTACGACATAATTTGCAAAAGGTCTTTTGACTATGTTCAAGATAATTAAGTTCATCTTATGAACTCCCACTCAGATAGACATCCCTCTGGTCATCTAAGTGATTACATGATCCGAGTCAACTAGGCTGTGTCCGATCATCACGTGAGACGGACTAGTCATCATCGGTGAACATCTTCATGTTGATCGTATCTACTATACGACTCATGCTCGACCTTTCGGTCTCCGTGTTCCGAGGCCATGTCTGTACATGCTAGGCTCGTCAAGTTAACCCTAAGTGTATTGCATGTGTAAATCTGTCTTACACACGTTGTATGTGAACGTAAGAATCCATCACACCCGATCATCATGTGGTGCTTAGAAGCGACGAACTGTAGCAACGGTGCACAGTTAGGGGAGAACACTTCTTGAAATTGTTGTAAGGGATCATCTTATTTACTACCGTCATTCTAAGTAAACAAGATGCATAAACATGATAAACATCACATGCAATCAAATAGTGACATGATATGGCCAATATCATTTTGCTCCTTTTGATCTCCATCTTCGGGGCTCCATGATCATCATCGTCACCGGCATGACACCATGATCTCCATCATCATGATCTCCATCATCGTGTCTTCATGAAGTTGTCTCGCCAACTATTACTTCTACTACTATGGCTACCGGTTAGCAATAAAGTAAAGTAATTACATGGCGTTGTTCAATGACACGCAGGTCATACAATAAATAAAAACAACTCCTATGGCTCCTGCCGGTTGTCATACTCATCGACATGCAAGTCGTGATTCCTATTATAAGAACATGATCAATCTCATACATCACATATCATTCATAACATTCTTCTTGGCCATATCACATCACAAAGCATACCCTGCAAAAACAAGTTAGACGTCCTTTAATTGTTGTTTGCATGTTTTACGTGGCTGCTATGGGTTTCTAGCAAGAACGTTTCTTACCTACGCAAAAACCACAACGTGATATGCCAATTGCTATTTACCCTTCATAAGGACCCTTTTCATCAAATCCGTTCCGACTAAAGTGGGAGAGACTGGCACCCACTAGCCACCTTATGCACCAAGTGCATGTCAGTCGGTGGAACCTGTCTCACGTAAGAGTACGTGTAAGGTCGGTCCGGGCCGCTTCATCCCACAATACCGTCGAAACAAGATTGGACTAGTAACGGTAAGCATATTGAACAACATCAACGCCCATAAATACTTTGTGTTCTACTCGTGCAAAGAATCTACGCAATAGACCTAGCTCATGATGCCACTGTTGGGGAACGTAGCAATAATTCAAAATTTTCCTACGTGTCACCAAGATCTATCTACGGAGAAGCCAGCAACGAGGGAAGGAGAGTGCATCTACATACCCTTGTAGATCGTTAAGCGGAAGAGTTCATGAGAACGGGGTTGAAGGAGTCGTACTCGTCGTGATCCAAATCACCGGAGATCCTAGTGCCGAACGGACGGCACCTCCGCGTTCAACACACGTACAGCCCGATGACGTCTCCCATGCCTTGATCCAGCAAGGAGAGAGGGAGAGGTTGAGGAAGACTCCATCCAGCAGCAGCACAACGGCGTGGTGGTGGTGGAGGAGCGTGGCAATCCCGCAGGGCTTTGCCAAGCACCATGGGAGAGGAGGAGGAGGGAGAGGGGCAAGGCTGCACCAAGAGGAGAAGTTCTCATGTCTTATGGGCAGCCCCTAGGCCTCATATATATAGGGGAAGGGGAGGAGGGTGCGCCCCCTCTAGGGTTCCCACCCCTAGAGGGGCGGCAGCCCCAAACCCATCTATGGGTGGCGGCCACAAGGGGGGAGGAGAGGGAGGCGCAGGGAGTATGGGCCTTAGGGCCCATCTGCCCTTAGGGTTTGCCCCCTCTCCCCTTCTAGGCGCATGGGCCATGGTGGGAGGCGCCCTAGCACACCTAGGGGCTGGTGACTTCTCATACTTGGCCCATGTATGCCTCTGGGGCCCATGCCCCCCCCGGTGGACCCCCGGACCCCTCCGGTGGTCCCGGTACATTACCGATAAACCCCGAAACTTTTCTGGTGACCAAAACAGGACTTCCCATATATAAATCTTTACCTCCGGACCATTCCGGAACTCCTCGTGACATCCGAGATCTCATCCGGGACTCCAAACAACATTCGGTAAGCACATACAAGCTTCCTTTATAACCCTAGCGTCACCGAACCTTAAGTGTGTAGACCCTACGGGTTCGGGAGACATGTAGACATGACCGAGACGTTCTCCGGTCAATAACCAACAGCGGGATCTGGATACCCATGTTGGCTCCCACATGTTCCACGATGATCTCATCGGATGAACCACGATGTCAAGGACTCAATCGATCCCGTATACAATTCCCTTTGTCTAGCGGTATTTTACTTGCCCGAGATTCGATCGTCGGTATACCGATACCTTGTTCAATCTCATTACCGGCAAGTCTCTTTACTCGTTTCGTAACACATCATCCCGTGATCAACCCCTTGGTCACATTGTGCACATTATGATGATGTCCTACTGAGTGGGCCCAGAGATACCTCTCCGTTTTACACGGAGTGACAAATCCCAGTCTCGATTCGTGCCAACCCAACAGACACTTTCGGAGATACCTGTAATGCACCTTTATAGCCACCCAGTTACGTTGTGACGTTTGGTACACCCAAAGCACTCCTACGGTATCCGGGAGTTGCACAATCTCATGGTCTAAGGAAAAGATACTTGACATTAGAAAAGCTTTAGCATACGAACTACACAATCTTTGTGCTAGGCTTAGGATTGGGTCTTGTCCATCACATCATTCTCCTAATGATATGATCCCGTTATCAATGACATCCAATGTCCATGGTCAGGAAACCGTAACCATCTATTGATCAACGAGCTAGTCAACTAGAGGCTTACTAGGGACATGGTGTTGTCTATGTATCCACACATGTATCTGAGTTTCCTATCAATACAATTATAGCATGGATAATAAACGATTATCACGAACAAGGAAATATAATAATAACTAATTTATTATTGCCTCTAGGGCATATTTCCAACATGCCCCCCTAGGGCGCGCCTCCCCTCTTGGCCGGCCCCCTCCTCCTCTCCCCCTTTATATACGGGGGAGGGAGCACCCCATAGACACACAAGTTGATCTACGGATCATTCCTTAGCAGTGTGCGGTGCCCCCTCCACCATAATCCACCTCGGTCATATCGTCGCGGAGTTTAGGCGAAGCCCTGCGCCGGTAGAACATCATCATCGTCACGACGCCGCCGTGCTGACGAAACTCATCCCCGACGCTTCACTGGATTGGAGTCCGGGGGACATCATCGAGCTGGACGTGTGCTGAACACGGAGGTGCCGTATGTTCGGTGCTTGGATCAGTCGAGTCGTGAAGACGTACGACTACATCAACCACGTTGTCATAACGCTTCCGCTTGACGGTCTACGAGGGTACGTAGACAACACTCTCCCCTCTCGTTGCTATGCCATCACCATGATCTTGCGTGTGCGTAGGAAATTTTTTGAAATTACTACATTCCCCTACATCTCTATGTTTGACCGAGGAAGCAACTATCATTTCACTCCTCGTTGAATATCCATCTGCTACTACCTTCGTGAATAAATAAAAATCCGCTTCTACCTCTGTAGCATGGTTAATAATATAGCCATGTCAATCACGACGTAGAAATATCATTCACTGATACAACAGGGCTGGATCTAAGGCTGGTGATTTTTTTACTTTGTCTCTTTCTCTTTGTGTCTCATTTACTCAATTTACATAGGAGCATGTGTAGAGGATGGCTATTCCTTTCGATGGGACTTCTTCATGGAGTTTAAGACTAAGCAGCTCCGAATTATGCCCGCTGCCCACCACTCTGAATCGTGCCATCTATGATAGGGAGTAGTCCCATTGCAACAATGAGGTCCACTAGGTCTAGCACGTCCTGTAAGAAGAGACTGTCACGCAAAACATACATCTTGTTGCCTTCTTCCTCGTACAGTACGTACCATCGGTACGTACTACTAGTACTACTACTACTACTACTACTACTACTCGTTCTCCTATAAACCTTGCGCTTGGCATCTCCAAAATATTAACATTGCGCTTGGCTCTTCACCTCTTCGGGAAGTCGAGCAATAGTGGTACTGCAGTATATATCATTCTGGCTATCTTAGACCGAATGAATTGCTGCACGTCCACCATGTGGGCGAGGGTCGAGAGGCGAGGGAGAGTGTGTACTATTACGTCCTTTTCAATATGGACTAGCATATGGAGCAAAATGAGTGAATCTACACTCTAAAATACGTCTATATACATCAGTGTTTGGAGTATGTACTAGTAGTTCATATTGAAATCTACTAAAGGACATATATTTCAAACAATATGATAATCTCTCTAACCAAGGTAGGGACGAGGAGTAAACAGAGGGAGTAGTAAAATTTTATCCTCGTCCTGCGAGCCACCACGCGCGTGGGCGTGGGAGCGGGCGTAAGGCATAGTAAGCAAGCTTCACCTCATCCCGCGAGCCACCGCGCCCGTGGGCGGGGGAGACGGCGTACTAAGCAAGCTTCTCCTCATTCTGCAAGTTGACGGGACACATCAAAAGTAATACGTACAGAGCATCTCTAGTGTGTAGAGCCTTGCCTCTAAGGTAGGCCCCACATAGTTTGCCTCTTTTTTTAACATAACGCATCAAATCACAATTTGTTTGTTCACATGTGGTAGACAATCCTCCATCAAGTGGACAACCAGTACACGCGTCAAATTACCACGTGGGCTACCCTTTCATACAGAAATGAGCTCCATCATGTACTCGCGCGGGTGTGGTTGGGAAAGACATAGGAGTACGTGCGCCATGCATGCGCCTCTTCTCTTCGTGCATGTCCCCCACCTATGTGGGTGTGTGTGAGAGAGATACAAACCTAGACAGATGGCATGTGCGTTCGTGAGTGTTTTTTGTTGGGGTGTGTGTGATTTCATGAATGTATTTGTGGGAATATGTGTCGATGATATCTTAAACAAAAATTTGACACATGCTATGTGTGTGAAATAGAGGCCTATCTATATCATATATAGAGGGGGCGATCGACGAGAAGAGAGGGAGGGGTCATAGATATTGATAGAGTCGAAGAGAGGATCAAGTGGGTGGGTGCGAGATCGATGAAGAGAGCCATCGAAATTGTGTGTGTGCAAGTCAAAGATATAGGGCAACTGACCTACCGGAACGTCAGAGGGCACATGGCAAGTTTGTGTGCGGCAGGGAGACATGACTAGAGCGCTCGATGTATCAGTGTGTGTGTGTGGGGGGGGGGGAGGCAGAGACCTAACTGGAGAGGTAGAATGACTCGTTTATGTGTTGAGAAGGAGAGACCTAGCTATGTCTTGAGGGAGATCGGTCGACATCCACAACTAAGTGAAGGACGGGAAATAGGTTGGGACAGAGAGAGAGAGAGAGAGAGGAGAGAGAGGGAGGGAGAGGGGTAGAGTGCTAGATGGGTGATGGAGTTTCTTCTCGAAGATGGTGGGAGAGGCCTACTAGACAAGCTGAGGGTAGAACTGCAATATTATCAATAAGAGTGGGGATGTGTTTCTGTGTGTGTGTGTGTGTGTGTGCGTGATAGATGTGTCCGGACGCATGCATGGATGATGAAGGGGAACCATGTGTTTGGTAAGCAAACCTAACTAGATCGGTAGATCAATTGTTGTTTGTCGGAGGAAGAGAGAGACATAACTAATGAGGTAGATCGATCGACGCGTGGGGAAAAATGAGTTATAACGACCTAGTTAGCTATATGTATAGTGCTACGTCTTGAGCTTGCGTTGGTTCTCCTTGAAGAGTAAAGGGTGATGCAGCAATAGTAGCGTAAGTATTTCCCTCGGTTTTTGAGAACCTAGGTATCAATCCAGTAGGAGGCTCCTCAAAAGTCCCACGCACCTACACAAAAAACAAAGAACTCGCAACCAACGCAATAAAGGGGTTGTCAATCCCTTCACGGCCACTTGCGAAAGTGAGATCTAATAGAGATAGTATGATAAGATAAATATATTTTTGGTATTTTATAATATAGATGCAAAAAGTAAAGATGCAAATAAAAGTAGATTGGAGATATGATAAGAGATAGACCCGGGGGCCATAGGTTTCACTAGTGGCTTCTCTCAAGATAGCATAAGTATTACGGTGGGTGAACAAATTACTGTCGAGCAATTGATAGAAAAGCGAATGATTATGAGATTATCTAGGCATGATCATGTATATAGGCATCACGTCCGCAACAAGTAGACCGACTCCTGCCTGCATCTACTACTATTACTCCACACATCGACCGACTCCTGCCTGCATCTAGTGTATTAAGTTCATAAGAACAGATTAACACATTAAGCAAGATGACATGATGTAGAGGGATAAACTCATGCAATATGATATAAACCCCATCTTTTTATCCCCGACGGCAATAATACAATATGTGCCTTGCAACCCCTGCTGTCACTGGGTAAGGACTCCGCAAGATTGAACGCAAAGCTAAGCACTTCTCCCATGGCAAGAAAGATCAATCTAGTAGGCCAAACCAAACTGATAATTCGAAGAGACTTGCAAAGATAACTCAATCATACATAAAAGAATTCAGAGGAGATTCAAATATTTCTCATATATAAACTAGATCATAAACCCATAATTCACCAGATCTCGACAAACACACCGCAAAAAGAGTTTACATCGAATGGATCTCCACAAGAGAGGGGAAGAACATTGTATTGAGATCCAAAAAGAAAGAAGAAACCATCTAGCTAATAACTATGGACCCGAAGGTCTGTGGTAAACTACTCACAACTCATCGGAGGGGCTATGGTGTTGATGTAGAAGCCCTCCGTGGTCGATTCCCCCTCCGGCAGAGCGCCGGCGAAGGCTCCAAATTGGGATCTCGCGGATACAGAAGGTTACGGTGGTGGAAATTGTGTTTTGTTGGCTCCCTGGATGTTTTCGGGGTACGCAGGCTTATATAGGAGGAAGAAGTACGTCGGTGGCTGCCTGAGGGGCCCACGAGACAGGGGGCGCGCCTTATAGGGGGGGGCGCCCTACCCTCTCGTGGCCGCCTCGGCTGCTTCTTGACTTGCATTCCAAGTCCTCTGGATCACGTTCGTTCCAAAAATC
The DNA here is from genome assembly GCF_002162155.2 of Triticum dicoccoides. NCBI lineage: Eukaryota > Viridiplantae > Streptophyta > Magnoliopsida > Poales > Poaceae > Triticum > Triticum dicoccoides. The sequence continues at coordinate 341,681,297 of NC_041381.1, read as the reverse complement.
ACGCTCCCGAAGGTTTCATTCCATTTGGACTCCATTTGATATTTCTTTTCTTCGAAATACCGAAATAGGCAAAAAAAACAGCAATACGGGCTGGGCTTCCGGTTAGTAGGTTAGTCCCAAAAATGATATAAAATGTGTAAAATGAAGCCCATAAACATCCAAAAGGGGTAATGTAATAGCTTGGAACAATAAAAAATTATAGATACATTGGAGACGTATCAAGCATCCCCAAGCTTAATTCATGCTCGTCCTCAAGTAGGTAAATGATAAAAAAGGAAATTTTGATGTGGAATGCTACCTAGCATAATTCTCAATGTAATTTTCTTTATTGTGGCATGAATGTTCAGATCCAAATGATACAAGATAAAAGTTCATATTAACATGAAAATGGTGATACTTCAAGCATACTAATCAAAGTAATCATGTCTTCTCAAAATAACATGTCCAAAGAAAGTTATCCCTACAAAATCATATAGTCTGACTGTTGCTCTATCTTCATCACACAAAGTATTTAATCATGCATAACCTCGATCACAAGCCAATCAATTGTTTCATACTTTAATAATCTCAAACTTCACGCAATACATGAGCGTGAGCCATGGACATAGCACTATATGTGGAATAGAATGGTGGTTGTGGAGAAGACAAAAAGGAGAAGATAGTCTCACATCAACTAGGCGTATCAACGGGCTATGGAGATGCCCATTAATAGATATCAATGTGAGTGAGTAGGGATTGCCATGCAACGGACGCACTAGAGCTATAAATATATGAAAGCTCAACAAAAGAAACTAAGTGGGTGTGCATCCAACTTGCTTGCTCACGAATACCTAGGGCATTTTGAGGAAGCCCGTCATTGGAATATACAAGCCAAGTTCTATAATAAAAAATTCCCACTAGTATATGAAAGTGACAACATATGAGACTCTTTATCATGAAAATCATGGTGCTACTTTGAAGCACAAGTGTGGAAAAAGAGATAGTAGCATTGTCCCTTCTCTCTTTTTCTCTCATTTTATTTTTTTCTTTCTTTTCTCTTTTTTTTCTTTTTTTTTCTTTTTTTTTCTTTGGCCTTCTTTTTTTCTTTTTGGCTTTTTTTTCTTTTTCTTTTTATAAAGTCCGAAGTCTCATCCCGACTTGTGGGGGAATCATAGTCTTCATCATCCTTTCCTCACTAGGACAATGCTCTAATAATGAAGATCATCACACTTTTATGGATTTATAACTCAAGAATTACAACTCAAAGATAGAACAAGATATGACTCTATATGAATGCCTCCGGCGGTGTACCGGGATATACAATGAATCAAGAGCGACATGTATGAAAATTATGAAGGTGGCCTTGCCATAAATACAATGTCAACTACATGATCATGTAAAAAGCAATATGACAAAAGTAATGCGTGTCATATGAACGGAACGGTGGAAAGTTGCATGGCAATATATCTCGGAATGGCTATGAAAATGCCATAATAGGTAGGTATGGTGGCTGTTTTGAGGAAGGTATATAGTGGGTGTATGGTACCGGTGAAAGTTGCGCGGCACAAGAGAGGCTAGCAATGGTGGAAGGGTGATGTGCCTATAATCCATGGACTCAACATTAGTCAAAAGAACTCATGTACTTGTTGCAAAAATCTAGAAGTCATCAAAAACAAAAGCACTACGCGCATGCTCCTACGGGGATAGATTGGTAGGAAAAGACCATCGCTCGTCCCCGACCGCCACTCATAAGGAAGACACTCAATAAATAAAATTGTGCTCCAACTTAATCACAAAGCGGTTCACCATACGTGCATGCTACGGGAATCACAAACCTCAACACAAGTATTTTTCATAATACCTCAACTAGCATGACTCTAATATCACTACCTCCATATCTTAAAAAATTATCAAGCATCAAATTGATCATATCATCCAATTCACTTCCTATGATAGTTTTTATTATACCCAACTTGGATGCTCATCATTCTAGGACCAAATTTGTAACCATAGCAAATCCCATGTTGTTCTAAAATACTCTCAAAAAGATATAAGTGAAGCAGGAGAGACTAGCAATTTCTTCAAAATTAATCTACCGCCGTGCTCTAAAAGATATAAGTGAAGCACTAGAGCAAAAACTATCAAGCTCAAAAGATATAAGTGAAGCACATAGAGTATTCTAGCAAATTCTAATTAAGTGGGCTTCTCCCAAAAGATGTGTACAGTAAGGATGATTGTGGCAAACTAAAAAACAAAGACTAATATAATACACGACGCTTCAAGCAAAACACATATCATGTGGCGAATAAAAATATAGCTCCAAGTAAAGTTACCAATGAACGAAGACGAAAGAGGGGATGCCTTCCTGGGCATCCCCAAGCTTAGGCTCTTGCCACTCCTTATTCCATAGTCCATAAAAGCTTTAACCAAAACTTAAAAACTTCACAACACAAAACTCAACAGGAAATCTTATAAGCTCCGTTAGTGAAAGAAAACAAAACCACCACATAAGGTACTATAATGAACTCATTCTTTATTTATTTTGGTGTTAAACCTACTGTATTCCAACTTCTCTATGGTTTATAAACTATTTACTAGCCATAGATGCATCAAAATAAGCAAACAACACATGAAAAACAAAAATTGTCAAAAATAAAATAGTCTGTAGCAATCTGTAACTAACGCAAACTTCTGGAACTTAAAAAATCCTACCAAAATAGGAAGTCATGGAAAATTTGTCTATTGATCAGTATAAAAAAGAATCAACGCAAAAGCACGTTTCTGTGATTTAACAAAACTAAATTCGTACGCGCAAAGTTTCTATTTTTCAGCAGAATCAAATCAACTATCATCATAGGTTATCCTATAGGTTCTACTTAGCACAAACACTAATTAAAAGATAAAAACACATCTAAACAGAAGATAGATGTAAGATTTATTACTAAACATGAACAAAAACAAAAAATAAAAAGAAAATTGGGTTGCCTCCCAACTAGCGCTATCGTTTAATGCCCCTAGCTAGACATAAAAGCGAAGATAAATCTAAGTAGTGCCATCTTTGGCACTAAATTCATAAGTACTCTCTCCGTTCCAAAATAGATGACTCAATTTTGTATTAACTTTAGTACAAAATTGAGTCATCTATTTTAAAACGGAGGGAATAGCTCGCATGATAGATTCATAAGGTAATCTGACTTTCTTTCTTGGAAAGTGCTCCATGTCTTTCTTTAATGAAAATTGAAATCTAATATTCCCTTCCTTCATCTATCTATACCTATACTAAGGGAGCGTTCGGTTCCTCTCCGCTCTCTTAACTCTGCTCCCGGAGCGGACCTCACTTTAACGGAGCTGCGAAGACCGAGCTCCACCAACTCCGCGGAGTGGAGGAGCAGAGAGATTACGAACGGGGCCTAACTACAGACTCCCTAATAATTCTCACGTTAATTAGAAAATAAGAGCCGTTTATTTGATGTGATTAGAAATTAAGAATCGTTTATCTGATGCAATCAAATTATAACGGCGGCGATTAATCCGTACAATCCTCGACCAGTTCTGGCCAATTCCCATAGTACTAAATCAGAAATTAGCCCATCTTCCTCCTCCACCTCACAATTTCTCTGCCGCTTCTCCATGCCCTAGAGACTACCGGGCTACTAGATCTCAACTTTCTATCCATGCTGCTATCCAATCTCCATGTGTTCCTTTGATTTAGAAAAGTTTGCATCGCAAGAGCATTTGTGAGGTGGAGCAGGGGAGGTGGTTGGATCGGGGCTGTTGGTGCTGCGACGCAGAGGCAGTGGTTGGGGAGACGTCGTGGTGCAGCCGAGGAAACTCGAGAGGCGGCGACTAAAGGAGGCTCTACTGGATGTGGAGAATCTCCATGGCCGACGAGGTACACCGTACACAGGAGGCGGCGATGCCATGGACGGCTGCAGAGCCGAGGTGCGACGAGCAGATGGGAAGTCGGCGAGGCGCACAGGAAGCGGCGGCGCCTTAGACGGCTGCAGAGGAGAGAGGCCACAAGGGGAGGAGGAGCTCAGGCGAAGCAACTCCTCGCTTCTGTCACCATGTCCAAAGTCGTATCCCTAGAGGCTGCAGTTCTCAAAAAATATAGATCACAATCTAATTTGTCCTCTCCTTGATCCCCTTCTTCCAAGGATTGAATCTCTTCAGTTCCAGAATTCAAATCAATGCACAATCATCATCTTAAACAACCACATGATCCAATCCCAGCCTCCCTGGATGCTTTGCTCCTCAATATTTAAATCCCCTCAGTTTCACCAAGCACCATGATTTTTCATAAGAATTGAGTGTTGGTCAGTTGGAAGATGGAGACAGTTTGAAACAGGTTGAGCGGTTGTCACCGTCGGCGAGGCTGCGAAGTGGATGAACAACACTCCCTCTACGCAGGCAGGTAATGCCATATTCTGAAATTCCCTGCTCTATTCAACAGTTCTACAGTAAATTCATCATCAAAATCACATAAATCGGCGTATCTGTTGTGTGTAATGTAGAGCAAATGTTTTTCCATTAAAAAGTCTAATACTGGACAAGAAGCTCACATTTTGATGTTTACATGAGGCTGAGCGATTTTGATGTTTGAGAAAAGTTCCTACAAACAAACGTGAGCCCTCACAGAACAGCAAGTGTCTGATACATCGCCAACTCTAATTAAGTTGTGTTGTAGGGTTCCTGCGGGCAGACAGCAAGAGGCACACACACGGTGGCAGCAGGCAGGTGGTGGGTGCGGCGACAACTGTGAGCTGCATGTCTCCGGCAGCCGCGTCGCCTTCTACGCTAGACAATTATATTATACATCTGCTAAGGGTAACCACAAGGTGTTCTTCACGGAGCTCAATTGAGCTGAATTAGTCGAGTTGTTGGGTAAGTAACTAAGCATCCTTTTGTAACTATGCTTTCATCACGGATTGGAAAGATAGCAGGACATACATATCATCCACATGCAAAGAACTGAAATAATTAAAGATAGTGTGAATTAGTACAATTTACTGCAGATTCGAGAACTATTGTAAACATTGCAATGGAATACTTCAGATTTAGTAGAATTTGTTGCAAGGTAATGATATTATGTATATAAATGATTGAAAACAATTCAATTAGTTGTTTCCTTCTGTGTTATTTTTAAAATATAATTTCACAGAATTAGCCTTTTGATTCATTTTGTTTTCTATGATAAATTTGCGTTTACTATGTCAAATGTAAGAAACCTATATATTAAGATGCCTTTCTTCATGTAAACTGTGTAGACCTTAGATTACTAGGTTGATTGTATTCTCTATTTCTCTTAGCATTGCTCATTGTGCCTTGAAAGAATGTGTTTCCAACAGTGCTAGAACTGTTTAAAAATGTCAGCAATGATATCGTCCGCATCATCAGTTGATGAGAGAAATATGTGCAGAAGATTTTTATAGGATCATTTCAGGCTTAAACATAAGTCGTAGATAATTGATTTACATCCAATAACAACCTAGACATTCAATGAAATGAAACGCAAACTCTTTTGCGTTTTCTCAAAAAAAAAAAAACCTAGACAGTGTTTGAAACTCAAGATATAAAATTGACTTTGGAATCAAGAAGTTTTATTGCATATGTATATATGACTATCATATATGCTAGATTATCATATAATTATATACGATTATTAAGTATCCACTATTCAGAATATCACATATGACTAGAAGGTTTTTACAAGATTGTGATGTAGCGGCTGGGCATGCCGGGCCACATATCATTAAATCCCTCCTCTCTTCTCCTTCTTGATGAACTCATCGGAGAGCCGCCAATATTTTCGCTTTATTCGTAATGTCTCATCAAGACAATTTTTTTTTGGGTTTTGTACATTTTTCACGTCACAACTCTTACCAGACTATGAATTATAGGGAGTGAAGGAGAACCAACCAGCTGAGATAATCTGCGTGGCATTTGCTGCCAACTAGCAGAGTTGTGTACATATAGAAATCAACCACTGTCAGCCAAATCTTTTTGATGTTTATAGAAGCTTTATAGACGTTTTCCTATGTAAAGGATTTCAAGATTGTACGTTTTTCTTCCAATATGTGCTAACTTTCAGATTATCTGCATGTACAACAAACATTTCTTTTGTCCAGGAATAAGAATCATATCTTATAGCGTATAATATTTTGTTGGTAGATTTGTCAGATTTAAGTATTGTTGGTTGTGCAAGAAAATAGCTTCATGTATGGATTATTGAGTTACACATGTTTCTGTTTATGGTTTGTTTGTTGTATTTGGAAACAGATCTACATAGATGATCTTTTTAATACAAAACATACATATTAAATTTTCCTGCATTTCTAGCCATGTAATCCATATTATCATTGTTTTTTAATAATATGTGTGATCCTTCCTTTGCAGTTACAGTATTCAGATAGCATAGTTTCCACTTACAGAAAATATGCTAAAGAATTTTCAGGTACACTTTCTGAATGCCCTCACAGTGATTTTCATGTTTCTTGCAAGGGCTTCTACATAAGGATAAATCTGTTCTAAAAAACAGTAGATTTATGTAGTCCCATTATGTGCAGCAAAATATTCACGCATGCCTCTACATCTACTTCATTAAATAGTAATCTGGAATCTTCATTAGCATAGAACAAAAAATTCTGTGAGAAAACTTACACATCTTTATCTCAAATCATTAAATGGGTTTAGGTACTGCCAATTCCAATATGGTCGCTTATGTTTCTTTTGTCATTGATAGTTTCTCACGAGTCCTAACTTCTACAGGTAAGGAATTGATTTGCCTCCTGATAGTTTTCTTGCTTTTTGAATTTATCTTTCTGTTGCAACCAAATTACAATATTATTTTCTTCAAATCGAAGTTGAAATCCATGGTTTCTCTATGCTGGTAAAAAATAAAGCAGTGTTCTTGATATTCCTCATCTCTTTTCTTAACACAATATGCAACTTATCTTCTCTCATGTAAGCAATCTCGATAAGAGTCATCTTCAAACCACACTCAAGTCCATGGTTTTCATCGGCGCGACAAACTATAGTTGGATCAGTGTTTCAAAAGACGTGGCGTGGGCTTGAAGGATACGCCGAAGGCATCAGATGGTCGGAGGGATCGCCAAGGGGAGGTTCCCAGGGCTATGAACTAGCAAGTAATTTGAATTTTCTTTATTATTAGATTTTTTGTTTGTCCTAAATACTAGATTTATATTTCTTGATTTCCACTGTTTGTAATATGATCCAAACTCCTCGCGTGTTTATGTTGCTTGAATATTTCAGACTGAGTTAGAAGTAAACCACATGTCTTTCATAGTACTTCTGGAAGGTCATAGGTAAAATGATAGCCTGGCTGTGTACTGTATTTGGTCACAGCTAAAATGATAGCCTGGTTGTGTACATTACTTCGAGAATTTCTCTGACCACCCACTGTTACTTATAAACTACAGAGGCTCACTGGCCTATCCACAACTATTTCAGATTGTTAAACCTTGCCTAATCTCATTGTATCTTTTTGAATTATGTTTTGGCTAGAATTACCATACATGATTTATCTTCGCCTCTTTCATGCACATTCTTTCTGCATGAGAATTAAGGAGGTTGGGTCGCCGCCCTAGCATCTTTCGGAATTGGGTCGCCGCCCTGCTATGCTCCTCCTCCTCGCGCATCCTGCTGAATGGGGTTGCTGGTGAGCCAATCGTCCATGGTTGTGGCCTTCGGCAAGGCGGCCCTCTGTCTCCGCTTCTCTTCGTCCTCGCGATCGACCCTCTCCAGAAGCTGCTTGAGGTCGCCACTCGGAAAGGGCTATTGCACAAAATCCGTGGCCGAGGTGTGGCGCTGCGCACCTCCCTCTACGCCGATGATGCTGTTGTCTTCTTGGCCCCAATCAAAAGCGACGTCGACAACCTCTTCAACATCTTGCGCTTATTTGGGAACGTCATTGGTCTGTGCACAAACTTCCTGAAGAGTTCGGTCGTCCCAATCCGATGCGGGAACATCAACCTGCCGCACGTCACCCAAAGCTTACCTGCTGTGGCTGCTTCCTTCCCCATCAAATACTTGGGCCTGCCCTTATCTGTTTGGCAACTCAAAACAGTGGACTTCCAGTTCCTCTTGGACAAGGCGGCGGCAAAGCTAGGCGTCTGGGACGGCCAAAATATTACCGCCATTGGGAGGGCGGCCTTGGTCAAGTCCGTGCTCTCCTCCTTGGCGGTCTACTTCCTCACCCCACTCATTGTGCCGACGGGCACTCTACGACAGCTCACAAAGCTTCAGAGGGCCTTCCTTTGGGCAGGATCGGATAAGGCAACCGGTGCAAAATGCAAGGTGAACTGGGATATCGTGTGTAGGCCTTCCGAGTTTGGGGGCCTTGGCGTACTCAACACGGAAAAATTTGCGAGGGCACTAAGGCTGCGTTGGCTTTGGTTTGAGTGGAAGGAGCCGTCCAAGATGTGGGTCGGTTTGGGGAACCCGTGCGATGACAAGGACTATGATCTTTTTTGCGCCTTCTCCACCATCACTGTTGGCAATGGTGCCCGCACACCTTTTTGGGATGCTCCTTGGGTGCATGGGAGAAAGGCCAAAGACATTGCTCCGCTCATTTATGGTGTTGCCACAAGGAAGAATTGGAAAATCAGAGAGGCTCTATTTGTTAGACAAAATAGGGTTTGGAACAATGCTCGATACCCTTGGTGGGTACGGCTGTCATATATTTATAAGAGGGAACCGTACAAATACAGGTTATGTTACAACACGTATATCTAATATATACTTAGTCTAACACCCTTCCTCAATCTTAACTATGTCCTGAAACACTCAGAAGGTTAAGATTGCGACGACATCCTTCAAAAGAAGGCAAGGGCAAGGGTTTAGTGAAAATATCAGCAATCTGATCCTTAGAAGAAACAAACTTAATCTGAAGGAGCTTTTGAGCAACACGTTCCCTCACAAAATGATAGTCGACTTCGATGTGCTTCGTTCGGGCATGAAATACTGGATTGGATGAAAGGTATGTGGCACCGATGTTATCACACCAAAGAACAGGCGGCTGAGTTGGGGAGACCTTCAACTCTCGAAGCAACGACTGCACCCACATGATCTCAGCTGTGGCATTAGCAACAGCTTTGTACTCAGCTTCGGTACTACCCCGAGACACCGTAGCTTGCTTGCGAGCTTGCCAGGCGATCAAGTTAGGCCCAAAGAACACAGCATGTCCCCCCGTGGATCGCCGATCATCAGGACTACCAGCCCAATCGGCATCAGAAAATGCTGAGATCAGTCCAGAACGTGCTGGCTGAAGATGGAGACCATATGAACCAGTGTGACGAACATAGCGTAAGATACGCTTAACAGCTGACCAGTGAGAATCACGTGGTGCATGAAGATACTGGCACACACGGTTAACTGCAAATGATATGTTTGGTCGAGTAATGAGCAAGTACTGCAGTCCACCCACAATGCTGCGGTACTCAGTGGCATCCTCAGGAGAGAGCAAGTCACAAGCAAGAGCTGTCAGTTTGTCTGTGGCAGACATGGGAGTCGTAGCAGACTTGTACTGCAACATACCTGCACGACGCAGAAGATCCTGAGAGTACTTCTTCTGAGTAAGAGTCAAGCCACTATCAGAATGAAGAACCTCGAGGCCCAGAAAATAATGCAGTCTCCCAAGATCTTTAACAGCAAACTCAGCACCAAGAGAAGACACAAGCCGATCCGTAGCAGAAGCAGACGAACTGACAAGGATGATGTCATCAACATAGACCAGAATGTACATAGTCACCTCAGGTCGCTGAAGAATAAACAGAGACGTGTCTGTTGTAGAAGGAACAAACCCATGTGCACGAAGAGCAGCGCCAAGACGGGCATGTCACGCACGCGGGGCCTGCTTCAAACCATAGAGAGCTTTGACAAGGCGACACAAATGATGTGGCTGAGCCGGATCAACAAAACCTGGCGGCTGACGTATATAAACCTCTTCTTCTAGAACTCCATGGAGAAAGGCATTCTGAACGTCAAGCTGTCGAAGCGACCATCCACGAGTAACAACCAAAGAGAGAAGAACACGAATAGTAGTTGGTTTAATAACAGGACTGAATGTGTCTTCGTAATCAATGTCGTACCGTTGTTTGAATCCCTTGACAACCAGGCGTGCCTTGTACCTCTCAATGGAGCCATCAGCATGTTTCTTCACCTTGAATACCCATTTAGAGTCAATGATATTGACACCAGATGGAGGTGGAACAAGACGCCAAGTGTTGTTTCTTTGAAGAGCATGAATCTCCTGCTCCATCGCAGCACGCCAATGTGGGATGCCAAGCGCTGCTCAAAAATGTCGTGGTTCAGTCGTAGGGACAGCCTCAGCATGCGCCACACAAGCCGCAAGCCACGCGATAGTGCCGTCAGTGCGCTTCTTCGGTTGGAAGATGCCACTTTTGCTGCGAGTATGGGGACGCAGGACGACAGGCGGAGATGGCGCTGGAGCTGCCACACCAGAGGAGCCACTGTCCATCAGCGGCGAGGAGGACGTGCCGGCGGGCGAGTCCGGTGGCACGGTCAGGGTCGGCGAAGACAGACCGGGCGTGACCGGCGTCGACGGACCAGGCGACGAAGACTCGGTGACCTGCGAGGCCGCCGGCCCAGGGGATAGCGCCGCGGGTCTAGCTGGCCCGACAGACAACTCCGCAGGTTCGGCCGGCCCAGGCGACAGCGAGGCCGCTGGCCAAGACGACTCGGGCACCCCGTCGGATCCACGTGCATGGGGCATGCATGCGTGATCGACGTCGGGGTCAGGCGGAGTAGTGGTCGGGGCAGCCTCGTCAAGCGCCTCGCCCGGCGTAGCAGCAGCTGGCGCAGTTGTGGCCGTATCATCATCCAGAAGCCTAAGTCGAGCGCCTCGTCCAGTCCCTGCACCATGGTTAGGCAACAACAGAGGAGAATATGCAGCATCCACAAATTGATCAGGCAAAACTGGAAAAGAGTGCAACTCGGTGACGAGAGTATCGGTTGGTGATGTGAGCGTGGAAAACAGGAAGACAGTCTCATCGAACACAACATCACGAGAAATGTAAACACGATTTGTCGGAATGTGAAGACACTTGTAACCTTTGTGGAGAGGACTGTATCCAAGAAACACACATTGTTTGGATCGATACTCAAGTTTATGCTTATTGTACGGACGAAGATGCGGCCAACACGCACAGCCGAACACTTTGAGTAGGGAGTAATCTGGAGTTTCATTAAGCAACACTTCTAGCGGAGACTTCATGTGAAGACGTCGTGTGGGAATCCTGTTTATCAAAAAACAGTTACTAACAAAAGCATCGCTCCAGAACCGAAACGGGACAGAGGCATGTGCAAGAAGTGTCAGGCCAGTTTCAACTATGTGACGGTGCTTGCGCTCAGCTGCACCGTTCTGCTGATGTGTATGAGGACAAGACACATGGTGTGAGATGCCAAGCTTCTGAAAGAAGGTGTTAAGGTTACAATACTCACCCCCCCAGTCTGACTGAACATGGATAATTTTATGCTTAAGCAATCGTTCAACATGTGCTTGAAATTGCATAAAGACATGAAACACATCAGATTTGCGCTTAATAAGATAAATCCAAGTAAAGCGACTGAAAGCATCGATGAAACGAACATAATAGTTGTGACCACTAACAGTAGTTTGGGCATAGCCCCACACGTCTGAAAACACAAGTTCAAGAGGAGCCGTGACAACACGACTTGATACAGAAAAAGGCAACTGATGACTCTTGCCTTGTTGACAGGCATCACACACTAGAAACTCCTTATTACTCGACTCAACAGGAAGACGATGACGATGAAGCACATGGCGCACAATGGGAGTAGCAGGGTGGCCAAGGCGAGAGTGCCACTGCGATGATGACACCCGAACACCACTGAAAACTTGAGAGACTCGTGGCACATCAAGCGCATATAAGCCGTCGCGAGCTCGACCACTAAGAAGAACGTCCCTCGTGTCCCGGTCCTTAACAAAAAAATGGAAAGGGTGAAACTCAACAAACACATTGTTGTCACGAGTTAATTTAGGAAGCGAGAGTAAACTATGTGTGACTGAAGGAACACGAAGGACATCAAGCAGACGCAAGGTTTTAGTGGTACGTGAAAGGAGAGATGCCTGACCAACATGTGAGATGGGCATACCTGATCCATTGGCCGTGCGGACCTGATCGTGACCGGTGTAGGGCTGGCGAGTGGCCAGCTTGTCAAGCTGGCTCGTCAAATGGTCCGTAGCGCCCGTGTCCATGTACCAGGCAGGATCCACCGAGTATGAAGGAGTGAACCCGGGATCCGGTGTAGCGAGAGCAGCTTGCTTCTCATTGCCCTTCCCATTGTTTCCAATGCCAAGAAAATCTCGTTTAAAGCGACGATGGCAGCGAGACGCCAAGTGCCCCTCAATGCCGCAGAGTTGACACTCAACCCCACCACCACATGCCTCGCAGTGGAGCCGCTTGCGGCTAGCCGTCTGAGGTGGAGCGGGCGGACGGGGCTGGTTGCTCGAGGTCGGCGGCGCTTTCTGCTTGGCATCGCGGGCGCCCCCGCGGAGAGCAACGTTCGCAGAAGGACCCTCCGTGTAGACGCCAACTTAGCGGCAAGCAGCGAGCCTCTGTTCGGTGTTGAGGAGGCGTGCATAGAGATCGCCAGGCGGCATCGGCGTGTCACGTCCATTGATATTTTCAACAAGAGAATCATAGTCCTCATCAAGCCCATTGAGAATGAACGAAGTAAACTCCTCGTCACGGAGAGGCTTCCCAATAGACAACAGTGTATCAGCCAAACTTTTGACCTTGTTGAAGAAGGCCGTGACGGAGAGATCATTTTTCTTGACCTCACCCAGCTGGTTGCGAATGGCAGAGGAACGGGCCAGCGACTGCGAGGAGAAGCTGGAGTCGAGCGTGGCCCATGCGTCCCTCGACGTCGCGGCAAAGACCACCATGCCGACCACGAAGGGAGTGAGCGAGGACTGAATGGCACCCAGAATAGCTTGATCCTCAGCGATCCACCAACGTTGAGCAGGGTTGGACACCATGACGAAGCCACCAGCGGCCGAGGGCACCGGAACCATGGCCAGGGGACACGGCAGCGTACCGTCGACATACCCCTCAAGGTAGTGACTACGCATCAGCGGCAACACCTGAGCGCGCCACAGGAGGTAGTTGTCGGCAAAGAGCTTCACCGTTACCAGATGAGCGAAGTGGAACGGTCCTGGTTCAGCCACCGGTGCGGAGAGCTGCGAGTCGTACGTCGGAGGAGCACTGTATGGAATCAGCGCATCGGTCGACGGAGGCACACGGTAGTGTTGGTGATGACCGTAGGGCGCCGTGGGAGATACGCCGTAGGGCTGCAGGGGCGACGCGATGTACGACGCAGGGGCGGCGTAGGGCGCGCCATACGACGCCTCGTAGGACACTGCGGAGGACGGAGCATACTGCACCGGCGATGACGCAACATACGGCGTGGTATACGGCCCCCCGTAGGGCACCTGGATGGGGGCACTATGGGGGCCTAAAGCCGGCGGCAGATCATGAGACGGAGTCCCGCCATAGGGCAGCGACGCAGACGTGTTGTAGAAATTCTGCGGCAGAGACGCATCACGGGAGATTAATACATCATGGGGCTGCACACGGGAGTTCAATCCATCACGGGGTAGTTGTGCGGAGGCAACGTAGGAGTTTGGCTCCAGAGATGCATCATGGGCGAGCGATGGATGCATCGCGGGCGATTACGATGCAGCCGGACGGGCCCAGGCGAGCGGCGTGGAGGCCATGAAAGGCGATTCCGTCGTCAGGGTTGACGGAGGCGGCATGGCGGCGGAGGCCGACGCGGCGGCGGCAGAGGAGGCGAAAGCACGGCGCGGATCGAACGCGTCGTCTGATACCATGTTAGACAAAATAGGGTTTGGAACAATGCTCGATACCCTTGGTGGGTACGGCTTCATATATTTATAAGAGGGAACCGTATAAATACAGGTTATGTTACAACGCGTATATCTAATATATACTTAGTCTAACACTATTGGACAATGCGTGGATATCCAAAATAAAGCTGTCACACAATTTCTCGATTCACCATTTCAGCCAATTCCTCCTGCTCTGGTCTAGCATTCAAGGCTTCCAACTGCAACACGACGCGGAGGATGAGATTGTGTGGAAGCATACTGACAGTGGACTCTACACCGCGGCTTCTGCCTACAAGGCGCAATTTCATGGCATGATCCGCTCGCCTCTGGAGCATGTTATTTGGAAAGTTTGGGCCCCTCCCAAAGTGAAGTTCTTCGCTTGGTTGGCCGCCCAAAACAGAGTGTGGACCGCTGACCGATTGGCCAAACGTGGATGGTCAAACTGTGGCCTTTGCCCCCTCTGTAGGCGTGAGCAGGAAACAGTGGATCACCTTCTTTTCCGATGTCGGTTCACCATCCGGGTATGGAACATGATCAAGGGGTGGCTGTAGATTGAAAGCATTGATACCGCAAGCTGGCAACACTTCGAATCCGCCAAGGAGTGGTGGATCGCGCTCTCTGACTACTCCGTCCCCAACAGGAACGGTGGCCTCCCTCATATTGCTCACCTCTTGGGCCATCTGGAACGAACATAATGCGAGGGTGTTTCGCCACAAAAGTGCCCCGCCATTTGTAATTCTAGCCCTCATCAAAGAGGAGGCGGCACTTTGGGTCGCCGCCGGTGCTAAGAAGTTGAGTTCAATCATGCCGGGAGAGTAGTCCCTTTGTAAGGCGGTGTTGTAATCCCTCAAACTCTTTCTTCTCTCTTAATTAATATATGAGGCAAATCTTTTGCCTCCTTTCAAAAAAAGAATTAAGGAGGTTAAACAATGGCATAAATCAGAACGGTGACACACTTATCATGAGATGGTACTTCTGTACAAACAGGGTAAGAAAGCTATTAGAATTTGTTAAACTAATTAATCGGTGATGTTGTAATAACTGACAAAGAGGTTGCTGAGTTCAGTCTTACAAATAGAAAGAGGCATGGGTACTAGATTTTGTGATGCAATTGTACTTAGCAAACATCTCCATGGGCGTACAAAATGGAGACTAAAGGTCTTCAAAATCGTTTGAGAATCTAGCTAACAATGTGGAAAATTTGGAGTTTTCACACTAAAAACAAAATAGAGACTGGGCGTCTTGTGGACTATTCTTACCCGATGATAATGCTACTTAAGAAACCACTTGGATGCCACCGCAGAACAGAGAAAGAGGCGCTATGGAAGGTTTACATGCTGGCTACGACCGACTGAAAACATAAGACATGGATTGACACAGAAACATAGTATTAAAAATTCCATACTCCAATATAATCTAGAAAGTAATGAGTCAGCCTTCCCTTCATGAGCTTATTTTCTTTATGGTTCATGTACAGAAAAAGAAAAAACAAAAATAAACATTATAGCCCAGATGATAAGTGGTTTCTCTCAACGACACATGCTTAGTTGGCGGAGTATGCTCCTGGCATAAACGGTTAAGTGATGTTCCAGAGTACACATGGAAAATGACTTGATGGAAGCCAAGAAAAAATATATTGTATCTCAATCTAAGTGGCAACCGGTTCCAACGTGTATAATTATTATGTGCTAATGCACAAAAGTCCTCAAGTATATCACTCATCATGTCACTAGCTTCCTGTTCATGGCGTGCCCATGCTGCTGTATGTTCTTACCAAATTGAACTCCTTCAGTAACTACCTTAATTCCTGCAGTATGGCCTACTCTGCTACTATATTATCCTTGAGCTTAGTTTTATTTGGAAGGGAGATAGGATGGAATGTTGATGACCCACCATCCAGCGGCCAACCCAGTGCAAGGTAGAAGTACGATAAATCAACACTATGGTCTATTCATTTGCCTGCTTGAATACAAAATGCGTTTATCTTGCATGGTGGATGATTCATGAATTTATATATGTTACCCGCAAAAAAAAAAGAATTTATATATGTGAAAAATTCATTAGCTCCTTGATGTATTAATATAATCATTTTTATGTAACATATGTTAGATATAATCTTCACACTGTGTATATACACGTACTTCAGAAATACAAATAAATGAATTTCCATTGTTGCTTAGTTAAGAGAAAGGACAAGAACAAATTAAACAATACTCAATTGACGTATAAACGAATTAAAGGAATTTCCATTGTTGTGTAGTGGAATCTTTAAAAAAGACTTATATTTAGGAAAGGAGGGAGTATATCAAAATAACTACACATTCCGATGTGATATGTGATAGGGGGCAATCCCAAATAGTCAAACAAGTCAATTGGCGTAGAGGAAGTGATTACCATTGGTGACTAATGATTACAAAAACAACTAGAAGATTAAAAAATTAGAACACACTAGAGAGATATTAACAAATAGTTACAATCAAGTATCCGTTGAAGGAAATGTGCCCTAAAGAATCGAGTATCCCTCCATACTTCAAAGGCATATTTATGAAGATCTTCAATATTTTATACTAGCCCATGCGAATGCACGGGTTGGCGACTAGTATCAATAATCGCACCAATCGTTCTAAGAAAAGGTCTACCAAGAATAATAGGGCATGAAAGAGTGCAATCTATATCAAGAACGATAAAGTCTACGGGCACCAAATTTCTATTTGCAACAATGAGAACATCATTGATCTTTCCCATTGGCTTTTTAATGGTGGAATCCGCAATGTGCAAATTTAAAGAGCAATCATCAAGATCATGGAAACCTAGAATATCACATAAAATTTTCAGAATCGTGGAAACACTAGCACCCAAATCACACAAAGCAAAACACCTATGATCTTTAATTCTAATCTTTATAGTAGGTTCCCACTCATCATTAAGTTTTCTAGGTATAGAAACTTCCAAATTAAGTTTTTCATCATAAGATTGCATCAAGGCATTAACGATATGTTTGGTAAAAGCTCTATTTTGACTATAAGCATGAGGAGAATTAACAACGGATTGCAACAAGGAAATACAACCTTCTAAAGAGCAATTATCATAATCAAATTTCTTGAAATCCGAGATAGTTGGTTCAATGCTATTTAAAGTCATGACCTCTCCAATCCCACTTTTACCAAATTTAGCATCAAGATCTAAAAATTCCGAATTCTTGGGACGTCTTCTAGGTAAAGTTGACTCATCATTAGTCCCATAATTATCAAGATTCATATTGCAAAACAAAGATCTAATAGGAGCCGCATCAATAACTTTAAGATCTTCATCATTATTTTCATGGAAACTAGAAAAACACGCTTTTATAAAGAAATCTTTCTTTGCACGCAATCTAGCGGTTCTTTCCTTGCACTCATCAATGGAAATTCTCATTGCTTTGACAGACTCATTGATATCATGCTTAGGATAAGAAGATCTAAGTTTAAGAGAATCAACATCAAGCAAAAGTCTATCAACGTTCCTAGCCAAATCATCAAATTTGAGCAATTTTTCTTCAAGCAAAGCATTAAAATTCTTTTGAGAAATCATAAATTCTTTCACACTATTCTCAAAATCAGAGGGCATCTTATTAAAATTACCAGAAGAATTATTATAGGAATTTCCATAATTATTAGAGGAACTACTAGGGAACGGTCTAGCATTAAAGTTTCCTCTATAAGCATTGTTTCCGAAACTATTCCTACCAACAAAATTCACATCCATATATTCATTATTATTCTCAATCAAAGTAGACAAAGGCATATCATTGGGATCAAGAGGAGTATTTTTAGTAGCAAACAATTTCATAAGTTCATCCATCTTTCCACTCAAAACATTGATTTCTTCTATAGCATGCACTTTTTTACTAGAAGATCTTTCGGTGTGCCATTGAGAATAATTAGCCATAATATTATCAAGAAGTTTTGTAGCATCTCCTAACGTGATTTCCATAAACGTGCCTCCCGCGGCCGAATCTAAGAGATTTCTAGAAGCAAAGTTCAAACCAGCATAAAATTTTTGTATGATCATCCATAAATTCAAACCATGAGTAGGGCAATTGCGAATAATCAATTTCATTCTTTCCCAAGATTGGGCAACATGCTCATGATCAAGTTGTTTAAAATTCATAATATCGTTCCTAAGAGTGATAATCTTAGCGGGAGGAAAATAATTAGAGATAAAAGCATCTTTGCACTTGTTCCAAGAATCAATACTATTTTTAGGCAAAGACGAAAACCAAACTTTAGCACGACCTCTAAGTGAAAATGGAAATAACTTCAATTTAACAATATTGTTATCCGTATCTTTCTTCTTTTGCATATCACACAAATCAACAAAGTTGTTTAGATGAGTAGCAGCATCTTCACTAGGAAGGCCGGCGAATTGATCTTTCATAACAAGACTCAGCAAAGCAGTATTGATTTCACAAGACTCAACATCATTAAGAGAAGCAATCGGAGTACTAAGGAAATCATTGTTATTGGTATTCGAGAAATCACACAATTTGGTATTATCTTGCGCCATGGCAACAAGTAATCCAACATACAAGCAAACAGAAAAAGGCAAGCGAAAAAGAGAGGATGAGATTGGGAAAGAGAGGGTGAATAAAACGACAAGGGTGAAGTGGGGGAGAGGAAAACGAGAGGCAAATGGCAAATAATGTAAATGCGAGGGAGATGAGTTTGTGATGGGTACTTGGTATGTCTTGACTTGAGCGAAGACCTCCCCGGCAACGGCGCCAGAAATCCTTCTTGCTACGTCTTGAGCTTGCGTTGGTTTTCCTTGAAGAGGAAAGGGTGATGCAACAATAGTAGCGTAAGTATTTCCCTCAGTTTTTGAGAACCAAGGTATCAATCCAGTAGGAGGCTCCTCAAAAGTCCCACGCACCTACACAAACAAACAAAGAACTCGCAACCAACGCAATAAAGGGGTTGTCAATCCCTTCACGGCCACTTGCGAAAGTGAGATCTAATAGAGATAGTATGATAAGATAAATATATTTTTGGTATTTTATAATATAGATGCAAAAAGTAAAGATGCAAATAAAAGTAGATTGGAAGCAAATATGATAAGAGATAAACCCGGGGGCCATAGGTTTCACTAGTGGCTTCTCTCAAGATAGCATAAGTATTACGGTGGGTGAACAAATTACTGTCGAGCAATTGATAGAAAAGCGAATAATTATGAGATTATCTAGTCATGATCGTGTATATAGGTATCATGTCCGCAACAAGTGACTCCTGCCTGAATCTACTACTATTAATCCACACATCGACCGACTACTGCCTGCATCTAGAGTATTAAGTTCATAAGAATAGAGTAACGCATTAAGCAAGATGACATGATGTAGAGGGATAAACTCATGCAATATGATATAAGCCCCATCTTTTTATCCTCGATGGCAACAATACAATACGTGCCTTGCAACCCCTACTGTCACTGGGTAAGGACACCGCGAGATTGAACCCAAAGCTAAGCACTTCTCCCATGGAAAGAAAGATCAATCTAGTAGGCCAAACCAAACTGATAATTCGAAGAGACTTGCAAAGATAACTCAATCATACATAAAAGAATTCAGAGGAGATTCAAATATTTCTCATAGATAAACATGGTCATAAACCCACAATTCATCGGATCTCGACAAACACACCGCAAAAAGAGTTTACATCGAATAGATCTCCACAAGAGAGGGGGAGAACATTGTATTGAGATCCAAAAAGAGAGAAGAAGTCATCTAGCTAATAACTATGAACCCGAAGGTCTGTGGTAAACTACTCACAACTCATCGGAGGGGCTATGGTGTTGATGTAGATGCCCTCCATGGTCGATTCCCCCTCCGGCAGATGGGATCTCACGGATATAGAAGGTTACGGTGGTGGAAATTGTGTTTCGTTGGCTCCCTTGATGTTTTCGGGGTACGTAGGCTTATATAGGAGGAAGAAGTACGTCGGTGGCCGCTCGAGGGGCCCATGAGACAGGGGGGCGCGCCCTATAGGGGGGGGGGTGCCTACCCTCTCGTGGCCGCCTCGTCTACTTCTTAACTTGCACTCCAAGTCCTCTGGATCACGTTCGTTCCAAAAATCACGCTCCCGAAGGTTTCATTCCGTTTGGACTCCGTTTGATATTCCTTTTCTTCGAAATACTGAAATAGGCAAAAAAAAACAGCAATACGGGTTGGGCCTCCGGTTAGTAGGTTAGTCCCAAAAATGATATAAATGTGTAAAATAAAGCTCATAAACATCCAAAAGGGGTAATATAATAGCATGGAACAAACAAAAATTATAGATACGTTGGAGACGTATCATATAGTGGGAGATTGGTCGGTGTACATCCATTTGTTAGAGGCAAATAAGGCCCAGCGAGACGGATAGACAGAGAGAATGGAGCTAGGAGGTGGTGCGAGAGGCCTAGCTGCTAGCTAGAAAGGGGGAGGAGTGTGCGATTGTGAGATCCATGAAAAGAGGGGCGAGAGTTTACACGTGTGTGGGACCGTATGAGAGACACGAGGCATGGACACAGAAAGGAGGAGATGGAAGGTGCGTGCGTATGTTGTAGGCAGACATCGCTGGAGAGGTTTATCGATCGGTGTGTGTCGGAAAGGAGTTGTGGAGACTGTGGGAGAACGACCTGAAGAAAAAAAATGAATGTGCGCGATGATAGAATGTTGAGGGAGGGGGAGGGGGAGGAGGGCATGTGCATGCACGAGAGAAAGTTAGTGCTAGCTACAAAGGTTAGAGGATTGTGTGGGTGTAAGAGACTAACAAAGATCATAATTTGATATGAAAGTGGATTCATATATTTGAATAGGAGATCATAGTGTTATAAACATATGCATGCATGAATATAGCGGTGATACGCGTGTTGTGGTTTTGCACATGTTATACCATAATGTGATAATGCATGGTGTTTGCAACTCACAGCTAAATATCGAACAATCTAAAACATACTATACATCGAACAATCTCACATTTTATTTGAATTTGTGATAATGTGTGGCATCTGCAGCTTACAACTAAATACCGAACAATCTAAACAATACTATATATCGAACAATCTCACATTTTATTTGAATTTGTGGTAATATGTGGCGTTTGCAACTCACATCTAAATACTTGCAGGCGTAGGGGGCGGGGCACCAGACATTATGTGATAAACACATTATACATATGAGACATGGTTTAGATTATGAAGATGTAGCTAGAGCTTGAAATGTACTCTGATTTGAAATCAACATAAAGTGGATTCAAAAAATCGAGTTCGAGTTCATATAGTACACATAGTTCAAATCTAACTCGACAGTAATCATATGGTGTGCTATGAAGATAATACACAAATGATGGTTTAACTTGACAATAATGATTATTGTAGATCTTATTAAAATAGAGAAACGAATTCAAATGGTTTGACTTCACAACAATCATGATTGTAGATCTTATTCAAATAAAGAAACGAATTCAAATTTAGTTCATATTAAAGCGGTAGTATATACATTTGGAATGCACTAAAACATTCATTTGAGTAGCAGGTTACATGCATTATACACGTAGCGAAATATTTTAATTGAACATAACATGAATTCAAAGTTTTGAATGGCATTTGTAGTGTGAATTGATTTGGTACAGTACACGGGACTAGACTCTCTTGTGTGGTGTGAATTGATTTCTTTTTGTTTTTTCGTCGACGGAAGTGCGAATTGATTTGGTACAGTACACGTTAGGCTTGTTTGGAAATTTCAACCCGCGCCTTATTACCCTGAAATATTTAAGATATATCTTTGTCTCGTTGTGCTCCAAAAACTCCCTCCATCTCAATGCGCGCCTTGTTATCCCAAAATTACAACACGAACGAAAACTCCCACCTCTTGCGAAATCCCAACACGCAAAATGCCCATGATACCCCTGAACCGAATGAACCGCCTAGCTCAAATCAGCGGGGGTACTTTCGTAACTTATCCCACATTTCGTACAAGCGCGTCCCTAAGCCATGGTTCCCCACTCCCAACCCATCCGCCCACCAATTCATACACCGAGGTCGCGAAAACCCGTGAAGCCCCACACCCTCCTCTATCCGCCACCCAGCCGGAGCCTCTTCCCCAACGACGTCATCCACAGCAACACCTCGACGTCCCTCATCCACCATACCGGATAAGCATCCGTCGTCGATCTAGTCGTCCCGCCGGTTCAGCCACCCCGTCCTCCACCTCCACGGAGCTGCCCCAATGTTTCCCTCGTCTTTCACGCCACCTCCATTCCGACACCACTGTCTTCACCTGCACCACCGGAAGAGTAGCATCATCACCATTTCCTCGGATGAAGTTGAGGCCTAATCTGCGCCACCAAAGAGGTTGTACACTATTCGCCGTATTTTCTTCTTGATTCGATCTCACGGTGCTGCCGGTGCTCGGTCCCGAGCCGACATGGCGCGACTCCATCCATGGCGGCGTCGCCGGCCACTTCCTCCATGGCGTCGCTCCCTCGGCCACGACGTCCACATCAGTAGGAGCTGCTGCTGCTTAGCTCTCGCTCGCGCTGCTGCTCTACTCTTGCTCTCGGTCCCCTGCCTTGTCTACTCTTGCTCTTGCTCTTGCTCACGTTGCTGCTCTCGCTCTTGCTCTTGCTCTTGCTCTTACTCTTGCTTGCGCTGCTGCTCCCGCTCTTGCTCTTGCTCTTGCTTGCGCTGCTGCTATAGTCTTGCGCGCGCTACTGCTACTCTACTCTTGCGCGCGCTGCTGCTGCACAACCAGTAGATCCTGCTCTCCCTCGAGCCCCTGCAGCTGCTACCCGAGATGCTGCGACACGACTAGCTGCCCCGGCTCTTGCACGCACTACTGCTGCTACTGCTTTTATGCTACTAGTGCGTTCAGTTTCGATGGCAAAATTCAGTTTCGACAGTTAAATTCAGTTTCGGCAGTTAAGTTCAGAGATGAGCGGCTGATGTATTTTACATCTAGCACTTTGTGGTTATGTATTTTACGTCATCTATTGGAGATGCTATTAGAATTCCACTCAGGTTAACATTGTCTCTCTTGTCCTGCTTCAGCCTCACCGTCATACAACTCACCGGAGCTGCTCCAACGACGAAACCCTCCATTATAGCGGAGCAGTACCACGGGCTCCATCTCCAGATGCCTAAGATCTTCTTCCCCTCCTCCGACAGCCAAATCAGCCGGAGCATCCTCACTGACCAACCCAATCATGCTGAGATCGACATGGCTTCGCCAAAGAGGTTGTACACTTGTTGCATCGCTTTTTTACTCTACATGTTATATATATATATATATATATGTGTGTGTGTGTGTGTGTGTGTGTGTGTGTGTGTGTACATCTGGGCTATTCTGTTATGCGTATTTGAACTGATGAATTCAAGCGGTTGAACTGATGAAATTCGAACGGTTGAACTGTTGCTTTCTGTTGCTGTTGAAAATCGTCTTCTTTAGTTCCATTTTTTTTCAATTTTTGTGTCGAAATGGGACGTGTAATATATCGTTGGAAAGCTCTTGACATCCACATTACAATCTTATAATTTTTCTTTGCAAAAAGATTATGATTTAAGAGCAGTTTTGAAAATACCCTTTTTTCAAAACCGAAAATGTGAATCGTATTTTGGACTTAATTTTCAAACAGTTTGTCAGAATTGAGCAAATGAGATGGCGTTGGAAAGCTTGTGAAAATCCACATCTTCCATATATCTACTATTTTCTCAAATTCTATATGATTTCAAAGTAATTTGAAAAACGATGAAATTCAGGGCGAAATGTATTTTCACTGTTTTTTGCAAACGGTTTGTCGGATTGATGCAAATGATACGGCGTTGGAAAGCTATGGAAAATGCACAACTTTTGCGTATAGAAAGTTTTTTCTAATTCCTTACGGTTTAAATACGAATTCAAATACGGTTAAAATTGGTTTTGAACGTGTTTTTTTTAAAGTTTGTCGAAATGGGGCAAATAATATATCGTTGGATAGCTATCGAAAATGTGAAACTTAGTCATGTTGGACGTTTTCTCAAATTTATAATCGTTGAAGAGTAATTTTGAATACGGTGAGAGTCATCGTGTTGTTTTCCCGTCAGAAAAAACAGAGTCCTTGTACTGATCTATGTGTGTGTTTGTACTGATGTATTTTCACTGAGTAATTTTAAATGGTTCCAAAAAAAGTACGTGAACTGATGTCTGCATAGTTTTTTACCGAGCATGTTTTCACAGACTGGACTTTACTCTGTTTTTGTATGTTTTTGCTCATAACTTTTTCGATGGTTACGGTATGATCATCCCCAAACTTGCATGGTTAATATTGTTGAACTGAAAGGATAGCAGAGAGAGCACTAGTAATGCATGAACTCACTATTTTCCCTCAGTTAAATTGCCTAAGGGTTCGTTTATTTTCCGTTCGAACTTACCACCTTTATCAATTTTGAACACTTCAAAATTTGCCAAGAATTTGAACTATTCACCACTAGCACAGATAAGTGGGAAAAGTAACGGGTGTACTTACTGGTTAGTAATACATGAATGCCTAGGTAGTTATACATGAACTGAGAGCATAAACTTCATTGAGCATTTGAAGCACATAACATACACAACTAAGGTGAAAAGTTGCGAATGCTGATGGATCAACACTGTAGATTTTGCAAGCACTTAACAGTTCAATGTCAAAAGAACATCCACACATGCACGAACTTTCTGGAGGATATTGTTAAGTTCAACTTGTAAAAATACAACTTGTGTAGTTTTGTCAGCAACACAAAAATCTATAGAAAAATGCACCCGTTCTCATGGGCGTATCAACAAGCATGTTCATAGCACAATTTCTTCTGCCCTTTTCCACAGAGAAACCACTCGAGTTCCTCTTCTTTTTCTCCTTGATGAGCCATGTAGAATTGAACTCGTTCTGGCTGTCCACATCCAACAGCTTCCATGAGACGAAGTTGTGGTCGAGAGGCCACAACCTTGGGCGTTTCCTCAGCAACTCATGCACCAGCCTAGGATGTGTTTGAGGTGAGACGACCACACGACCACACATAGACAACACCGAAATGCGAAGCATGGTCGCGGCCACGCACACACAAACACAACACACACACATATGCGCACTGAGCGACTCAATGAAGACATGCGTCTACACGGTCACGTGGCTTCCCGTGGAAGGTGCAGCCCACCGTCGGTATGTCACGACCGGTTTTTCCGGGTAATAAATTTCCAGAAAAGACCGTCGTGCTCATCAGCCCCAGGATTACTGTTAGCTGATGAGGCTCCAACTTGATACAGAAATTCCAAGCAAAATACAAAATATGTAGTACAAGACCATTCTGGCCTGTGAGTACAACAAATGGTTTCTAGTGGTTGGTGGCGGAAGCGGGTTGTGAAACATCAGTGTCTATGGGACTCCATTTCCCACGGGAACAGCTGACCAGGTTAATTCCTATCTTCGCGAGGCTGCTATCTCCATTGAGTGGGTTCCGGGGCTGGCATCGCGTCGCTCCTCTCCGTGCAAGAAAATCTGGCCAAGACAATAGCCAGGGACAAGCCAGTGAGTACTTTGAATGTACTCGCAAACATTATGAACACAGGTATAATATAACAATGATGTGCTGAAAAAAATATATTATGCTCATGACGTCAGTCATAAAAGCTAAATAACTCTCGGATGCGTGCAAGCAAGTTATTTATAAAATTGCAATAACATGGTAGTATAAAAACTTATGAAACAAATAATCAAGTAATGCCACAGTCGGGCGTCTGAGCGACGCCACATAAAGGGCTTTAAAAGAAGTGCCACAGTCGGGCATCTGAGCGACACCACATAAAGGGCTTTAAAAGAAACAATCATAATGAATATCCCGGAGGTAGAACCATCCCAGAGATATTCGGTAATAACAATAATATCACGGGTTAGTCAACAATAATAATAATCATCATAGATATCACAAGTCACGGGTAGTAATTCCATTTTCTGGTTAACAGTTTCACCTCCGAAGACCGACACTAAGACCGATACTTGACCCATCCCAGACTGTAATCCTTAACCATGGACACGGCTATTCGAATAGGTTTATTCTCTGCAGAGGGTGTACTCTTTACCCACGAGTAACGGATTTCTTTAGTCCATCGGGACTAATTCCATCTACGGTCTTTTTGTTGAAAACACACCTAACTTGCACACACCAGCTTATCACACACGTGTCTGGAATCACCCACGACACCTGTTAAGCAAACTCTAAGTGGGGAGGCTACAACCTCGCGTAGCATGGGATCAAATTTATATCGCGCGTTCTAAGGGGTGGCCTCCCCTCTCGGTCCCAACCGAAAACACCCATGCTCCCGGACCAGGTGGCCTGCCTACCAGTTACAACCAGTATCTTCCACCATGGCCTCTCTGTACGGTGTGTGCTAGAAAGAGGTTGACAACTTACTGAACCGTACTCTACTTGCTGTAGAGACGAGTGGTAGCACGAAAAAAGTATGGGGGTTACTGGAACAAGACTCGATCTACGGTCGACTCAGGAGGTTAAAGTATTCCCTGCATGATTAGTATAACAAATATAATCCATCCAACAGGGTCACCGCTCATATCACCTTGCCATGCCATATCAGACATAACCGTCCTGACGGAGACCGGCGACAAACTCATACCTACCCAAGGCAGAGGTTTTCCCGGTTTTCTGCCGGTATGCATTCAAGGCATATGAGGGTGATTATCATCACAAGTGTGTTCGTTTCCAACAGCATGGAAATCAATAACATGCACCCAGGCATATGATCATATCACATGAAATAACAAGTCCTTCGAAATGTGGTGGTGTTATAAATGCATCAATGATCACACCAAAAATATTATGCCGGGATTCAGAATGCTTGCCTTCAATGTGTGGAAAGGCAGGGTGCTCTCCAAACTTTTGAAAGTTTCTTCTCTCTCCCCAAAATCCTATTTGAAAATATATTTGAATTAACACACATTTCAAAAACAGAACAAAAAAGTTGTTTGAAAATTTTTCAAATAAATCTTAAAATAAACTAGATCAATTTTGAGGAAGGTAGGAAAAAGAATCAACTCATTTGGAGTTATATTTAAAAAGTTATAGCCAGTCAAAGATTTGGTCAAAATCTGTTTTTAAAATAAAATAGAAAAAGAAAACGTTTCGGCAGAATACGTCTTCGAAAACGGGAGACGTACTTAGGGTCTTTATGCTTCCACTTAAACGCGTGGAGGCGGAGCTGGATCACCGACGGTGGGCCCGCCTGGCCCACTGGTCAGGTTTGACCAGTCGCCGTGCGTCGTCTCCCTCCTCTGCCCGAGCAGAGCGGGGCTCCGGCGATCGTCGCCGGCGTTTGGCTGCTCCCCGCGGGTCCCCGAGGGTGGGAATGGATCCGCACGGCTGGGGCGGTTCTCCCGGTGGTCGTAGGGTTGCTGGGGAAGGAGTAAATCACCGGCGGCGAGCTCCGCGGCGGAGGGAAGCTTCGGTGGCAAAGTGATTTGTTGGCGGCGACGGCTCCCGATCAAAATTAAGTAGGGGGTTGGGTTCACAGGGGAATGAGGAAGTTCTTGGTGGAGAGAAAGGAGAGGGGGAGGTACTGGAGGTGCCGGATTGGCTGGGGCGGTGCGGCGGCAGGAGTTGCCGGAGATGATGAAGAAGACCTCCCCGGGTCGAATGCGAGGCAGGGGAGCGCCATGGGGGTAGCATGAGGTCGCGTGCGTGCTCAGAGGGGCTCGGGGTGTCCATTTATAGCACGCCGAGGTCGGTTCCGCGGCGGTGGGGATAAGCTCTCCGGCGAACCGCCTCTCTGTAGCTAGGGCGACGTGGCGGCGACGAACGCTAGCGGACACCCGTGTGGATGAGCTCGGGCTGTGCCGGGGCCAGGTGGCGAGCCGGGGTGGCTTGGGCGGTGCTGAACGGAGCAGGGGCTGTCGGGCGGCGGCGGCGGCTAGCTCTTGGCCTGCCGGGCGCGGCGGGGGCTGCTTGGCACGTTGCTGCGAGGAGGGGAGCGCGTGGCGTGGTGCTGCAGAGCGGGCCAAAGCCGTGGGGGCCAGCGTGTCGGCTCGGGCGTGCGGCTGCAATACGCGCGCTCTGGGCGCGTTCAGTGCACGCACTGGGTGTGCTCAACAAAATGCCAGAGCATGCTACAGAGCTTGGTTGAGACTGGCAATTAACAGACCTAGGTTAGGAGGAACGGGGAGTCTAGTGGACATGCTGGTTTGATCAGAGGTGCAAGGTCACAGTGCAATGCCAAAACTCATGTCAAAACTGGTCATGCTCTCCAGGTGTTTGACAAAATGCCAAGGGCACTTAGGCATTTCTTGGAGTGGCTAAAATCTCCAGATCAGTGTCTCTGTGGATGAAAGAGAGAGTGGTGATGTTAGTTGGACAAAAGAAGAAACTTGTTAGTGCAAGTTTTACAAAACTTCAATTCTGGACAGGAAATAAATGACATTATTCCATGAACCAAAAATGATCCAAAAGGTGCATGCTCTTGGACTTAAGGGTTTAACATGGGGGACTACAAGTAGGAGAAATAATCAAGGGTATAGGAGCAACTAAAATGGTGGTTGCTGTACAAATCCTCAAATTGGACCAGAATGGAAAAGAGGTTGATACACTCAATATTTTCAAAGAACAACCCTGGATTTTTGCACAAAGTGGACTAATATGCTCCTACTGACCTCCCCTAATTTTGGTAGAAGTTTTAAAGAAATATAAAAAAAGGTTGCAGTGCAAAATGCATTCTGGACCAGAGAAGAAAAATTGAGTGCAGGGCTCAAAATATTTCATGAATGAAATATATTTTTGCATAATAGTGATTTAAAAACATCACATGACATCTCCAAATTTTTATGGGAATTTTAAGTGAATCTATCAAATGGTTGTAGTTCAAATATGGCCATTTAACCTTGAAAAACTATTTTCAAGAAAGTAAAGATCAAGCAATTAAGTTAGTTAATTAGTTATACTGATAAAAGGAAAGTTTTTCTTGAGAGGTTAAACAAGTCCAATAACATATTTGAAAAGTTTTCTCTTTGGAAAAAAAAACTTATCACAACAGGGAAGGAAATGATTTAAAAATCAAAATCAAAATGGAGCTCAGAAATCCAAAGTTTTTATTCCTGGCAAAAATTTTAACTTAATAAAACAAGGCCAAATTTTTGGGGTGTCACAATACTATCCCCCTTAAGAAAAATCTCGTCCTCGAGATTTGCTGAAAGCGGTGTTAAGAGAATATTTACGCAATAAAGATGTAGCTACAGTGAGAGGGCAATAAGTGGTGAAAAACCATAGTGTGAAAGCTGGGGCTGCGTGGAAGAGTCTACGGTTCGGGACAAAAACGGGTGATTTCTACGCTGGATATAAATTTAGGATAACTCCTAAATTTAGATATACGCTGATCGCACCCGAGAGCATAGTGCTCTCTCTGGCTGACAGGTGGACCCGGGGTCCACTGTCAGTCTCCTCTTCTTCTCCCTCTGGACCTATCTTCCTCCTCTCTCCCGCGCGCTTTCTCCACCGGCGACGCCTAGTGTGTAGGGCATCTAGGCCGTACCGTGGTAGTGCGCGGCGTGCTAGCTGCTGGTGCAGCGTGCACTCACCTCGCGGGCCAGCGTGCTGTCGGCACTGCTTGCGGATTCGACTCCGAACACCAGCGATCGGTGACGAGCGGCGTTGGTGGACCTCGCCCACCGTACACCGAGCTCGAGCTATAAAAACGGCCGGGGTGCCTCTCTCTTCCTCCTTACACCTGGCCTCACTTCTCCTCCTCCTTTCTCCATTACTGCTTACAGAAGCTCGGTCGAGGCTCTAATGGTGGAGGCGATGCCGGACTGGCTTGTGATCCTGATATGCGGAGGGCTAGCGACACTGCTGGGGCTCTCTGTGCTCCTGTGCGCGATGATCTTCGACGAGTATCGCGACGCTGCGGCTCGGGTGTTGGCTCTCCGTGATGGTGATCATGAGGAGTAGTATGCCGGGTGCTAACTGTTGTTAGGGGGTGATTAGCTGGATGTAACACCGTTGCAAAGTTTTGCAAACAGTGTATGGGTCCGAATGATTATGGTTGTGAGTCTGCTCGTGCTGCTGAGTGAAATTAAATAATCCACGTCGTGAGAAAGTGGAGATGTAGCAACTCAGGGAAAAGAAAATCTCACTCCAGGGTTTCGCGAGGGGAAAACAGTTACTTTAAAGGAGCGTAAACCACAACAAAACTACACACATGAGCAGAAGGCAAATAATTAACTCGTCATACAAACTCAGGGTATTACGCATTAGTCACACACATAAATAAATGCAGCAAAGAACAAATACAGTAGTGACGTCTAAAAAGAAAACGTAACTGGACGGGGTCCTGATAAAATGTCTCTGGTAATGGAATACATTCTTCTTCAATCGGAGGAAGTGGATTGACCAGTCGATGTATGCGTCTCTCCGTGTCGGGTCTCAGTGGTCTGCCGATGGCAACCTGAGGATTTAAATCTGCGAGGCTCTGGAGATAATCCATCACGCACTGGTTTAAATGCTCTTGAGCAATGATGTACTGGATAAGGTTGGCCAGAACTGGGTCTCTCTCAATACGCCCACCGGGAAAAAACGTTACTTCTCCGGGTGCTGCACGACTCGGAAAGTAATAATATCCTCGTTCGCGGGCATAGGGTACTGCGGATCGAAGACGGGCAATCGCTTCTTTCGCAGCAGCTTCTATGGCCAAGTGTGGGGTTGGCATAGATTTCCCCACGAAGGAAACTTCTATTGGATCTTGGTTGGGGTCTACAGGAGGAATGTGTACTGCTGCCCAATATTCCGAGGTGGAGGGGGTGATCCTTGATTTGAACAGCTCGTACTGGGGTGGCTGGGTAGAACCCATGGTACTGCGGGTAAAATCCCACAATAACTTGACAAAGCTACCTGGGGTTGCATCTGGGGTTCTCAGATGAATGCTGGGGTTTGGCATGACAGGAAGAAGCGTGAGTGTTGTGCGCAAAGTGAGGGTTGCTGGGTAAGGTCACAAGGTGGCCTTTATATAGCAATGGAGCCGGATCGTTTTACCGTGGTGAAAGGTAATAAATTTGCCAGCTTAGCTCCAAAGGTCGGGTCAGTGTCAGAGATACACATATCTCATAAAGAGACGTGTTACTGTGGTTGTCGTCGGGTTGGTTTTGGTAGTTGTGCCCAGAAGAATATGCAGCTATGCACTGACCAAACATGCAAGGCTATTATTAAAACAGAGGCACAAAGACAGGCTGCGTTAATATATGTGGTCGCATGATTACAAAGCGATGATACATTGAAACTTGGTGCTACTCATACTGCTTAGTCTACTTCGTTTATGTCTAAACGGGCGTGCCTGGTGGATGCCGAGGCTTCTCCACGTGTCTCTCTGCCGGGATTAGTCGGAGATGGCGGAGGAACTGCAGGGTCGGGGTAGTGAGAATGACCATCACGGGGATTGTTGGCCACAACCCCGTTGGAGTGTGCTCCCAAAATGCGACGAAGCACTTCTGGGGTTATCGCAGCACCTTGGCCGATGGCTGGGGCAGATCTCGGGGTCTCGATCGGTTGTCCAAACAGCACGACTGGGTTGTCGGTGTTGGGCTCGTTTTCTTCTCGCGCCGGGGCTCGACGAACCAGCTCTCCACGAGCTGCTATTAGATCAATGGTGATCTGGTCGAACAGTGCCTCTAGTGCACTTACATAGCGCACTAGGTGCAACAATGCGGGGTCCGTCTCGTGGTCTCCATTGGCGACTTGGGGTGGTCTACCATACCCTTCACGTCTGGGATAGTAGTGGAACGAGCGACAGTTAACTCTGGGCGACAAGTGCCTGAGATGAACTATAGCCTCTCGAGCGGCTAGCTGGATGGCTTGTGGCTCAAAGGAAGTTGTTCTTCCGGTGAACCGGTAGGGACGCTCGGGTGCTAGACTCCTACCGTAAATGTGCACAGTGGCCCAGAATTGGCGGTCTTCACCGCTCATGGGTCCTTGATACACAACATATTCTGGTGTCTCCTCTAACGCGTAGGCACGACGGGTGAGGTTTGCGAGGATGGTCACAAAACCTCCAAGGTTGGTTGCTGTGGTTTCGTTGTGCACGACAGGGCCAGGCATTGTGGCTCGGTTTGGGGGTAGCGGCTATGCTGTGCTGGGTTGAGGCTAGCGCGCCCTTTTTATAGGGAAAAGGGGACGGAATCTTCCTTCGAACGCATGCGAGAAAGGACTATTTAGGGGCCGGTCACTGGCACATGAGTGACAGGTTAGGTTGATAGGTTGGGCACCGACTGCCAAAAGGTGTTGGGTCACTGTGTGGCTATCTTGCACGAGAAGCTTGGCTGGGGTTTGGTTAAGGTCTGGTGGGTTGGTTTGCCTAAGTTTATTGACCTGGCTAGGATAGGATTAGCCAATGGTCAGCCTGGCTCTGATACCAAGCCTGTCACGACCGGTTTTTCCGGGTAATAAATTTCCAGAAAAGACCATCGTGCTCATCAGCCCCAGGATTACTGTTAGCTGATGAGGCTCCAACTTGATACAGAAATTCCAAGCAAAATACAAAATATGTAGTACAAGACCATTCTGGCCTGTGAGTACAACAAATGGTTTCTAGTGGTTGGTGGCGGAAGCGGGTTGTGAAACATCAGTGTCTATGGGACTCCATTTCCCACGGGAACAGCTGACCAGGTTAATTCCTATCTTCGCGAGGCTGCTATCTCCATTGTGTGGGTTCCGGGGCTGGCATCGCGTCGCTCCTCTCCGTGCAAGAAAATCTGGCCAAGACAATAGCCAGGGACAAGCCAGTGAGTACTTTGAATGTACTCGCAAACATTATGAACACAGGTATAATATAACAATGATGTGCTGAAAAAAAAATATTATGCTCATGACGTCAGTCATAAAAGCTAAATAACTCTCGGATGCGTGCAAGCAAGTTATTTATAAAATTGCAATAACATGGTAGTATAAAAATTTATGAAACAAATAATCAAGTAATGCCACAGTCGGGCGTCTGAGCGACGCCACATAAAGGGCTTTAAAAGAAGTGCCACAGTCGGGCGTCTGAGCGACACCACATAAAGGGCTTTAAAAGAAACAATCATAATGAATATCCCGAAGGTAGAACCATCCCAGAGATATTCGGTAATAACAATAATATCACGGGTTAGTCAACAATAATAATAATCATCATAGATATCACAAGTCACGGGTAGTAATTCCATTTTCTGGTTAACAGTTTCACCTCCGAAGACCGACACTAAGACCGATACTTGACCCATCCCAGACTGTAATCCTTAACCATGGACACGGCTATTCGAATAGGTTTATTCTCTGCAGAGGGTGTACTCTTTACCCACGAGTAACGGATTTCTTTAGTCCATCGGGACTAATTCCATCTACGGTCTTTTTGTTGAAAACACACCTAACTTGCACACACCAGCTTATCACACACGTGTCTGGAATCACCCACGACACCTGTTAAGCAAACTCTAAGTGGGGAGGCTACAACCTCGCGTAGCATGGGATCAAATTTATATCGCGCGTTCTAAGGGGTGGCCTCCCCTCTCGGTCCCAACCGAAAACACCCATGCTCCCGGACCAGGTGGCCTGCCTACCAGTTACAACCAGTATCTTCCACCATGGCCTCTCTGTACGGTGTGTGCTAGAAAGAGGTTGACAACTTACTGAACCGTACTCTACTTGCTGTAGAGACGAGTGGTAGCACGAAACAAGTATGGGGGTTACTGGAACAAGACTCGATCTACGGTCGACTCAGGAGGTTAAAGTATTCCCTGCATGATTAGTATAACAAATATAATCCATCCAACAGGGTCACCGCTCATATCACCTTGCCATGCCATATCAGACATAACCGTCCCGACGGAGACCGGCGACAAACTCATACCTACCCAAGGCAGAGGTTTTCCCGGTTTTCTGCCGGTATGCATTCAAGGCATATGAGGGTGATTATCATCACAAGTGTGTTCATTTCCAACAGCATGGAAATCAATAACATGCACCCAGGCATATGATCATATCACATGAAATAACAAGTCCTTCGAAATGTGGTGGTGTTATAAATGCATCAATGATCACACCAAAAATATTATGCCGGGATTCAGAATGCTTGCCTTCAATGTGTGGAAAGGCAGGGTGCTCTCCAAACTTTTGAAAGTTTCTTCTCTCTCCCCAAAATCCTGTTTGAAAATACATTTGAATTAACACACATTTCAAAAACAGAACAAAAAAGTTGTTTGAAATTTTTTCAAATAAATCTTAAAATAAACTAGATCAATTTTGAGGAAGGTAGGAAAAAGAATCAACTCATTTGGAGTTATATTTAAAAAGTTATAGCCAGTCAAAGATTTGGTCAAAATCTGTTTTTAAAATAAAATAGAAAAAGAAAACGTTTCGGCAGAATACGTCTTCGAAAACGGGAGAC
This sequence comes from Triticum dicoccoides, assembly GCF_002162155.2. NCBI lineage: Eukaryota > Viridiplantae > Streptophyta > Magnoliopsida > Poales > Poaceae > Triticum > Triticum dicoccoides. The sequence continues at coordinate 341,646,975 of NC_041381.1, read as the reverse complement.
GTACTTAGGGTCTTTACGCTTCCACTTAAACGCGTGGAGGCGGAGCTGGATCACCGACGGTGGGCCCGCCTGGCCCACTGGTCAGGTTTGACCAGTCGCCGTGCGTCGTCTCCCTCCTCTGCCCGAGCAGAGCGGGGCTCCGGCGATCGTCGCCGGCGTTTGGCTGCTCCTCGCGGGTCCCCGAGGGTGGGAATGGATCCGCACGGCTGGGGCGGTTCTCCCAGTGGTCGTAGGGTTGCTGGGGAAGGAGTAAATCACCGGCGGCGAGCTCCGCGGCGGAGGGAAGCTTCGGTGGCAAAGTGATTTGTTGGCGGCGACGGCTCCCGATCAAAATTAAGTAGGGGGTTGGGTTCACAGGGGAATGAGGAAGTTCTTGGTGGAGAGAAAGGAGAGGGGGAGGTACTGGAGGTGCCGGATTGGCTGGGGCGGTGCGGCGGCAGGAGTTGCCGGAGATGATGAAGAAGACCTCCCCGGGTCGAATGCGAGGCAGGGGAGCGCCATGGGGGTAGCATGAGGTCGCGTGCGTGCTCAGAGGGGCTCGGGGTGTCCATTTATAGCACGCCGAGGTCGGTTCCGCGGCGGTGGGGATAAGCTCTCCGGCGAACCGCCTCTCTGTAGCTAGGGCGACGTGGCGGCGACGAACGCTAGCGGACACCCGTGTGGATGAGCTCGGGCTGTGCCGGGGCCAGGTGGCGAGCCGGGGTGGCTTGGGCGGTGCTGAACGGAGCAGGGGCTGTCGGGCGGCGGCGGCGGCTAGCTCTTGGCCTGCCGGGCGCGGCGGGGGCTGCTTGGCGCGTTGCTGCGAGGAGGGGAGCGTGTGGCGTGGTGCTGCAGAGCGGGCCAAAGCCGTGGGGGCCAGCGTGTCGGCTCGGGCGTGCGGCTGCAATACGCGCGCTCTGGGCGCGTTCAGTGCACGCACTGGGTGTGCTCAACAAAATGCCAGAGCATGCTACAGAGCTTGGTTGAGACTGGCAATTAACAGACCTAGGTTAGGAGGAACGGGGAGTCTAGTGGACATGCTGGTTTGATCAGAGGTGCAAGGTCACAGTGCAATGCCAAAACTCATGTCAAAACTGGTCATGCTCTCCAGGTGTTTGACAAAATGCCAAGGGCACTTAGGCATTTCTTGGAGTGGCTAAAATCTCCAGATCAGTGTCTCTGTGGATGAAAGAGAGAGTGGTGATGTTAGTTGGACAAAAGAAGAAACTTGTTAGTGCAAGTTTTACAAAACTTCAATTCTGGACAGGAAATAAATGACATTATTCCATGAACCAAAAATGATCCAAAAGGTGCATGCTCTTGGACTTAAGGGTTTAACATGGGGGACTACAAGTAGGAGAAATAATCAAGGGTATAGGAGCAACTAAAATGGTGGTTGCTGTACAAATCCTCAAATTGGACCAGAATGGAAAAGAGGTTGATACACTCAATATTTTCAAAGAACAACCCTGGATTTTTGCACAAAGTGGACTAATATGCTCCTACTGACCTCCCCTAATTTTGGTAGAAGTTTTAAAGAAATATAAAAAAAGGTTGCAGTGCAAAATGCACTCTGGACCAGAGAAGAAAAATTGAGTGCAGGGCTCAAAATATTTCATGAATGAAATATATTTTTGCATAATAGTGATTTAAAAACATCACATGACATCTCCAAATTTTTATGGGAATTTTAAGTGAATCTATCAAATGGTTGTAGTTCAAATATGGCCATTTAACCTTGAAAAACTATTTTCAAGAAAGTAAAGATCAAGCAATTAAGTTAGTTAATTAGTTATACTGATAAAAGGAAAGTTTTTCTTGAGAGGTTAAACAAGTCCAATAACATATTTGAAAAGTTTTCTCTTTGGGAAAAAAACTTATCACAACAGGGAAGGAAATGATTTAAAAATCAAAATCAAAATGGAGCTCAGAAATCCAAAGTTTTTATTCCTGGCAAAAAATTTAACTTAATAAAACAAGGCCAAATTTTTGGGGTGTCACAATACTATCCCCCTTAAGAAAAATCTCGTCCTCGAGATTTGCTGAAAGCGGTGTTAAGAGAATATTTACGCAATAAAGATGTAGCTACAGTGAGAGGGCAATAAGTGGTGAAAAACCATAGTGTGAAAGCTGGGGCTGCGTGGAAGAGTCTACGGTTCGGGACAAAAATGGGTGATTTCTACGCTGGATATAAATTTAGGATAACTCCTAAATTTAGATATACGCTGATCGCACCCGAGAGCATAGTGCTCTCTCTGGCTGACAGGTGGACCCGGGGTCCACTGTCAGTCTCCTCTTCTTCTCCCTCTGGACCTATCTTCCTCCTCTCTCCCGCGCGCTTTCTCCACCGGCGACGCCTAGTGTGTAGGGCATCTAGGCCGTACCGTGGTAGTGCGCGGCGTGCTAGCTGCTGGTGCAGCGTGCACTCACCTCGCGGGCCAGCGTGCTGTCGGCACTGCTTGCGGATTCGACTCCGAACACCGGCGATCGGTGACGAGCGGCGTTGGTGGACCTCGCCCACCGTACACCGAGCTCGAGCTATAAAAACGGCCGGGGTGCCTCTCTCTTCCTCCTTACACCTGGCCTCACTTCTCCTCCTCCTTTCTCCATTACTGCTTACAGAAGCTCGGTCGAGGCTCTAATGGTGGAGGCGATGCCGGACTGGCTTGTGATCCTGATATGCGGAGGGCTAGCGACACTGCTGGGGCTCTCTGTGCTCCTGTGCGCGATGATCTTCGACGAGTATCGCGACGCTGCGGCTCGGGTGTTGGCTCTCCGTGATGGTGATCATGAGGAGTAGTATGCCGGGTGCTAACTGTTGTTAGGGGGTGATTAGCTGGATGTAACACCGTTGCAAAGTTTTGCAAACAGTGTATGGGTCCGAATGATTATGGTTGTGAGTCTGCTCGTGCTGCTGAGTGAAATTAAATAATCCACGTCGTGAGAAAGTGGAGATGTAGCAACTCAGGGAAAAGAAAATCTCACTCCAGGGTTTCGCGAGGGGAAAACAGTTACTTTAAAGGAGCGTAAACCACAACAAAACTACACACATGAGCAGAAGCCAAATAATTAACTCGTCATACAAACTCAGGGTATTATGCATTAGTCACACACATAAATAAATGCAGCAAAGAACAAATACAGTAGTGACGTCTAAAAAGAAAACGGTAACTGGACGGGGTCCTGATAAAATGTCTCTGGTAATGGAATACATTCTTCTTCAATCGGAGGAAGTGGATTGACCAGTCGATGTATGCGTCTCTCTGTGTCGGGTCTCAGTGGTCTGCCGATGGCAACCTGAGGATTTAAATCTGCGAGGCTCTGGAGATAATCCATCACGCGCTGGTTTAAATGCTCTTGAGCAATGATGTACTGGATAAGGTTGGCCAGAACTGGGTCTCTCTCAATACGCCCACCGGGAAAAGACATTACTTCTCCGGGTGCTGCACGACTCGGAAAGTAATAATATCCTCGTTCGCGGGCATAGGGTACTGCGGATCGAAGACGGGCAATCGCTTCTTTCGCAGCAGCTTCTATGGCCAAGTGTGGGGTTGGCATAGATTTCCCCACGAAGGAAACTTCTATTGGATCTTGGTTGGGGTCTACAGGAGGAATGTGTACTGCTGCCCAATATTCCGAGGTGGAGGGGGTGATCCTTGATTTGAACAGCTCGTACTGGGGTGGCTGGGTAGAACCCATGGTACTGCGGGTAAAATCCCACAATAACTTGACAAAGCTACCTGGGGTTGCATCTGGGGTTCTCAGATGAATGCTGGGGTTTGGCATGACAGGAAGAAGCGTGAGTGTTGTGCGCAAAGTGAGGGTTGCTGGGTAAGGTCACAAGGTGGCCTTTATATAGCAATGGAGCCGGATCGTTTTACCGTGGTGAAAGGTAATAAATTTGCCAGCTTAGCTCCAAAGGTCGGGTCAGTGTCAGAGATACACATATCTCATAAAGAGACGTGTTACTGTGGTTGTCGTCGGGTTGGTTTTGGTAGTTGTGCCCGGAAGAATATGCAGCTATGCGCTGACCAAACATGCAAGGCTATTATTAAAACAGAGGCACAAAGACAGGCTGCGTTAATATATGTGGTCGCATGATTACAAAGCGATGATACATTGAAACTTGGTGCTACTCATACTGCTTAGTCTACTTCGTTTATGTCTAAACGGGCGTGCCTGGTGGATGCCGAGGCTTCTCCACGTGTCTCTCTGCCGGGATTAGTCGGAGATGGCGGAGGAACTGCAGGGTCGGGGTAGTGAGAATGACCATCACGGGGATTGTTGGCCACAACCTCGTTGGAGTGTGCTCCCAAAATGCGACGAAGCACTTCTGGGGTTATCGCAGCACCTTGGCCGATGGCTGGGGCAGATCTCGGGGTCTCGATCGGTTGTCCAAACAGCACGACTGGGTTGTCGGTGTTGGGCTCATTTTCTTCTCGCGCCGGGGCTCGACGAACCAGCTCTCCACGAGCTGCTTTTAGATCAATGGTGATCTGGTCGAACAGTGCCTCTAGTGCACTTACATAGCGCACTAGGTGCAACAATGCGGGGTCCGTCTCGTGGTCTCCATTGGCGACTTGGGGTGGTCTACCATACCCTTCACGTCTGGGATAGTAGTGGAACGAGCGACAGTTAACTCTGGGCGACAAGTGCCTGAGATGAACTATAGCCTCTCGAGCGGCTAGCTGGATGGCTTGTGGCTCAAAGGAAGTTGTTCTTCCGGTGAACCGGTAGGGACGCTCGGGTGCTAGACTCCTACCGTAAATGTGCACAGTGGCCCAGAATTGGCGGTCTTCACCGCTCATGGGTCCTTGATACACAACATATTCTGGTGGCTCCTCTAACGCGTAGGCACGACGGGTGAGGTTTGCGAGGATGGTCACAAAACCTCCAAGGTTGGTTGCTGTGGTTTCGTTGTGCACGACAGGGCCAGGCATTGTGGCTCGGTTTGGGGGTAGCGGCTATGCTGTGCTGGGTTGAGGCTAGCGCGCCCTTTTTATAGGGAAAAGGGGACGGAATCTTCCTTCGAACGCATGCGAGAAAGGACTATTTAGGGGCCGGTCACTGGCACATGAGTGACAGGTTAGGTTGATAGGTTGGGCACCGACTGCCAAAAGGTGTTGGGTCACTGTGTGGCTATCTTGCACGAGAAGCTTGGCTGGGGTTTGGTTAAGGTCTGGTGGGTTGGTTTGCCTAAGTTTATTGACCTGGCTAGGATAGGATTAGCCAATGGTCAGCCTGGCTCTGATACCAAGCCTGTCACGACCGGTTTTTCCGGGTAATAAATTTCCAGAAAAGACCATCGTGCTCATCAGCCCCAGGATTACTGTTAGCTGATGAGGCTCCAACTTGATACAGAAATTCCAAGCAAAATACAAAATATGTAGTACAAGACCATTCTGGCCTGTGAGTACAACAAATGGTTTCTAGTGGTTGGTGGCGGAAGCGGGTTGTGAAACATCAGTGTCTATGGGACTCCATTTCCCACGGGAACAGCTGACCAGGTTAATTCCTATCTTCGCGAGGCTGCTATCTCCATTGTGTGGGTTCCGGGGCTGGCATCGCGTCGCTCCTCTCCGTGCAAGAAAATCTGGCCAAGACAATAGCCAGGGACAAGCCAGTGAGTACTTTGAATGTACTCGCAAACATTATGAACACAGGTATAATATAACAATGATGTGCTGAAAAAAAAATATTATGCTCATGACGTCAGTCATAAAAGCTAAATAACTCTCGGATGCGTGCAAGCAAGTTATTTATAAAATTGCAATAACATGGTAGTATAAAAATTTATGAAACAAATAATCAAGTAATGCCACAGTCGGGCGTCTGAGCGACGCCACATAAAGGGCTTTAAAAGAAGTGCCACAGTCGGGCGTCTGAGCGACACCACATAAAGGGCTTTAAAAGAAACAATCATAATGAATATCCCGAAGGTAGAACCATCCCAGAGATATTCGGTAATAACAATAATATCACGGGTTAGTCAACAATAATAATAATCATCATAGATATCACAAGTCACGGGTAGTAATTCCATTTTCTGGTTAACAGTTTCACCTCCGAAGACCGACACTAAGACCGATACTTGACCCATCCCAGACTGTAATCCTTAACCATGGACACGGCTATTCGAATAGGTTTATTCTCTGCAGAGGGTGTACTCTTTACCCACGAGTAACGGATTTCTTTAGTCCATCGGGACTAATTCCATCTACGGTCTTTTTGTTGAAAACACACCTAACTTGCACACACCAGCTTATCACACACGTGTCTGGAATCACCCACGACACCTGTTAAGCAAACTCTAAGTGGGGAGGCTACAACCTCGCGTAGCATGGGATCAAATTTATATCGCGCGTTCTAAGGGGTGGCCTCCCCTCTCGGTCCCAACCGAAAACACCCATGCTCCCGGACCAGGTGGCCTGCCTACCAGTTACAACCAGTATCTTCCACCATGGCCTCTCTGTACGGTGTGTGCTAGAAAGAGGTTGACAACTTACTGAACCGTACTCTACTTGCTGTAGAGACGAGTGGTAGCACGAAACAAGTATGGGGGTTACTGGAACAAGACTCGATCTACGGTCGACTCAGGAGGTTAAAGTATTCCCTGCATGATTAGTATAACAAATATAATCCATCCAACAGGGTCACCGCTCATATCACCTTGCCATGCCATATCAGACATAACCGTCCCGACGGAGACCGGCGACAAACTCATACCTACCCAAGGCAGAGGTTTTCCCGGTTTTCTGCCGGTATGCATTCAAGGCATATGAGGGTGATTATCATCACAAGTGTGTTCATTTCCAACAGCATGGAAATCAATAACATGCACCCAGGCATATGATCATATCACATGAAATAACAAGTCCTTCGAAATGTGGTGGTGTTATAAATGCATCAATGATCACACCAAAAATATTATGCCGGGATTCAGAATGCTTGCCTTCAATGTGTGGAAAGGTAGGGTGCTCTCCAAACTTTTGAAAGTTTCTTCTCTCTCCCCAAAATCCTGTTTGAAAATACATTTGAATTAACACACATTTCAAAAACAGAAAAAAAAAGTTGTTTGAAATTTTTTCAAATAAATCTTAAAATAAACTAGATCAATTTTGAGGAAGGTAGGAAAAAGAATCAACTCATTTGGAGTTATATTTAAAAAGTTATAGCCAGTCAAAGATTTGGTCAAAATCTGTTTTTAAAATAAAATAGAAAAAGAAAACGTTTCGGCAGAATACGTCTTCGAAAACGGGAGACGTACTTAGGGTCTTTACGCTTCCACTTAAACGCGTGGAGGCGGAGCTGGGTCACCGACAGTGGGCCCGCCTGGCCCACTGGTCAGGTTTGACCAGTCGCCGTGCGTCGTCTCCCTCCTCTGCCCGAGCAGAGCGGGGCTCCGGCGATCGTCGCCGGCGTTTGGCTGCTCCTCGCGGGCCCCCGAGGGTGGGAATGGATCCGCACGGCTGGGGCGGTTCTCCCGGTGGTCGTAGGGTTGCTGGGGAAGGAGTAAATCACCGGCGGCGAGCTCCGCGGCGGAGGGAAGCTTCGGTGGCAAAGTGATTTGTTGGCGGCGACGGCTCCCGATCAAAATTAAGTAGGGGGTTGGGTTCACAGGGGAATGAGGAAGTTCTTGGTGGAGAGAAAGGAGAGGGGGAGGTACTGGAGGTGCCGGATTGGCTGGGGCGGTGGCGGCGGCAGGAGTTGCCGGAGATGATGAAGAAGACCTCCCCGGGTCGAATGCGACGCAGGGGAGCGCCATGGGGGTAGCATGAGGTCGCGTGCGTGCTCAGAGGGGCTCGGGGTGTCCATTTATAGCACGCCGAGGTCGGTTCCGCGGCGGTGGGGATAAGCTCTCCGGTGAACCGCCTCTCTGTAGCTAGGGCGACGTGGCGGCGACGAACGCTAGCGGACACCCGTGTGGATGAGCTCGGGTTGTGCCGGGGCCAGGTGGCGAGCCGGGGTGGCTTGGGCGGTGCTGAACGGAGCAGGGGCTGTCGGGCGGCGGCGGCGGCTAGCTCTTGGCCTGCCGGGCGCGGCGGGGGCTGCTTGGCGCGTTGCTGCGAGGAGGGGAGCGCGTGGCGTGGTGCTGCAGAGCGGGCCAAAGCCGTGGGGGCCAGCGTGTCGGCTCTGGCGTGCGGCTGCAATACGCGCGCTCTGGGCGCGTCCAGTGCACGCACTGGGTGTGCTCGACAAAATGCTAGAGCATGCTACAGAGCTTGGTTGAGACTGGCAATTAACAGACCTAGGTTAGGAGGAACGGGGAGTCTAGTGGACATGCTGGTTTGATCAGAGGTGCAAGGTCACAGTGCAATGCCAAAACTCATGTCAAAACTGGTCATGCTCTCCAGGTGTTTGACAAAATGCCAAGGGCACTTAGGCATTTCTTGGAGTGGCTAAAATATCCAGATCAGTGTCTCTGTGGATGAAAGAGAGAGTGGTGATGTTAGTTGGACAAAAGAAGAAACTTGTTAGTGCAAGTTTTACAAACTTCAATTCTGGACAGGAAATAAATGACATTATTCCATGAACCAAAAATGATCCAAAAGGTGCATGCTCTTGGACTTAAGGGTTTAATATGGGGGACTACAAGTAGGAGAAATAATCAAGGGTATAGGAGCAACTAAAATGGTGGTTGCTGTACAAATCCTCAAATTGGACCAGAATGGAAAAGAGGTTGATACACTCAATATTTTCAAAGAACAACCCTGGATTTTTGCACAAAGTGGACTAATATGCTCCTACTGACCTCCCCTAATTTTGGTAGAAGTTTTAAAGAAATATAAAAAAAGGTTGCAGTGCAAAATGCACTCTGGACCAGAGAAGAAAAATTGAGTGCAGGGCTCAAAATATTTCATGAATGAAATATATTTTTGCATAATAGTGATTTAAAAACATCACATGACATCTCCAAATTTTTATGGGAATTTTAAGTGAATCTATCAAATGGTTGTAGTTCAAATATGGCCATTTAACCTTGAAAAACTATTTTCAAGAAAGTAAAGATCAAGCAATTAAGTTAGTTAATTAGTTATACTGATAAAAGGAAAGTTTTTCTTGAGAGGTTAAACAACTCCAATAACATATTTGAAAAGTTTTCTCTTTGGGAAAAAAAACTTATCACAACAGGGAAGGAAATGATTTAAAAATCAAAATCAAAATGGAGCTCAGAAATCCAAAGTTTTTATTCCTGGCAAAAATTTTAACTTAATAAAACAAGGCCAAATTTTTGGGGTGTCACACGGTAGTGGTCAACGGAGGGGATTGAGGGAGCAGTTCGAAGGCGGGGAATCAACGAGGTCGCAGCAGTAAATCGGCATGGTGGGGGCAACATATTCAGACCTGTCAATTTGTTAAGACAAATATGTGAGTTTAGAGCTAACTTATGGTTTAGTATCATCATATTCAGAGTGAATTTAGTTTCTCATAGTTAGCATGAGTTCATGGCAGAAAAAGGTGATACTCAAGATATTGAACTAAACTAAAATTATATATTGCACTTAACCAAAATTATATATTGAACTGAACCAAGAGGCAGTACGGTGCTCATTCTGAAGCATAACCACAAGCACTTGTTTGTGCTATATATGAAGATGGAAACACAAAGGAAATATGACTCACCGTCAGGAAGTAGATGTACTGAAAAGCATACAAAAAATGAACTTGTGCATCTTGTTTTTGCTGCAACCTACAAAAGTAGGAACAAATATGAGAGATGATGTTTTGTCAAGGAGAACTTACCAAGGTCTGGCATTCGAACTTTCAAATTTCTGTGCTACTGAAAATTGAGAATAAGAGCATGCCTCGACCAGATCGACGACTTCCTCGGCTCCACGGGCGGCCTCTCATACAGCTCGAGGGCAACACAATACACACACGAACCGACCAGAATACACAACACGGCCGGCTAATTACACAAACTAATAATTAATACAACAAACATGTGAAATTGCAATGCTAAGAGCAAAACTACATATTGTAATTTCAACAAAGAGAATAGCAGATTCCTTTTCCATGAACAAACAGTACAAATCTATCTCAGTCCCTTGAATTCTACATAAATTTATTCCATTTATAAACCCGAACTGAAAATCAAATAAAAACTTAACTCCTTCACAAAACCACCAAATGCACGCACTTTGTTACTGCACATGAAGGTAAGGAAATACCGAAACCAGCAACTCTTGAGTCTGAACTGAGGTAAACATTTTTGCTGAACTTTTGGGTGAGTGCATGATTTACTTTGGCTTGCCCAGCTCTCTAAAATCCTTAATAAATTCTACCCATTCACAACTACTTGTCCATACACATGCTCTCGACGTTCTTGTTCTCGCACCAAAATCTCAGTACAGAATAATGTCAAAGGTTGCAGCTTCCTAAATTCATGAACTGTCAGTACAAGAGCGAAAGTACAGGGGTGTGTTTCTTCACTGTTTGGTTTTATAGGATGCAAATCAGGAACTGAATTATGTAGTTATGTTTTTCCCCTCAGATCTGAATCAAGTGCAGCACCAGTTCAATTCAAAATAAATTGACAGTACAAATGGTAGACACGGAGATCTTCACCATGCGGAGCCGGAGAGGAGAGATTCAAAAAGGATGTACCTCACAATAGATGGGACCATCGCAGGTAGGTCCCGCGCCAAATAGACGGTGGCTAATCCTCACGATGACGACTGCTGGAGCAGGGCAAGCGTCGAAGGCGCTACTCCAGGGAGCTTACACACTTTGTAAGATGTACTGAAAAAGCCTAAAAAGTTGAAGTGAAATGTTTTGAAGCTCCGGGAAGCCTCTCGACGAACTGAAACTTCGTGTATCCCAGGAGGTTGACTTGCAGAGGAGCATGAACTAGAACATTAAGCATCAACTTCTCACAATTTAGTTACATATAATAAACAACCACAAGCACTTGGGATAGCTAGGCATATAAACATGCTTGAACAGGAAGAAATTCTACATAATTTAGTAACATATAAACAAGAAGTGCTGATCTAGGCATATAATAAAGAGCATATACATGTTGTATCTACAAGAGCTTGTACATGATATAGTTGAAAGAGAAACTAACTAGAGCAACATTTTTCTCTTCTCACAATGAATAAAAAATTTCTGTATGTAGAAGGACTAGCAAGGGTCTCAGGAATCAACTAAATTTTCAATCAAATCGATATTCATCAGCACTAGTATAGCTGGACAAGAAGCTCAGAATTGCAGCCGCACACGCACTAAACTTACAGAAGTTTTACTTTGTACCTTTCTAGGTGATATATCTTACCTTACATGGTTTGAACACGTGAACTGATTATATGAAGGAGTACAAGGGGAATGGCAAAAGTCTCATCCAGCTCCAACAAAATTCTGTAGCATTACATGTGCTATACACGTTTAGGTAAACGGAGTTGCCAGCTTCCTCCTTTTAGGTACTACTAGCTCCCAGAAAAATTCAGAAAATGGAAGGCAGATAGGTCTAGGTACTCTATTATGAAGCTCACCTTCACACGTGAGAGGGATGGAAACGAAACAGCAGCAACATTGAAGATACTGGTGCTCCTTCCTCATCCATACCCTGCTCCCACTAATTCTCACCCTTCTCACGTAGTTGTGTTTGCTACTTTAGTTGCAGCCCCTATTCCAATAAGAGGTCTATAAAATTAATTGACCAATATCATGTTAACAAAAACAACTTATTTCAACGGGCACCCATGATAACTACAAGTAGCAAGTGGCATAATGAAAATAAGCCTAGTATCAGCTCTAGCAAGTAGCAAGTGTGAGCATTCAGATTTCTGTATGCCATTTCAGTGTGTATCGTCCTTCCATTGTTCAAGATCCCAGAAAGCCGAGGCGGACATGGCCTCGTCAATCCTAAAATTGAATGTATATCTTTTATGTTATGAAAAGCAAGTGGTATCATACATCACACACACAACAATAATTTATGTAGTCTATCATCCATCCTACTTCCATTAGCACTGCACACAAACCGCCATTAGTACTGACATTCGTACAACAATAATTTCTTTGGTCAGACATCCATTACCCTAACCCAGAATGTACTGCCATTAGCACTGCACACAAATGGCCATTAGTACAACAATAAAAAAATTAGTCAGACATGCATTACCCTAACCCAAAATACTCACACGGATCTAGTTTTTTCAGAATTTTTGCACTACATCGAACTAAACTGAACTGAACAGAAATAATATATTCGAAATGAAACTATTAAAAGAATTGAACTGAAATAATTTCAGTAATTGAACTGAACTGAAGAATTTAGTAATTGATAGTAATTGAAATGCTAGTCTTTTTTGTGTGCACTGAAAAACTGCTACAGGAAATATACTAGCGAGAACCAAAGATGTATGGCGGCGCCGGTGTAGCACGGCGTCCTCACCGGAGAAGAAGCATGCCAGCACCCGTCACCCAGCTTTCGCCGCCAACGGCCAGCAGGGCCACCGCGGTGAGGAGGGCGGCCCAGAGCGCTACCTTGCGGAAGGAGGGGTTGGGCGGCGGCGGTGCGTCCATGGGACCTCAGGGGGAAGGCAGCCGGATCTCGGAGGGAGGCGTCCGGAGCGCGGGAAGGGAAGAGCCCGGAGCGCGGGGGAGGGAGATGGCCGGAGCATGGGGGAGGGAGGTGGCCGGAGCGCAGGGGAGGAAGGCGGCCAAAGCATGGGGTAGGGAGGAGGCCGGAGTGCGGGGGAGGGGGAGGCCGGTGCTTTTTTACCTATTCGGCTCCTATATAGGCCAGGGGTAACAGAATATTATTCTGTTACTAGTAACAGAATAGCTCTGTCCTGTGTGTGTGTGTGTGTGTGTGTGTGTGTGTGTGTGTGTGTGTGTATTCCACTGAGCACACATAGTAACGTGAAATATGATTAGTTTCTCCTACTATATGACAAGCAGTGAGGTACCAGGCAACTTAGCTATCCGTGATGGACTCTCTTCAATGCCATCATTACTTATCTCTGCGCGTTTGAGTTGTGCATTTGTAGATGAGTCTGGGAGTTGAGCTAGTAGGGCAGTGGCCTGGGTCCAAAGTAGTAGAAGTAGCACAAAAACATTTTTTGAGTGTAGGCTTTTCCCTGCTCATGCCTGCCTACTAGAATCGCCAGTGCTTGAAAGGAAAATTGAAGGAAAAACTTTGGAATTCGAAAGCTTCCTATGCTACTACTATTCATGAATTTGGTTCAAAGGAATGGAGCAAAGGAAAACTGTAGGATTTGTTCCTTTAGTGTCTCCTTGAAAGAAAAATTGTAGGAATTTTAATATCCACTTGCCCTCCTTTTCAAATTCCTATTCATGAAGCACAAGACTAAGAGATAGTAGCATAATAGCATTATGACCATACATTTTCTTGTGGTTTGACTTAATCTCACCATACTTCTTTGCATCCCGTGATCTTCCAATTCTTGTGAACCAAACACCTAGATTGGCAGAAATCATGTGTTTTTAAATTCTCTGTTTTGCACGTGCATTCCTATCCTATTACTGTGTATTTTCTATCCCTACGTTGTTAGAATCCTCCAATTCAAATGAGGCCTTACAGAATTACTTCTCTTACAAATAGTTGTCAAAGAAAACCTTGTGTGGTTTGTCCTGCTCTTGCTGCGCCGTTGTCCACCCCAGCTCAGCTGCTCCAACGACAGAAGGGTCCAGCACAGCAGGGATCCGGCCTCCAGACTGTCTTTCGCCACCTTAGATCTTCTTCCCTGCCACCGGCAGCCATGGCAACTGCATTACCATCATCAACCGAGCAGATGCCCTCGAGGACTACACGGGTCCGCAAGAGAGGTCGCACTCTTTCGTGTCTGCTTACGTTATGCATCGCTTAATATTACATGCTACTTTATCGTCCTGTTCTCTTATTAGACTCTGAGTCATCTCCAAACTAATGGTCAAACTTGAGTTTTTAAATGATTTTGGGGTACATATCGGGGCCGCAATCAATACTATCTATCTACTATCTGGTTAATCTTTGGTGTCTACTATGAGTTTCATGTTGGGTGGAAAACAAACAGTAAATAAGCCACTATCTATATTTTTTAACTGAAGCCATTATCTGCCTGCTAGCATTGGTTTTGGGCCTATCCACAGGTTGCTACCATCACTCTGGATTTCTGCATGCACTCCTTACATAATCTCACTATATTTTATTCCTATGCATGTCAGTTATTGTACACAATGGAACTGAACATGTAGAGCAAAAGAGACGAGCTTTGTGTGGCAATAAAATTTCATGCAGATGTTGCTCCATAGTAGGCGCAAAGGAAGCCCCCCTCCACCCATTTTGAATTGTAATCGAGAGGAAGATAACTGTTCTGAGGGGGACTCAGAAGGAGAAGACCACTCCTATTTACCCCCTGAGGTCTTTGCTCTAACTTGGCATGCTGATGTTGGTTATATCATGCATATGGTGCCTTGCATTGCTTACTTTATACATCAAATATGTCATCTGCTTAGTTTAGACATGCTTTGTGTGAATGCCATATGTTTAGTTTCTTCATCGTATCTGTGAATTATGCAACGCCATCTTGTTTAGCCAGGCATCATATATGTGAATTTTGCAATGCCATCCTGCTTAGCCAGTCATCTTATATGTGAATTATATCAGGCCATCCTTTTTTTCGTTACAATTACATTTGTCAACAATGTTAGTACATTCAACTACTCTTCGTGTGCATCAGCCATTTGACACAGTGATGGAAAATTCTTGAGTGAAAACAAGGTCTTCAGAGTAGACTATGCTATCTGACAAAGCGCATATCTCGCTGGTTACAGATAGCTCCTCAGAGGACGATCCAGAGATAGATGACCAGTCCTATTCCCCCCCCCTGAGGTGTATGCTCTAACTTGGCAGGGTTATGTTGCTCATATTGTGCGTATGGTGTCTTGCATTGCTATGTCATTTGATTAGTTTAGACATGCTTTGTGTCAATGCCACCGGTTTAGTGTCTAATTACCATATATGTGAAATATGCATTGCCATCTTGTTGCAAGACATTATATATATGAATTATGCAATGCTATCTTGTTGCAAGGCATTATATATGTGAATTATGCAATGCCATGTTGTTTAGCCAATCATCATGTATGTGAATTATATCATGCTATCATTTTTTGTATTATGTGTTCCATTTGTCGACAACGTTTGTATATTCAACTACTCTTCCTGTGCATCAGCCATTTGAAGCGGTGATGGAAGTATCTGGAGTAAAAACAAGGTATTCAGAGCAGACAATACTACCTGCTGAAGCAGACATTTTGCTGGTTATAGAGAGCTCCTCAGAGGAGGATTCAGAGACTGATGACCAGTCCTATTCCCCCCCTGAGGTTTATGCTCAAACTTGGCAGGGTTATTTACTCATGTCATGCATGTTGTCTTGCATTGCTTAGTTTTTACATCATATATGGATTGCCATCTGCTTACCTGCTTACTATATAAATCATATGTTTGAATTATATCATGCCATCATGTTTACATACACAACATCTATCTGAATTATGGCATGGCAACCCATTTAATAAAGACATCATATAGTTATATCATCCCATCCTGTTTAGTGTTTACAACCATCATATTTTGAACTATGTCATTCTATCCGTGAATTATATCATGCTATCATGTTTCCATAGGCGGCATGTATGTGAATTATGGCATGCCAACCTATTTAATAAACACATTATATAGTTATATCATGTCATCTTGTTTACATAGTCATCATATTTTGAACTATGTCTTCCCATCATTTTTAGTTAGCCATCATATATGTGAAATTGTGTTATGCTATCCTGTTTAGTTAGCCATCATATATGTGGTGTCATGCTATCATCTTTGGTTAGACAACATAAATGTGAATTATTTGATGTCCTCTTTTATTCCCCACTATCCATTGCACATGTTTATCATACATTGTCTGTACATTCAATTACTTTTCTTGTTTATCATCCATTTGAATTGGAGAGGGTGATGGCATTATCTAAGGGAGTAACAACATTGTCTTCAGAAAAGATAGTGCTACCAGTTGATGCAGATAGAACCACAGTTATACTTGCCCAAGAACCAGCCCTGCCACACATAACCCAGACTCTCGCAGATTGTACCCCTACCCAGTTGGACAGAGAACCAGCTACACCCCTTCTAATCCCAACCCCAGCAGATAGTAACCCAGTTCCAGTTGACACAACACCGACTCCACCAAAGAGCACCCAAACACGAGCAGTTAGTAAGGGAACTGCAGTGCCCAAAGCATGAGGACCACCACTCCGAATCCCAACTCAACGCTTAAAGCAGAAGAAGAATTGTTCTCAGGTCAGGTTCTGTAGCTATGGTTCATGCTCCTTTGCTCTTGCATCACTGTATTTACTCCTACCAACTATTTTCAAATTTGAAGGATGGAAATGAAACTCCAATGGCGCAACAGTATGTTTTAAACCTGTTTCTTTAACTGGGTTGTTGTTGTAACTTTCTCTAGCTTGATTTCAGTTTCAATTGAATAAAGAGTTATGTTCTCATGGCATGCACATTACAAGTGTTGTTATTGCTCTGCAGTTTCCCACACTTATATTCTATCTATTCTGCTTTGTCTTGAACAACTATTATTTGAACTGTGTCTCTATCTTGATTTGGCAACAAAAACTAGAATGATATAGACCATAAAGTGACCACGGTACATAGATATATGTCTGTTTCATGTTGTTATCCTGTCCACTTTTACTACTGAACAGATTTACCAAAATGAGCTTCATATACAACATGGTAAACCTGTGATGTGTTTGCTTGTTTCTCTTTTAGAATGCAGACAAAATATCGGAGAACAGTACCCCATTATGCAATGGTAAAGGAAGTAATGCAGATAAGGTTCAAGATAGTGAGACATCCCTGTTGTTCTCCAAGAAAGTTGATAAAAACTATGTTGACGACAGTGAGACTACCCAAAAGTCATGTCTTGATGTAGTGTTCAAGTTACTGGCCACTACTGCCGGCACAAGTTCTTCGAACTCGCTGCCTGAATCAGTTCATCTTCTTGAGTCTCAACTTCAAGTTGAAAGACATCGATCAGATGTGCTGCGACAGGAAGCTGAAGGACTGAGGAAGTCCCTACAGAATTCGGATGCATACTTTCTGGTGCAACAGCAAGCGCTGGAGGATTTAAGCGCCAAACAAGAGAAAGTTAATAAGCTTGCTAAGCATCTTTCCAGCATTATGGGTACCCAGGATATTGTTTCTTGAGCTCTTCTAAAGTGGTTTCAGTTCTGGACTTGTTTTGCTGCGGCATTTATTAGCACTGGTCGCCAACTTTGACAACCAGTGTATATGATGTGCTGCTTTGTTCCCTATATTTGCACTGGTGGTGAACTTTGATGCCCAGTGGATGTAATATGTGTAATAGCCGTGATAGCCTATCGTAAGTTGCTTGCTTATTTATTTCCTTGTTATCTTGTTTATTTGTTTGCTTGTAGTCAGTGCAGTTCTTTTTCCGCGGTTTGCTAGTGGCCGCAATTTACCTATTTTTTAAAACTAGGCCACAATAACCATGGGCTACATATTTACTGTAGTTACCATGGGCCTTCTATGGGCCGTAGAAACAATGGGCCTTCTAAGGGCTGTATAAACAATGGGCATTCTACGGGCCATAGCATCAATGGGCCTTCTACGGGCCATATGATCGACCGACCAAACATGGGCTGATAACAGACTGCATTATGGGCCGTAAACGGGCTAGATTTGGGATCGTCCGTTCATGGGGCGACCGTAACGGGTCGTCGTTAATAGGCCGTATTTGATGATGCTATGAAAGCGGCCCAACGGATTAACAGGCCGCAAACGGGCCGATTGTAACCACGGGCTGAATTTGGCCCACAAGCAAAAAAGGCTAGTAACGGGTCGTAAGTAACTGAATGCTGGAAATGAGCCCAAGAATAAATGGGCCTTGAGAAGGTCGAAAGATAACACGGGTTGGAAACAGCCCAATAGAATAATGGGTCGTTAATGGGTATAAAGCGGTACACTGTTCATTGCGGGCCAGATTCACCATAGGCCGTTAATGGGCCAAGAGCCACAAATGGCCTCGTATGGGCCGAAAGACATCATGGGCTATACATGGGCCGGAAGTTACAATGGGATGGAATCATATTGGACGGCCCAGATGAAGCTACTGGGCTTAATTTCGATATGCCATAACGGGTCGTGAGTTAGCGGGCCGTAAATGGGCTATATACGAACATGAAGTTAACAGGCTTTCCGTGGGCCGGCCCGTTACCTTTTGACCAAGTCAAATGGGCCGACCTTTTCACCGGAATGGGCCTCTGTTGGGCCGTGGCACGTGTCGACGTATCATAGGCGCCTCCTGTCCAATGAATGGATGACATCTGTCCCAACGGTGAGCCAACACGTGTTTCCTCCGGCCAATGAGAATTTTACATGTGGAAAATACTTATTGGTCCGAGCTATTAACGGGTTATCAGATCCAAAACCGGACTCGATAGCATAACGATGACCCGTTACGGTGGATGCCACATGCCGGTCACCCTTGACGAAAGCACTTCCATGACGCAGCATTTATCGTCATGGAAGTGGACACTTCCGTGATGATAATTTTGGTGATGTCATGGAACACTTCTATGACAACACAGGTATGACTATCTTGATTCTGTCATAAAATCGTCATGGATGTACATGCATGACAGAAAACGTGACCTACCGTGAAAAACACATATCATCACGGAAGTGTATTTTTTTAGTGTTAGTTAGTTTCACTTGGAGTTGATCATGAGACTCCTTGAGAGAAGCATGAGCACCCTTCAAGACCTTGTGAGCCTTGTCAAGTGTATCAAACTCTTCCTTGAGTCTATCATGGCCAACCCCAAGTGCAACTTTCTTGGATTTAAGCACACGAGTAATAACAATAGCGTGATCAATATCTTTTTGTAATTTAGCATGATCAACATTGTGTGACTCCTCAAGAGCCAAACGAAGATCTCGCTCTTCCTCTAGAGCAATGGAAAGATCCACAATCTCATCGACATAGTCACGACTATGACCCTCCAACTTGGAGATAGTATCCTCATGCGACTCAATGATATCATTGGCCTCACCAAGTTGTTCCAAGAGAGCAACAAAGTGCTTCTTGGACTCACCCTTGAGCCTTCTCACAAACTTAGTGAACTCATTCTCATCAATTTTCTCCACCTCACTATCATCAATACAATCTAACAATGAAGGAGTAGTAATGATGGTGGTTTTGATGTTAGGAGTTACCTTGTTGATAGCTTTGGCCATGAGACACTTGGCACAATGGTGTTTTCGTTGGGGGCGCCGAAGAGAGACACCTTAGAAGGGGAAGATGTAGCAATGGCAATGGTTGTCATTGCCATTCCTTCTCCACTTGTACCTTCATCATCATCATCGGAGGGGTACTCTTCATGTGCTACCAAGCCCTTTGGAGGAGGCTTCTTGGTGAAGTTGTTCTTGCTAGGGAAAGTCTTGGCTTTGTCTTTGTGAATGAGTTTGCCACCGTTGTCTTCCCTCTTCTCGTACGGGCAATCCACCACAAAGTGACTCACGTTGCCACAATTGTAGCAAGTCCTTACTCGTTGCTTGTTCTTCAACCCACTTGAGTTGTTCTTGGTGAAGTTGGGCCTTGAGTTCCTCTTGTTGCTCCAAAATTGCCTTGACGCAAGAGCCATGTGCTCATGGTAGGCATATTTGGTGTCCTCTCGAAATAGGCTCACACCCCGCTTTATAAATAAAGCAACAACCAAAGTACACGGCCGGACGATACAAAGTGGAGAGGTGGCCCTCTTACAAAGAAGATCCTAGGATCTCGGTACTATGCAGAGACTACGCTACCAGAGAAGAACGAGGGGAGGTCAGAGTACAATGCCACAACACGCCCTAGCACACCTAGGCTCCACGAAAATGCCCTCGGGAGGGGAAACAACGCAGAGTGTCACCGCACCCAAGTCCAAAATGGACAAGGTGTAAGGGCATGTTTATCCCTGAGGTGTTTTGGTGATTGATGACAATGCTTTTGCAGACTAATCGTGTGCCTTGAGTCTCTCAGATACTTCATCACTGGGCACGAGACGATTCGGTGCCCCTCGGAGACTATTGAAGTCGGCGTCGTCCTACGTTTCTCTTTGGTGGATTTGAGTCGTAGGAGAGCCGTACTATTAAGAGGGGGTCCGCGTCGGAAAGGTTTGGTTGAAATCAACACGTACACTTGTCTCCCCTTTCCCTGCACTTTGGAGCTGCCCTTCGTTATCTTGGTTGTGCGGAAACCTGGCGACTACTGCTGTACTTGCGGTAGTACCGCAGGTACAAGCGGTAGTACCGCTGGGTGTCACGGTAGTACCGCTCCTCCGGAGCGGTAGTACCGCGGCACCCAGGCCTTGTGCCGCTCCGGTGCGGTAGTAGGGGCGGATGTAATTTTTTACATCTGTGCCCATCACGGTAGTACCGCTCGTCCAGCGCGGTAGTACCGCGGGGGCCCATGGTAGTACCGCTCCCTGGGAGTCGTAGTACCGTGGCCCTCCTACCTAGTACCGCTGAGCCACGGTAGTAGGCGCGGATGTAATTTTTTACATCCGCGCCCGCCACGGCAGTACCGCGCCTTGCGAGCGGTAGTACCGCATCGGGTTTTTGCACCACCCCAGTTTTAGCGGAAGTAGGCACGGATGTAATTTATTTCATCCGCACCCTTCCCAGGCCGTGACTCTCCTGCCTTGCGGTAGTACCGCAAGGGGGAGCGGTAGTACCGCGCCAGCGGTAGTACTGCCCCTTAGTCAGGCCAGTTCCGGCATGTGCTGCTGCCGCGGTAGTACCGTGGTCGTCCACGGTAGTACTGCGCAGCCTCACGGTAGTACCGCGCCCCTGGAGCGGTAGTACCGTGTGTCGCGGGCTGAACTTGTTGGATAACGGTTGGATTTTTCCCATGACTATATAAGGGGTGTCTTCTACCTCTAGTAGGTTACCTCTTCCACCTCTAAGCTCCATTGTTGCTCCAAGCCCCATTTTCGCCCGATCTCTCTCCCTAGCCAATCAAACTTGTTGATTTGCTCGGGATTGGGTGACAAGGGCCCGATCTACACTTCCACCACAGGATATTTGATTTCCCACACTTATCCCTTGCGGATCTTGTTAGTCTTGGGTGTTGAGCACCCTAGACGGTTGAGGTCACCTTGAAGCCATACTCCATTGTGGTGAAGCTTCGTGGTGTTGTTGTTGTTGGGAGCCTCCGTTTGTTGTGGAGATTGCCCCAACCTTGCTTGTAAAGGTTCGGTCACCGCCTTCAAGGGCACCAATAGTGGAATCACGGCATCTTGCATCGTGTGAGGGCGTGAGGAGAATACGGTGGCCCTAGTGGCTTCTTGGGGAGCATTGTGCCTCCACACCGCTCTAACGGAGATGTACTTCCCTTTAAAAGGAAGGAACTCCGGTAACACATCCTCGTCTCCACCAGCTCCACTCTTGGTTATTTCGTGCCTTTACTCTTGCAAGCTTTCTTGTCTTACTTCCTTGCTTGCTTGTATGCTAGTTGTACTTGCATCATATAGGTTGCTCACCTAGTTGCACATCTAGTCAACCTATTTTGTTGCAAAGTTTAATTTGGTAAAGAAAAGCTTAAAAATTGTTAGTTGCCTATTCACCCCCCCCTCTAGTCAACCATATCGATCCTTTCAATTGGTATCAGAGCCTCGTCTCTTTATTAAGGACTTTGCCATCCGAAGAGTATGGTTGACACCAATGATGGTGCGGAGGAACACTCCGGTGTGAATCCCATCTCGTCTTCGGCCGAAGGGGGAACCTCGGTCTCACGTGAGGAATTCAATGTGGCTTTAGACACATTGAAAACCTCCATGATGGCCGAGGTTAAAAGCATGTTTACTGAATTTCTAGAGGGACTTAAACTATCTACCTCGCCTATGAAAGTGGGTGATCCCACTAACAAGGTGACGGATGCTAACTCTGATATGGGGGAAGCTAACAATGAAAAGAGTCCTTCTACTAGTGGTAGAAATGGCACCGGCATCTTTGCCCATGTGGAACCTCCTATCTATAGAGGACCGATTCCCTCCACTCATTTAAATCATGCCGGTCCTCCTCCTAAATATGTATAAAATGAAGATTTTGATTCTTGGGTTTATCGCTTCAAGCGACATTTAAAACATGTGAATACTAACCTTTGGAGAATCATTGAAGAAGGTTTCTATCCTCATGACCCAAGCAACTTCACCCCTCGAGAAGAAGTGGACAATCAATTCAATGAGAGTGCTCTCTTCATCATCCAAGATGCTATCCTTCCCGAAGATCTTCCTCATCTTAGACCTCATGTCATGGATAAAGAAGCATGGAAGTGTGTCGAGCGTATGTACAGAGGAAGTGCTAGCATTCAACGCTCCAACTATGAAGTGGTGCAAGATGAAGCCGATGAGTTTGCAATGAAAGAGGATGAAGAACCTCGTGAGCTCTTTCGAAGATTGACCAAACTTGTGGTCGCACTCCGAGATCATGGGAGTAAGGACACGGATGACAACTGGATCAAGCGCAAGTTCCTCAAGGCCATGATGTCGTACAACAAGGCCATGTCCTCAGTCATCCGCCAAAGACCGGACTTCCACTCCATGACCTCTAGTGAAGTATTGGATGAGTTTATTGCAATGAACATCTTGGATAAGACCGCCGACAATGCGGTGCTCCGTTCCCAAAGGGCTAAGAAGCCCAACCTTGCTCTGAAGGCCAAGGTTATTGTGGAAGAAGAGGAAGAAGTGGAAGATGAGGAAAGCAACCCCGAAGACACCAAATTTGATTATCATGAGCACATGGCCCTTGCTTCAAGACAATTTTGGAACAAGAAGAGTTCAAGACCCAACTTCAACAAGAACAACTCCAGTGGTGTCAAGGGCAAGCAACGAGTTAGAACTTGCTTCAACTGTGGCAATGTGAGCCATTTCGTTGCGGATTGTCCTTACGAGAAGCGGGAAGACAATGGTGGCAAGTTCATCTGGAAAGACAAAGCCAAGTCCTTCCCCAACAAGAACAACTTCGCCAAAAGGACTCCCACTCGTGGGTTGGTGGTTCAAGAAGAATACCAAGAGGATGACGATGATGATAAAAATGAAGAAGCAATGGCCATGCATCCGTTGCCATTGCCACTACTCCCTGGGTGTCTCTCTTTGATTCACCTAACAAAAACATCACCGCCAAATGCTTCATGGCTAAAGCTTCAAACAAGGTAACCCCCAACATTAAAACCACCATCATTCCTAATCCCTCCGTGGAGGATTGCATTGATGAACATTGTGGGTCAAATGAAGAAGTGAATGAGTTTGAGTCTTTTATGAGTAAGCTCAAGGGCAAGTCCAAGAAGCACTTTGTTGCTCTCTTGGAACAACTTGGTGAGGCCAATGACATGATCGAGGCTCACGAAGAAACCATCTCTAAGATGGAAGGTCATAGTCGTGATTATGCCGATGAGATATCGGATCTCTCTAATGCTCTTGAGGAAGAGCGTGTGCATCGTTTGACTCTTGAGGAGTCACACAATGATGACCATGCTAAGTTAAAGAAAGATCTTGATCATGCTCTTGCCATGTCTCGTGTGCTAACTTCCGAGAAGGCTAAACTTGGGGTTGATCATGCTAGACTCAAGGAGGAGTTTGAGATACTTGACAAGGCCCACAAGGTCTTGAAGGGTACTCATGCTAGCCTCAAAGAGTCTCATGCTCAACTCCAAGTTAAGCTAATCAAGGAAAAGGCCACCTTTCCTCATATGGTATTAATTGATAATGCATGTGCTACTAACCCATGTTGTGAGCATGTGCATCTTGTGGAGGAAAATGCCAAGCTGAAGGATCAACTTGAGAAAGGCCTTGTGTCTTGCATTCAAGGTGAGAAAAACCTCAACGACCTTTTGAGCAATCAAAAGGAAGTTGTGGCCACGGAAGGAATTGGGTTTGCTCCCAAGTCCAAGAGCAAGAAGAAGAAGAACAACAAGACCAAACGTCCCCCTCCTCTCAAACAAACGTTTGTGAAAGAGGGAGAGGGTGCTCCTAAGAAGAAGAAGGAGAAAGTGAAGGGAGTTGAGGTCCAAAAGGGCAAAAGCATTTCCTCAAACAAAGTCGGCGACTTTAACCCGTCATATGTGTTGTGCCATGCTAGTGATGGACATGTTTATGCTAAATCTGTTGGTTCTTCTTATGAGTACATTGAATGGTCTATTTGGGTTCCCAAGACCCTTGTTACTAACATCAAAGGACCCATTACTAAATGGGTACCTAAAACCAAGCATTGATCTCGTGTAGGTGTTTGCTTCTGGTGGGGGATCATGGTTGCTCGATAGTGGAGCAACAAATCATATGACCGGGAGCAAGGACTTGGTGGTGGACGTGCCAGAGATTCCATCTATGCCCACCAATGTCGAGTGGGGTGATGCATCACATTCTAAGGTATTGGGTCTCGGCAAGGTTGTCATTTCTCATGATCTAACAATCGAGAAGGTCATGCTTGTTGAGTCCCTTGCATTCAATTTACTTTCCGTTCGTCAACTTGCACTCATGGGCTTTGCTACATTCTTTGATATTGATACCGTGGCCCTCTTGTGGAGCAAGACTCTTAAAGTAGCCTTTGTTGGGCATGTCGAGAACGGTCTCTATGTGATTAACTTCTCGGAGCGACCCACTAAGACCGCGACATGCCTAATGGCTAAAGTTGACGTGGGATGACTTTGGCATCGCCGTTTAGCCCACGTCAATATGAGATCTTTGCAAAGTCTTCTCAAGGGGGACCATGTCCATGGACTAACAAACATTAGCTTTGCCAAAGATCGTGCTTGCAGTGCTTGTATCGAAGGGAAGCTTCATGAAAAGGCTCACCCTCCATCAACCATCATCTACTCGAAGAGACCCTTGGAGCTCCTTCACATGGATCTCTTTGGGCCTCCATCTTTTGATAGTCTTGGAGGAAGAAAGTATTGCTTGGTGATTGTGGATGACTACTCAAGATACACTTGGGTATACTTCTTCAAGAGGAAGAGTGAGACTCAACAAACCGTCATCAACTTTGCAAATGAAGCTCAACGTCAACATGATGCAAAGATCTTGACAATAAGAAGTGAGAACGGCAGCGAGTTCAAGAACTACACCTTGGATGAGTTTCTCAGTGATGAGGGGATCAAGCATCAATATGCTGCTCCTTATACCCCTCAACAAAATGGTGTAGCGGAGAGGAAGAACCGGACGTTGATGGATGCGGCAAGGACCATGATGGCGGAGTTCAAGTCTCCATACAAATTTTGGGCCGAAGCCATCAACACCGCGTGTCATGCATCCAATCGGCTCTATCTCCGCAAAGGCTTGAACAAGACTCCTTATGAGATACTCACCGGCAACAAGCCCAACCTCAAGTACTTCCGGGTGTTCGGTTGTAAGTGTTTCATTCTCAAGAAAGGTGTTCGTTTGTCTAAATTTGAGGCTAGAGCTCATGAGGGCATATTTGTTGGTTATGCTACAAACTCTCATGCTTACCGTGTCCTCAACAAGTCCACCGGACTCATTGAGGAGACGTGTAACGTGGATTTTGACGAAAATAACGGCTCCCAAGTGGAGCAAAGTGGTACTTGTGATGTAGGTGATGAAATTCCTCCCCAAGCCATAAGAAGAATGGGTATTGGTCAAATTCTACCCATTGAGGAACCCCTTGTGGCCGAAGGAGAAGGACAATGCTCTACTCAAGTAGAGCCATCACCTCATCAGGACCCACACGCTTCCGAAGAACAAAGTGAAGGCCCTCAACCTCGTGAACAAGACCAAGGGCAAGATCAACCTCAAGATGGTGGTGAACCTCTAAATGATGCCCAAGGTCAAGTTCTCCCCATCGAGCAAGTTCAAGATCAAGAGCAACCTCAAGATCAAGAACAAGCTCAAGACGGCGCTCAAGATGATCAAGTCAACCCTCCTCCTTCCACATCCGAGGAGGAATTAGAGCGTCGTTCCACGAAGATTGCTTCCAAGCTCACCACCCAAGGCCATCTCATGGAAAATGTGGTTGGAAGTCTAAGAAAGGGGGTAAGCACTCGTAGACAATTAGCAAACTATTGTGAACATCACGCGTTTGTCTCTTGTGTTGAACCCCAAAAGGTCTATGAGGCGCTCGAAGACTCGGATTGGCTCAATGCCATGCATGAAGAACTCAACAACTTCGAGTACAACAAAGTGTGGAGACTGGTGCCAAGGCCATGGGGAACCACAACGTCATTAGAACCAAGTGGATCTTCAAGAACAAGCAAGATGCTCATGGGAACATCATTCGTAACAAGGCGAGATTGGTAGCACAAGGCTACTCCCAAGTCGAGGGTATCGACTACGGTGAAACCTTTGCTCCCATTGCTCATCTTGAGTCCATTCGTTTGTTGATTGCATATGCTTCCCATCACAACTTTAAGTTGCAACAAATGGATGTGAAAAGTGCTTTTCTTAATGGTCCTATTAATGAGTTGGCCTATGTCAAGCAACCCCCCGGGTTCGAGGACCCCTACTTTCCGGATCATGTGTATCAACTCGATAAGGCACTCTATGGCCTTAAACAAGCCCCACGTGCGTGGTATGATCACCTTACCGAGTTGCTACAAGATCGTGGATTTGAAGTAGGACAAATCGACCCCACTCTTTTTACTAAGAAGGTCAACGGGGAGTTGTTTGTATGCCAACTATATGTTGATGATATTATCTTTGGTTCTCCTAACAAAACTTTCAATGAAGAATTTGCCGCTCTCATGACCTCCAAGTTTAAGATGTCCTCGATGGGAGAGTTGAAGTTCTTCCTTTGTTTCGACATCAAACAAATAAGAGAAGGAACCTTCATCAACCAAGCCAAATACACTCAAGACATGCTTAAAAGATTCAAGCTAAGTGATGTCAAGCCGGCTAATACACCAATGCCTACCAAGTGCCAACTTGACATCGATCCCAATGGTAAAGCGGTGGATCAAAAGGTATATCGCTCCATGATTGGCTCCTTGCTTTACCTTTGTGCATCTAGACCGGATATCATGTTGAGTGTGGGGATGTGTGCACGTTTCCAAGCCGCACCAAAGGAAAGTCACTATGTGGCGGTCATGAGAATCTTTCGATATTTGGCTCATACCCCAAACTTTGGCCTATGGTACCCAAGAGGAGCAAACTTCAAGCTTGAAGGGTTCACGGATTCCGATTGGGAGGGAGACAAAGTGGATAGGAAGTCCACTTTTGGAGGGTGCCAATTTCTTGGTTGCTCTTTGGTAAGTTGGTCTTCCAAGAAGCAAAGTTGTGTGTCTCTCTCGTCCACCGAAGCGGAGTATGTGGCAGCCGGTAGTTGTTGTGCTCAACTCCTATGGATGAGGCAAACTTTAAAGGAGTACGGTGTCATTTGTGACAAAGTGCCTCTTTGGTGTGACAATGAAAGTGCCATCAAGATTTCTCTCAACCCGGTGCAACACTTCAAGAAGAAGCACATTGAGATTCGGTACCACTTCATCCGGGATCACATTAGGCGAGGGGAGATCGAGCTCAAGTATGTCAACACTCATGATAACCTTGCAGATATTTTCACGAAGCCCTTGGATGAAGCAAGATTTCGCGAGTTAAGGCATGTGCTAAATATCATTGATTTGAGCAATGTGACTTGAAACCGTGCACCCCCTACCACACTCAACTTGTTGTCTCGTTTAGGTGTAGGCATGGACATAGGGGGAGTGTTGTTCTCTCAATGAACTCTCCCTCCCCCCGTTATGCATAAATAGATCATATCTTTCACATTAGCCATTTTTTATGGTACTTGTGCTTTAAAGACGAGTTTTGGTCATGGGCCCAAGGATAATTCTTCGCAGTGCCATACCATCCAACTCAAACATAGGTGGCTTCGGCCACCGCCCTCTCTTCTCGAGAGACTGTGTCGCTTGGTGGTTTCCTGCTGTTCTCCTTGTGGTTTCTTGTGTGTGAAAGTTCCCGTGCAAAGGCGTTTTCCTCTCGTGTTTGAAACATGCGGTGTCTTGAGCTCACGGTACTACCGCGACAGGCCACGGTACTACCGCGACCAGCCACGGTACTACCGCTGGTAGGAGCATGGTACTACCGTCCCCACGCGGCAGTAATTTTTTACTGCCGCCTGGTTGCGCGGTACTACCGCCTCAGCGCGGTACTTCCGCCCGAGCGGTACTACCGCGATGATACGCGGTACTACCGCGTCGGTTCGAGCGCGTGGGGATAAGGACGGGCAGGGGGAGTTCTAACTCCCTATACCCATTCGTGTCCTTCCTCTCCATGTTGTCTCTTCCTCTCCCGTGCTCAAGAACGGAGCCGGCGTTCGTCGCCGGATCTCCTCTACCGGCTGCCCTCCCGTGATTCCGACCAGTGGGATCGTTCCCCACCACGTGCTCTTGCTATGGACCAAGGTTTTTCCCCAACTCCCTCTCCTTTTGTTTGTGTTTGGTGCTTTTAGGTTTTGGGGGAGGCTTGTGTGTTCTTGAGATTCATAGGCTTAATCTCTGCAAGAATAGGATGAAGGAGTGTGGTATTGCATAGGATTTATACTGGTATTGTTGTCTTGCGCTAGATCGGATCACCGTAGCACCGCCATGGTTTTGCGGTTCTTTTCAGATTCAAATCACGTGTTAGATCTGACGCGACGCGGTACTACTGCCCGTATGGCGCGGTACTACCGCTCGCACGGTACTACCACCCCTCGGGAGCGGTACTACCGCGCCCCGTGTGGTACTAAGAGCTTACTACCGCTCCAGCCACGGTACTACCGTGACCTCGCACGGTACTACCGCGTCTGGAGCAGTACTAATCTTTAGTACCGCAGACAATGGCAGTTCTACCGTGGCCCACATCTATCGCATGACAACTTTCTCGTATGCCTTCTATGATTTTCCTGTGCTTTTTCATGGCCTTTGCATTGATCCTCTTTGCAGTTTTGTTTTGGTGCTTTGCGTGTGTGTCTCAGGTGGTGGCTCTCGCCGGTCCAATCCCATTCATGACACTGGCTCCAAGCGTCTGCTCAACCCAGGAGAAGTTCCAGAGGGATCATCTGTGTCCAAGCGCAATGTCAAGACCACAGCCAGCAAGCACAAGGAGCCCACTAAGGGCATGGATGAGATCGCCCAAGCTGATTATGTCCGTCTCAGGCAGCTTCACCCTTATGTGCACCCGCGTGCCAACTTCAGAGGCTGTGAGCTGTTCTGGAACAAGCAACAGGTCAACATCTATCTGGATGTCATCAAGAACAAGCAGAACACCTATGTGGAGGTGAAATGGATTGATATGCATCACATGAGGAAGGAAAAGTTTCGTGACTACTTTGGAGAGGCTCTGGACTTGGTGGAGCAGTTCGGCATTGAGCATGTGATTACCTTCCACCTCGACTATGACCCTGAGCTTATCTGTCAGTTCTTTGCCTTAGTCTACTTTCACTCCGATGAGGAACGGAGGATGACCTGGATGACCAACGGCCGTAAGCTGTCGGCTACCTGGAAGGAGTTCATGGATCTCCTCCAGGTTCCTGATGATGGACTCGACTCTCCAGTGGGTGTTCGCCCCCATGCCAATGCTAATTCTACCAGCAAGGACAGACTTGCCCCTTTCATTGTTGAGAAGACACTCGCCAATGGCAAGAAAACTTTGGTGCTCAACTCCTTCCTGGATATCATGTATCGCATCTTCCGCAACTCCTTGTTCCCTCGCATCGGTGATAAAGACAAGGTTCATGCCTATATGGTGGACATGATGCTCATCTGCGAGGATGCTCGTTCGTCTCAGTCACAGCCACTTGATGTCTCACACATCATGTGGTGTGAGCTCCGGTTTGTAGTGTTTAACCGCAAGGTCTCTATCTATGGGCCCTATCTGTTTCTGCTGCTTTCGAAGACTTGGGAGAAGATGTATCCTGATGATGAGTTTCTGGCTCCTGACTGGGTTCACCATGAGCCCATCTGCCTGCGTATCAAACCCAACTGGGCCAACACCACTACTCGCGCCGAGGCGACTGCTGCTAGAACTGCTGTTGATGAGGAGGCTGCTGGCGCCGAGGATGCTGCTGAGGGCCATACTGCTAGGCCCTCCCAGAGTGCTTCTAGGACATTGTGGGCCAAGAAGTTGAAGGATAAGATGAAGTCTCTTTTCTGCATGCAAGCCAAGGGGCAGTACAGGACTCACGTGGAGTCCAAGGAGAGTTGTCGCCGGCACAACCAGATCTTGCAGCTCTATGGTGAAAATGTGTCTGGCGGGTCTGAGGAGCGCATCACTCCTGAAGCCGAGTGGATGGAGAAGCAAGGCTACAGGTGGACTGATTCTGAGGAGGATGTTGAGGAGTCCATTCCAGCTGCAGAGGCGTCTGACGGAGAGGATTGGGACGAGTTCTCTGCTTGAGCCACCTCTTGTGTGTGTAGGTGTCCTCTCTGCCTTTTTGGCGTCTCGATGCCAAAGGGGGAGAGAGTGTAGGGATTTGCGCATTTGCGAGTCGTGTGGTTGCTGCTTTCTCAGTTGAACTATTTGCTGCTTTCTCGCTTTAACCTTGGTTACCTTACTTCGTATGGTGTAAGACATATGCACTCTATCTATCCTAGCAAGCTTGTGTTATATTGTGCTATCTTTATGCTATGCTATGCTTATTATCATGCTATGCTATGCTTATTATCATGCCTTGGTCTCTAAAATATAGGGGGAGTGTTGATCCTAGTTTGTGTGCCTTGCAGTCCAAAGCATTCATCTAAAGTGCACACACCTAGGGGGAGCCCGTCTATATTTTAGAGAGGTGGGGTTTGCCGCTGCTCTCAATTATCTTATCTATGTGCAAATCCCGTGTTGTCATCAATCCACCAAAAGGGGGGAGATTGTAAGGGCATGTTTATCCCTGAGGTGTTTTGGTGATTGATGACAATGCCTTTGCGGACTAATTGTGTGCCTTGAGTCTCTCAGATACTTCATCACTGGGCACGAGACGATTCGGTGCCCCTCGGAGACTATTGAAGTCGGCGTCGTCCTATGTTTCTCTTTGGTGGATTTGAGTCGTAGGAGAGCCGTACTATTAAGAGGGGGTCCGCGTCGGAAAGGTTTGGGTGAAATCAACACGTACACTTGTCTCCCCTTTCCCTGCACTTTGGAGCTGCCCTTCGTTATCTTGGTTGTGCGGAAACCTGGCGACTACTGCTGTACTTGCGGTAGTACCACAGGTACCAGCGGTTGTACCGCTGGGTGTTACGGTAGTACCGCTCCTCCGGAGCGGTAGTACCGCGGCACCCAGGCCTTGTGCCGCTCCAGTGCGGTAGTACGGGCGGATGTAATTTTTTACATCCGCGCCCATCATGGTAGTACCGCTCGTCCAGCACGGTAGTACCGCGGGGGCCCACGGTAGTACCGCTCCCTGGGAGCCATAGCACCGTGGCCCTCCTACCTAGTACTGCTGAGCCACGGTAGTAGGCGCGGATGTAATTTTTTACATTCGCGCCCGCCACGGCAGTACCGCGCCTTGCGAGCGGTAGTACCGCATCGGATTTTTGCACCACCCCAGTTTCAGCGGAAGTAGGCACGGATGTAATTTATTTCATCCGCGCCCTTCCTAGGCCGTGACTCTCCTGCCTTGCGGTAGTACCGCAAGGGGGAGCGGTAGTATCACGCCAGCGGTAGTACTGCCCCTTAGTCAGGCCAGTTCCGGCCTGTGCTGCTGCCGCGGTAGTACCGTGGTCGTCCACGGTAGTACCGCACAGCCTCACGGTAGTACCGCGCCCCTGGAGCGGTAGTACTGTGTGTCGCGGGCTGAACTTGTTGGATAACGGTTGGATTTTTCCCACGACTATATAAGGGGTGTCTTCTACCTCTAGTAGGTTACCTCTTCCACCTCTAAGCTCCATTGTTGCTCCAAGCTCCATTTTTGCCCGATCTCTCTCCCTAGCCAATCAAACTTGTTGATTTGCTCGGGATTGGGTAACAAGGGCCCGATCTACACTTCCACCACAGGATGTTTGATTTCCCCCACTTATCCCTTGCGGATCTTGTTACTCTTGGGTGTTGAGCACCCTAGACGGTTGAGGTCACCTCGAAGCCATACTCCATTATGGTGAAGCTTCGTGGTGTTGTTGTTGTTGGGAGCCTCCGTTTGTTGTGGAGATTGCCCCAACCTTGCTTGTAAAGGTTCGGTCGCCGCCTTCAAGGGCACCAATAGTGGAATCACGGCATCTCGCATCGTATGAGGGCGTGAGGAGAATACGGTGGCCCTAGTGGCTTCTTGGGGAGCATTGTGCCTCCACACCGCTCTAACGGAGACGTACTTCCCTTTAAAAGGAAGGAACTCCGGTAACACATCCTCGTCTCCACCGGCTCCACTCTTGGTTATTTAGTGCCTTTACTCTTGCAAGCTTTCTTGTCTTACTTCCTTGCTTGCTTGTATGCTAGTTGTACTTGCATCATATAGGTTGCTCACCTAGTTGCACATCTAGTCAACCTATTTTGTTGCAAAGTTTAATTTGGTAAAGAAAAGCTTAAAAATTGTTAGTTGCCTATTCACCCCCCCCTCTAGTCAACCATATCAATCCTTTCACAAGGGTCTTCACCCGGAGCCCGGACATAGAGAGGAGAACCACAATGATGTCTTCAGGAAGATAGCGGCACCCGCAAGCGTCACCATCATCGGCACCAAAGCGCGGAGCTTTCGCTCGGCAACTCACACCCATGTCACACGGAGATACCCAGGGCATACGCGATGTGTTCCGACTCCCATATCCGGATCCAGGCACCACCAACAAAGACGGAACCGAGCCACCAGCCGCTAGCCCTCTTGCCGCCCACACGACCAAGAAGAAAAGCCACCACCACCGCCATGAGGCCCGCCCGAGAGCCAAACATGGGAACCACCGCCCGAGGCCGCCGCCCCGACATCCCTACCCCAAACCCCGCCACCCATCCACCACACGGCACACTAACCCCGGCAGGTAGGATAGAAGGTCATCCTTCAACACCTAGCCCGACATCAGTCCCCGAATCTGGGTCAGCACCTCCACCGTAGGAGGCGCCGATGCCTGCATCCTCTCGATGGACCCGGGGACACGACCCTAAGACTGCCGACGGCCGTCACCAAGCCGAGCTTGCATGACGCCAAATCCGAGATCATCGGTGCCACACGGCAAGACGAGAACGCAGAGCCAGGACCACCACCACGGCACACCGCACCCACGAGGAGACACTCATGGGTACATCCCGGGTCGGGCCCAAACCTCAGCTACCCGGAGAGCACCCCGATCCGCCTCTGGCCCAAATCCAGCCCGCCCGAGCACAAACCCTAGGTTAGGGGAGTCGTCGTTGTGCGCGCAGCTAACAACCCCGCACGCCACTAGCTCCAACCTAGGAGAAGGAAGGTCGCCACGTCGCCGCCCCGCGCCACCAGGCAGACCACAACTACTGCGTCGCCGGATCTGGACCAGCCCGCACCGCCGTCCGCACCCACTATAGCCAAAGGGATGACCACCAGTGAGCAGGAGCCACCGCCGCCTTCAGCCGCCGCCGCCAACCGGCCAAACGACGGCCTCCAACCCGCGCCACCGCAGCCCTTGTTGCCCAGCGGCGAGATCTAGCCGTTGCAGCACAGGCACACCCTACCACCGAAGGTGTCCACCATGCAGAAAGAGCCAGCACGGTGCCGCCGCCACCGCACGCAGCCGCCACGCCCGCCCATCGCTGCGCAGTTGTGCCCACCGCCGCGTCATGCTCCAGCTCATGGGAGCACGCCCGCGGTGCCCGCCGTGCGGGAGGATGGAAGGGCCCCGCCGCTGTCGGCACTGGTCGGGGTTTGCCTGGCCATGCCCTATGGCGGCGACGAAGTAGGGGAGGGGAGGAGGGGGAGACTTGCACGACAGATTTGGTCGCCCTCTCGGTCGCCTCTCGGGGGCGACGCGAGAGCGCATATTTGGTGTCCTCGGGGCCATGCTCCTTTTCTTCTTCCTCTTCTTCTTTCGGAATGGCCTTGGCCTTCAAGGCAAGGGTGGGAGTGCTTTTCTATGACCGGACATGAGCAAGAGCATTATCGGCGGTCTTGTTCATGATGTTCATGGCAATAAACTCATCCAACACTTCACTTGAGGTTAAGGAGTGAAATTCAGCCTTTGACGAATCACGAAAGACGTGGCCTTGTTGAATGGCATGATGGCCTTGAGGAACTTGCGCTTGATCCAAGTGTCATCTGTATCCTTGCTTCCATGATCTTAGAGAGCAACCGCAAGAGTTTTCACCCTCCGGTAGAGATCACGCGGATCCTCATCTTCTAGCATCATGAATTCATTGGCCTCATCAAGCACCACGTCAAAGTTGGACCGTTGGATGCTTGAGCTTCCCTTGTACATAGACACAATGTGCTCCCAACAATCCTTTGCACGAGTGAATGGTCGCAAGTGTGATAGATCTTCGGGTGGGACCGCATCTTGAAGGACGAACAAAGCAGAGTGATTGTATTGGTTGTCGACTTCTTCTCTTGGGGTGAAGTTGTTTGGATCATGTGGGTAGAAGCCTTGCTCAATGATTCTCCAAAGGTTAGTTGAGCAATGATTCAAATGGGACTTAATGCGAAAGACCCAATTAGCAAAATCACCCTTAACAAGCTTGGGAGGGGGACCATAATTATTAATGCAAGGTGTGGGGACCGCTCCTCCATAGACTGGGGGAGGGGGAACCGAGGCAAAGGTTCCCGTCCCATTCTTGTCATGAGGGGAAGGACCATGAGTATCTTTTGTCGTTTCCTTGCCGGAATTGGCCTCCGACTCCGATGCCATGGGATTAACCACAAGCAAGGGATCGGGAGTGGATTTCATCCCCTCAAGTAATTCTTTAAGCATGGACTTGACTTCGGTCGTCATAGACATCTTAAGTGAAGCCATAGCTTCATTTAAGTCCTCCTGAGTGATCGAAGTCAACTCCACGGCCTCGGACACTTGCTCCCCG
>NC_041381.1:341573157-341611765 GCF_002162155.2 Triticum dicoccoides | reverse complement strand
GACCTTTAATAAAGAGACGAGGCTCTGATACCAATTGAAAGGATCGATATGGTTGAATAGATACAACACAACAATAGCTTGCACAAAGTAAAGGGAAGAGATAACCACAAGTGGAGATGGTGGAGATGAGGATGTGTTACCGAAGTTCCTTCCCTTTGGGGGAAGTACGTCTCTGTTGGAGCGGTGTGAATGCACAATGCTCCCCAAGAAGCCACTAGGGCCACCATATTCTCCTCACGCCCTCACACAATGCGAGATGCTGTGATTCCACTAGTGGTGCCCTTGAAGGCGGTGATCGAACCTTTACAAGCAAGGTTGGGGCTATCTCCACAACTTGATTGGAGGCTCCAAATGATACCACAGAGCTTCACCACAATGGAATGTGGATCCAAGGTGATCTCAACCGTCTAGTGTGCTCTAACACCCAAGAGTAACAAGATCCACAAGGGATTAGTGGGGGGAATCAAATTTCTCTTGGTGGAAGAGTAGATCTGAGCCTTCTCAACCAATGCCTAGAAAATCAACAAGTTTTATTGGCTGGGGAGAGAGATCGGGCGAAAAAGAGCTTTGGTGCAACAATGAAGTTTTGGAAGAGAAGAGGTAGTCTTCTTGGGGAAGAAGACCCCCTTTATATAGTGGGGAAAAGAATCCACCCGTTACCCCACTTTCAGCCTGTGCACTACGGTACTACCGCACCACGACGTGGTACTACCACAAGAGGTTGCGGTACTACCGCTGCCTGGTGCGGTACTACCGCACGCATGGTAGTGACCAGAGGATGGACTACTACACGAGGCAACATGCGGTAGAACCGCCGGAGCGGCACTACCGCAGGGTAGTTTCCAACGGCCACAAGAGGTACACGAAAGTAAAAAAATTACTTCCGTGTCTACCTCCGCTGAAGCAGAGACTGTGCAAAAATCCGTCACGGTAGTACCGGACGAAGTTTTGCGGTACTACCGCTCGAGAGTGGTAGTAAAAAACTACATCCGCAACTACTGCCATAGGCGCATGCACTACAAAAAAAAAAGACACATCCGTGACATTTTGGGCCGAACGAAATTTTTTCCTGTCATATATATGACACTGCTATGACGATAATTGTGACAAAACCCGGTATCATCATAGATGTGGTGGGCTCCTACTTCTATGACAAAAAATCATGACAGAAAATGGGCTTTTCGTCCTGGGCGGGCCGGAGACGCAGCTGCATGACATTCTTTGGGCCGTCCATGATTTTAAAAACCGTGGTAGAAGCGAGGGGGAGGAAAATTTCGGGGAGTTGCCGGTTATGGTGGGAGGGCGATGCACGTTTCTCTCGTACAGGTACGCGCGTGTGTGCGAGGTGTTGGCTCTAACTGAACCCGAGCGAGGCATTGGGCTCTAACTGAACCCGAGCGATTGCACTGCATGCTACGCGTTACTGAACCCGAGCGATCGATCGATGGTTGTTAACTGAACCCGATGGAGCGATTCCTTCGCTACTGCTGCTAACTGAAGCCGATCGATTGGATGAACAGTGAGCGTTGCGGGGGGGTTTGGATGAATAGTGAGTGGTGGCGTTGCCTCTGGATGAACAGGAACCCGTGGTGTGGAGGGCTGGATAAACAGTAGACGGTGGGGGTGGCCGTGGAGGGGTGGTTGAACAGGACCTCGTGGTGTGGAGGGCTGGAAAAACCGTAGGAGGTCCGTTTCCTCCGTTTTGCGGTACGCCAGGCCCCTCCCGATCAACAGGACCCTGTTTCGAACGTGGCCGGTCAAACACAAGGCCGTTTCCTCCGTTGTGCGGTACGCCAGGCCTCGTTTCCATCGCCTGTTCCATCCAAGCCCTCCCGATGAACACGACCACGCATTTCGTTCCGACCCAGCCGGTTGGCTCCCCATGAACACGACGACGATGTTGTTTCTCCGTTCCGACCCAGCCATGTACGTTTGCGCGATAGGCATTAGAGACCCTACCCGTATGTATGTACGTGGCAGTATTTTCTTTCTTGCACCCTCGCCGCTGTACGTACGTCTACATGCTACGTGCGCGCCTCTACTACGACACGTGCGCGCCTCTACATCCACCAGTATATATGTACGTACACATTCGTGACCAGAATGACAATGCTACGTACGCTTCGACCAGGTGGGTCCCGACTGTCAGGCACTTCCTTGCGTGCGAAGATGTAGCTGGTGGGTCCCAGCAGTCAGGGGGGCGAATCGTTTTTTTTCGGACGCACTTCCTTGCGTGCGAAGATGTAATTGGTGGGTCCTAGCAGACAGGGGGAAACATTTTTTCCGCTAAATACGATGGCCCGTCCGGTGGGTCCCCACTGTCAGGTGGAGGAATAATTATTTTGCGCGTAATAAGGAGGCACTTCCTTGCTGCGGTCGTGGACCTAGTTGTCAGCCTCTCCACATACAGTCCACGTTCGATGGAAGCCATTCCTTGACCATGTTGACCACGCCGCGCCGAGAGCACCAGGGCGGTGGACGACGGCGAGGCCTAGGAAGGGGACGACGCGGAGCCGGGGAAGACGCGGAAGTGGATGCCCACGCGTAGAGGAGTATGAGGGTTCACTCGTTCGGCTGCGGTGTGAGGCTGCCGTCGCCGCAGAATAACAGGGGGTGTGGGTGCGTAGAGGGATGGCCTAGCCAGCGGTGGGAGTAGTAGGGGGCGGTGAGGCCTCCGCGGCATCACAGCCGGCCACGGGCAGCAGGAGCAGGCAGCACGACCGGCGCTGCTTTGGGCGGCTGGAGCAAGAAGACCAGAGGTTGAAGAAGCACTACGGTCGTTGGATGGACATCGTACGGTCACTGGAGCTAGAATCGTTCATATATTGACTAAAGTTGACAAAGGCCTCCGTCCCAGTCAATTTAGTAGGCCCACAAGTCAGCCTCCCACCAAGGTTGGTCCCAGCTAGTAGGGGGGTATTCAGTTTTTTGTGCATAATAAGGAGGCACTTTCGGTGGGTCCGAGCTGACAGCGGGGGGGGGGGATGTTCTTTTCGAGAAATACGGTGGCCCGTCTTGTGGGTCCCAGCAATCAGGGGGAAATGTTTTTTTGGTGAAATACTGGTGACCCGTCCGGTGGGTCCCTGCTGTTAGGTGGAGGAATAATTATTTTCCGTGTAATAAGGAGGCACTTCCTTGCGGCTGCCATGGACCCAGCTGTCAGCCTGTCCACGTACAGTACTCTTCCGATGGAAGCCGGTCGTTGACCACATTGACCACGCCGCGCCGAGAGCACCACGGCGGTGGACGACGGCGAGGCCTAGGAAGGGGACGATGGGGAGCCGGGGAAGACACGGCAGTGGAAGCCCCGCGGAGAGGAGTACGAGGGTTCACTGGTTCGGCTGCAGTGTGAGGCTGCCGTCGCCGCAGGGCCTGGCCAGCGGTGGGAATAGTAGGGGCAGTGAGGCCTCCGCGGCAGCACAGCCGGCCACGGGAGGTAGGAGCATGCGGCACGACTGGCGCTGCTTTGGGCGGCTGGAGCAAGAACACCAGAGGTTGAAGAAGCACTACGGCCGTTGGATGGCCATCGTACGGTCACTGGAGCTAGAATCGTTCATATTGACTAAAGTTGACAAAGGCCCCCGTCCCAGTCAACTTAGTAGGCCCACAAGTCAGCCTCCCACCATGGTGGATCCCAGCTAGCAGGGGGAGTATTCATTTTTTTGTGCGTAATAAGGAGGCACTTCCGGTGGGTCCGAGCTGATAGCGCGGGGAACTTTTTTTCGCGAAATACACTGGCCTGTCCGGTGGGTCCCAGCAGTCATGGGGGACGGTTTTTTTTGTGAAATAAGGTGGCCCGTCTGGTGGGTCCCTGCTGTCAGGTGGAGGAATAATTATTTTGCGCATAATAAGGAGGCACTTCCTTGCGGCCGCCTGGACCCAGCTGTCAGCCTCTCCATGTACAGTACTCTTCCGATGGAAGTCGATCGTTGACCATGTTGACCACACCGCGCTGAGAGCACCAGGGCGGTGGCCTGGACGACGGCGAGGCCTAGGAAGGGGACGACGCGGAGCCGGGGAAGACGCAGCAGTGGTAGCCCGCGCGGAGAGGAGTACGAGGGTTCACTGGTTCGGCTGCGGTGTGAGGTTGCCGTCACCG
This sequence comes from Triticum dicoccoides, assembly GCF_002162155.2. Taxonomy (NCBI): domain Eukaryota; kingdom Viridiplantae; phylum Streptophyta; class Magnoliopsida; order Poales; family Poaceae; genus Triticum; species Triticum dicoccoides. The sequence continues at coordinate 341,607,666 of NC_041381.1, read as the reverse complement.
CAGAATAACAGGGGGTGTGGGTGAGTAGAGGGATGGCCTGGCCAGCGGTGGGAGTAGTACGGGGCGGTGAGGCCTCTGCGGCATCACAGCCGGCCACGGGAGGCAGGAGCACGCGACACAACCGGCGCTGCTTTGGGCGGCTGGAGCAAGAAGACCAGAGGTTAAAGAAGCACTACGGCCATTGGATGGACATCGTACGATCATTGCAGCTAGAATCGTTTATATTGACTAAGTTGACAAAGCCCTTGGTACGCGTCAACTTAGTAGGCCCACAGCTCAGATTTGGCAGAGAACATATAGCCCATTTGCGATTTTTAAGAATGTACATCCCATTTTTCAATTCTAATGGAATTTACTACAGCCCATTTACGGGTTTGTTAAAAGTACAGCCCAACTTCTAGGTAGGAAAACAATTAATAATTTCAAACAACCGCTCAAAACAGAATTCAAAAAAAAATCCCACATTTTGATGGGATCCAAAATATTTTTATCCAAAATTTCTAGTCAGGTTAAATATAATTTCAAAATAAAGTTGTATCATGTTAAAATCCAACGAAATATTGCGCGCAACAAGTAATGAAATTAAAATTTCCAAATTCCAAAAATAATATATTTTTCAAACTAATTACGTGTTTGGTTCATAGTAATTTCCCAGTTATTATAATTACATCCCATTTATTATTTCTTAAAGTCCATTTTCTTGTTAAGCCTAATGCATACCTCCTACGAAACTTTGCAGCTCAGCGGGGCGGATAACAAGTTGACCCGGATATTGTGTACAACTGTCGGCCCAGTTGCATTGCTGATGTTGAAAAAAAAGGCCTGTGTAGTACAGTACAACCTAACATGGTTACTCAGCCCACATTCAGGGATGCCGGAAAGGCCCAAACAAGGCTTCTGTACAACTTTTTGAAGTCACTGAGCTCAATTAATAACTTAAGAAAAAAGTTAGATTACAGTGGAACCTAATTAAAAGCTGTCACGAGCAAATAAATAATTCAACGGGTCCCACTTGTGCGTGCGCGCGTGTGTGTGTGTGTGTGTGTGTGTGAGAGAGAGAGAGAGAGAGAGAGAGAGAGAGAGAGAGAGACCCATCGGTCGATGCTCATAAATACATCTTTCATCCATACGCATTGCTGATGCTCAGTAAAAACTTATATAGTTGACACAATCATATAGAACATCATAGCACACTGAACTTGCATACAAAAATTTCACGCAGGCGGCACAATCAGGATGGAAGCAGTGGATCGCTACGGGAAGGGCTATGTTGAAACCAACGAAGTCGTACATAACGGTTCATCGTCTTTATAAATGACGGGGAAATATCTTGAATGTTGTGCAAAGAAAACAGACAGACAACACAATAAGTTCTGCTAGCACATTAAGTTGACGTACAGCCCTTTCTAAAAAAAGTTCAGGTACAAAATTAGAACAGGTCACAATCAAATGTACTGGCATATCAGTGCTTCAGACCCATAGCTCGGATTTAACTAGTACTATGTGACAAGATTTAGTTGTTACCTCAAATTAGAGCACATCCAGGCAGCCAGCCCTACCTCTTCTCCCAAAGAAGCAGTGGCCTCCGCCACGCGATGGAGTAGGCCCTGTGCCATCCATCGTTCCGAGCAACATGGGGAAAGTCTGACGTTGACTCCTGTAATGGACGTCGTCGACGGACCCTGGCACCAGCGGGGGTGGCAGGACTTCGATTGATGGATTGACCACTTCTTCGACATGCACGAACACTCGATACAGGTACATCCCTAACGTGGTATGCGGCGGCCTTGGTGGCGACTAATAGTACAACCCTGGTTCCTGCACCATTATCTCATCACCAATAACCTTCGGTATGGTGGACGGCTTCTTCATCCATGCCATAACCGTCAGAGCCCAGCTGTCTGGAGGAACAAACATACTTACAAGCTCAACTCCAAGGTCGTTGATAAGCTCATTCATGGACTCGCTGTTCCAAGCACGTCGAGGCATGCCGTGGAAGGTAAGCTTTGTTAAAAACTCAAGCTCACAGGGCACGGAGCCCCATCCTGGGTGCCACCGATCAAAGCTCACCACCGCGCCATCGCAGAACAAACGCCAGGAAGATTCAAACACACGACTGCAGTCGAAAGTTGTTCGGAACCTGACGAAGAAATCAGCCGGTGGCGGACAGACTTCGACGAGCAAGTCACTTATTTGGATGCCGTGCGCAATGCCAAGAGCTTTGACAAGATCATCCGGCGAGATGGGAGGCCGGTCGCCGTTGATGGTTACCATCAGCACTTTGCCGGCAAACTGGTCGTCAAGCGCCGCCATGCCACTGTTGAGCGACAGCACGCAACGACCGAAGGCAGGACGGACCTCAAGATCTCCGGCTCAGAGATCCGCGTTGACCGGCGACATGATAGTGCGCTTGAGTACAGGGAGTACAGGAGGAGGATTTGGGGGAACTGGAGTAGGAATCGAGATTCCAGAGGTGGGGGAGGGGCGGGAGACTGGGGATGAAAAGGTAGCATGAATTTCGAGCACGCGCCAATATGCTCTTGGCGCGCAAGCGCACGAAAACACCGGTGGCGCCCACATGTCGGCCTAAGAGTCCTTATTCTTTCTTTTTTGGAGAGCCCAGCCTTTTTTTCAGGATCTTTTGAGAGCCCGGCCCGAGAGTCATAATTGACCTGTTTGGCATTGCGTTACTACTCGGCCCATATTCAACGACACCTCACTGGCCCAAACAAGTGTACATCATCGAAAAGACAATGAGCTCAAATGATATAACTTGAAAAAAGGAGATATACTCTGAACACTGGAGAATGGTGATGCCCTCATTTAGCCCACCAGTAGTTCGAGACAATAAACAGTTCGAAACAACGATATATACAACATTCAAACACTGACTAGTGACTAATACTGACATAAACAACAAGACATGATAGTTCATAAGAAGTCTTGCTACACCACCAAAATGTACCCATCTGCAGCGCTCAGACTGTCGTGATCCATACGAGAATGACATTCTAAACAGAAGCAACTATTACATAGAAAGAGTGACATAGACGAGGATGACCAAATGACAAGGAATATGCATAACAAAAGAAAGAACTACCCATCCAGAACCAGCAGCAAAGACAACAAAGTCATTCGAAGAGATGATCCAACACCATCATAATTTGCAGCCCCGCTTCAGCGACCAGTGATCCGGAGACACCAGTACTCCACCCTTTCGATGCAACAGCCCAATTACCTATCAACCTGAAGGCTTGAACCACATCACTGCCTGTCGTAATTGAGACATCCAAGGATCAAAGTTAATCCAGATGCCTTTGTCATTCTCACGTTCTTTTGGCTCCAGGCTGTATCGTTGACAATCAGGGGAGTATGCTCCTGAAATCCTAGGGCTCGCCGTGTAGACACAGTTTTCCATAGCAAACAGAGCCTCTCTACCATCAAGGTCCTTGCCAACGGTGATCTCCTGGTTAATCAGATAATTGAGTTCGAGAAACAGAGAGTGTGAACCAAGGCTGTTTACCCGCCTCCAACTAAAAAATCCTAAAGGCCCCAACAAGCTGGTATCCTGCTCATAGACGTATCAGCCACTGTCCGGATACTCACCTATTACACGGTGCTTGTATACAGTGGGGTTTTTGCAATATAACTTTTTCGGCTCATGTGTCCGAATGATCATCAGTCTTTTGCCGTCGTCTGATCGAGCGAGGAACCAGTTGTGCTTCCCTGTTTTTGGCAAAGGTGGTGTAATTACAAAGGGCAGTAATTGTAGGGACACTGCATCATATCAAAAAGGACAGGCATTGTTAATGTAAGATCAGCATTGTTCAGAGTATAAGTAGGATAATGCAAGAAACAACATTGATATGTCCCTATTGGAACTGGGAGGAAAATACAGGGAAATGTATACTGGGTTCGAAAATATAGAAGTGCCATGCATGGTTATACTCATGTTATCTCGCAATTGATTCTTCATAGGAAACTACCATGTCATGCATGTTATGTAATCATGTTCTGTCCTCACAAACAAATTCTTCAAGGTAACTAACAAACCATGCATTGTTATATACTCGTGTTCCGTGGGCAAAAATTTTGTGAGGATATTATTCTAGTCATTGATTGCTGAAGGGCGAATATAGGTATGTACACATGGTAAGCATTGCAGGATTTCACTACTTCCAAATATAGAGTTCTCCATATGCACATTTACTTCCCTAATGTATGGTTAGATGAAACCAACAGTGTGGTGCATGTTTCTACATCATGAAAATGAGGAAACTAACATGGCCATTGATACACACTCATATTTAGTAGTAGTATATAGATTACTGCAAAATAAGGATAATATCCATATATTCCTAACCATTTGATTATTCAGGGTACAAATTGGCTGTAATGACATGGTCACAATCGCATGAATTAACTCATTCCAAATATAGCTGATTTACGGCGTCTCTAATATATTGCCATAGTTCTACTCAAATTCTGCTCAAACAGGGATATGCCAATCATCAAAAAAAGTTCAAACAATGTCATGGTGTCATCATTAACATGAGACGGAAACAACTTACACGCGCCGTCCCAGCAATACGTGGTGCCATCTGCTTTGTCGATCGCGTAGATGATGCCATTGTGTTCAATAGCATCACAGAAGTGTGTATCAGCTTTGACGATGATCCACTGTGAGCCGAGTTGTCTCCAGCTAAAAAAGGCACCAGCATAAAGATAGGCGAGTCCGCGGTCAAACAAGGCAATTAGCTTGAAGTCTGCATAATTCGCATGTCGTGTGGGTACTTGGCAGATTACAATCTTCTGCAAAACAAGGTCCGTCCAACTGACGTAGTAATCTAGATGACTTGGACCGCGATGGTAATACTCTATATAATCCAATGGAGGAAGGATAATCTCATGGGAGGTCTGGAAGTTCACGAGCACCAACTTTTTACCGTCTTCTCTGAAGGCAGCCATCCAGTCGGAGTTCATGCCGACCCAGTACATACCTGCAAAGAAGTTTCGGGTGATGGTGATCAGATCGATGTCGAGGGAAATGATGTACGGCGACACACTACATACCTGCAAAGAAGTTTCGGCTAATGGAGATCGGATTGAAGTCGAGGGGCATCATGCACGCCTCCGTATCATGGTGAGCCAATCTTGCAAGACCAGATAGCAGCAAGCAGGGTGTCTTGACAAGCTTAGGCCTCGCTTCGACGATGGCCGTGTGCATGTCCCTCGAGCATGCAGCCACCCGCAGGGCGGTCAACATATCCATACACGAACAACAGAGGTCGAGGATGTCACTGGGGAGATTGCTCCAATTGTGGCTCATATGGATGTTGCGCGGTTCGCGTTCGGCCATGGTGGAGTTTGGAAGGGGGCTTGATTTACGGGGGAGAAGGATGTCGGTGCTGGAGCGGCTAGCGAGGGAATAGTGGTACTGGGGGAGGCGAGTGAGGCGACGGTACACGGGGGCACAGTGAGATGGAGACGGAGATGGAGACGGAGAAGGAGATGGAGATGGAGTGGTGCTATGGGAGCGGAGAGGGAGACAAGGCGAGGCGCCAATGTGCTGTACAGCGGCGGTGATAGACTGCACAGTGCACAGGGTGAGGTTGACTTTGGTGACCCGAACACGCCACCTCGGTGTTGTCACTTCACTGTGAGGACCGGATGAATAGTATTTTGACCATCAAGTGTACCACAGTTGTACTACTACTACTACTACTACTAGTAGGAACATGAGTACTCCAGTATTGTATAGCGGAAATAGGTCTCCCGTGCTAGCATGCCTGTTCACTTCATCGTTCAGGTATCATCCATATTGCGAGAAGAACCAAATTCTCGTGCATGCCCAATCAACGCCCTGCCGCGATGCATGAAGTGGTCGTTCTGGTGCATCAAGGACGGCATGCAGATCGTTCCACACTTGAGAAGAGGAAAAATGGAAAGGTAGAACGCGGCAGCAGAGGAAGAGAATGCTGGCTAACGAGGCTGGGAGGGGATCGAGCAGGAAGTTAATGCTCCACGCCTAAAGGTTTTGGGAAAACCTGATTTTCATAAGGTGACTTATACTCACCTAAACGGAGGGAGTATTCCTTAACCAGAGAATGTTGTGTCTCCCACTCACGGGCTCAAAAAAAAACTACGACACATTTTTTATCTGTTTGCATAGGTCCCACCTATCAGGAAGGATGGGCACGTACACGAACAGGTACGACTCCTCAGTCTACCCGCATAGCCTTTTCATTTAGTCTACCTAGCCGTCTAATCAACTGCCTGCATGCCACTTCTCCCATTTACTTCTCCATTGGGAACCGATTCGCCTCGGCTTCTTCACCTCCCCTTCGTCTTCATTTGCATCCAAACCCCACTGTGTTCACATTGTTTTAACCTCTTTAAATAATCATCTACTACTTCAGTTAGACTAGCCATCTAATCCTAATTCTCCAAACCATAGCCCTCCGTTCCAGCGGTTCCAAATGGCGAAAGAGATTGAGATGCAGGTTTTTAGCGTCCAACATGTCCTCGTCGAAGGCTTGATGCGCATAGTTGCCACCGTCACCGTCTACCCAAGGGTTGTTTGGCAGTGGATAAACAATGTATCCAGCTCCCTCAAAAAGGTAGAGACGAGGGTCATTGGTCTCGACACAGAGTACATGGAGCGTGCCCCTGGGAAGATCCAACGCGCCGTCGTCCTTCAGCTGTGCCTCGAAGATGATGTTTTGGTGTACCACATCATACGCTCGCCCTCCATACCAGGTGAGCTTCACGATTTCTTGTCTCGGGAGGATGTATACTTCTGTGGGGTAGCCATCGAAGGGGACAAACAGAAGCTGGAGCCGTACAACCTTGATTTGAAAAGCATCGCTGACCTACAAACCAGAATCAAAATTCCTATAGAAGATTGTGCTAAATAGACACCATCCCTATTCGACGTAGCAAATTTTGTGCTCGGTACAAATCTTCAGAAGGGTGATGAGACGGTGGCATTAAGGTCGTCTGGATGGGAGAATTATCCCTTGACGTATGAGCGGATAAAATATGCTGCCCTCGATGCCTGTGTGAGTTTCGAGATAGCTACAAGGTCCAGAGAGCTTGTTGCGAAGCCGTCTCCCATAGAGAATGAGAACAAGAAGAAGAAGAAGAAGAAGAAGAAGAAGAAGAAGAAGAAGAAGAAGAAGAAGAAGAAGAAGAAGAAGAAGAAGAAAAAGAAGAAGAAGAAGAGAAGAAGAATAAAACGCTGCACCAGCAGGAGGGCATTATGGATGGATGAACTATTTCCTCTCTTGTAAAAAAATTATTCCCTCTCGGTGTATATTGATATAGATGGACTATTTCGATGGTGTGCGTGTCTTTGGAACAGAGTAGTAGCGTGGGTCCGCTTGACTATAAGGAACTATTTATCCGCATATATAGCTTTCTCTGCTACTCCTTCCAGTGATCGGTATACAGTGCATGTGTCCGTAGACATGACAGCTTGTCCATGGAAGTTCAACTACGGCGACCATCACGTTTCATCTCGCGATTCCCACGACGCCTCTCCAACCCACGACACCACGCCCCCCGACGTGCGCCTCACCCCTCTCGGCCGCACCGCCCCTCTGCCTTTGTGTGCATGACATGTGGGCCACCTAAAATGCGGCGAGCATCAAGTTTCTACCACAGCCACCCGCGATTCCCATGACGCCGCTCGAACCCATGAAACCACATGCCCTCGACCTGCGGCTCACCCCTCTTGTCCCCACTACCCCTCTGCCTTCGGGAGCATTACATGTGGACCAGTCACCTATCGGGTCCACATGTTATTGACTCAAAGGTAGGTGTAGTAAGGCGCTGAAGCTCAGTCCCGACGGCCCTGCGAGGGAAATGTAACTCCTGCGCCAGGGCTTGTGGTGCTCCCGCAGCATGAACTCGTGCCAAACTCGAGATTTGTTTCTTTACTATACATGCACGCAACGATTTAATGGACATTGTAATCTCAACATGTGATGGGGAGCTCTAAATTTGAATTTGAAACTTATAAAACGAAAAGATCATAAACAAATAAACTGGGAGAGAGGGGGTATATCGTAGGATGTGTCCCATACAAAATAAGTCCCCTGGTTTGTCACCGCGAAGATGTGGTTAGAAAGGAGCACAACGTCTTCCTACTCGTACGGCAACAAATCGGCCGCAGACAGCATGGTCGGCCTTTGACCGCCATGTGCAAGGTTCATGATATCTTTTATTCAATCTCATCGTGGTTCCATCGTACCAATTCATGCGGTGGCCCGTTTCATGGCTGATCCCAATGTTGGACAAAGGTTCTACGGGAACGGTGTCACCGTTGTAAATGTTGTGAAAATTGATGTTGGTACCCTCCCGTACATATGCAAGTCAATCCCCACTCGCACCGAGCCTAGCCTGTGAAATAGTGGGCAGGGGGAGAATTAGGAAATGGACACGGAGTAGTCTTTAGAATGCATTTACTACATGATCAAACTCATCTTACCTGCTCATCGGAGGAAATCCGAGTGCCCCTCAACGTGGGCGTCAACTTGCAACTACGGCCACGCCGCGCTGGAGAGACCCCCAAGGAAACATCCTCGTGTGTTCCACGGAACATCAAGATGCATTTGTATGAGTAGTTTATCTTGTGAGAGAAAAGGATGAACGGGGGAAGGCCTCTAGAGATAGAGATGGACACTACTACTACCAATGTGCTGGCCCTTGCGTTGCAATGGATCCAAACTAGTAGAATAATACTTGTTCACGTGCTTGAAATATAAACACTCTAGTTTTGATATACATGTGTCAGCAGACACGGCAGCTTGTCCATGGAAGTTGAACCATGGTGACCATCACGTTTCTTGTTTCTACCACTGCCACACCCACATGCGATTCCCACGACGCCGCTCCAACCCACGGCACGACGTCCCCCGACGTGGACATGGATCCTCTAACGTGGCTATCACTGCCTTGCTCTGCCTTTCCTTCGCTGACAGGTGGGACCCACGCTTATGGGTCCCACATGTCAGTGACAGAATGGTAGGATTGTTCATGCCCCTCATCCCTCTCGGCCCCACCGCTCATCTGCCTTTGCATGCATGACATGCGGGCCACCTGAACTGCGGTGACCATCAACTTTCTACCACAGACACACCCGATTGGACGCGGTTTGCCTGCTCCGCTGCTGTGCTCCGATCCGTACTCCCGCACCATCAATTTTTCACCCAGCGGCTGTGACACATTTCGTCACGGGCATCAATCCTCATCTGGAGTACTTATGTACTACAGGTAGTACCCGCCGGTGTGGCCATCTATGCCTCGTAACGCCCCTATGCCCGGCTGTGGTACCCTCACCACGGCCACGCCACCACCGGCCGGTTCATCTCGAACGAGTGAGTCGCGAACCACGCCACCACCATGAGAATGACATGTGGGCCAGCCGCATTTAAGGCCCACATGTCATTGACTCATAGGTCGGGCACTAAGCCACGGAAGTTTGGTCCCGTGGGCCCCGAGAGGAAAATGTAACTCCTGCGGCAGGCCTTGTGGTGCTCCCGCAGTACGAGCTCGTGCCAAAACTAGAATTTGTTTCTTACTACTACTAGTACTAGTAGTAAGGTACACGTGCATTGCACGCATGAGATTCTGGTGGTTTGTGCATTATGCTTCTACATGTGGAGTTTTCTGGATTCTAACATGTGGCAAAATTTGGTGGAATGTAAGGTTTGGCAAGTTTGATTAACTTAGGTGAGTGTTTGGTTCAAGCCACACCTTAGGCAAGCCACACTGGCCCCACATGATATACACACAAAAAATGTGGCAAGATTCCCTTAGGCTTGCCAACTTGTGGCAAAATTTGGTGGAATGTAAGGTTAGGCAAGTTTGATAAACTTAGGTGAGTGTTTGGTTCAAGTCACACCTTAGGCAAGCCACACTGGCCCCACATGACATACACACACAAAATGTGGCAAGATTCCCTTAGGCTTGCCAACTTGTGGCTCTCATTTTGAAGAACTTATTAATAACTTTGCCTGAGCTTAGTTGTGGCAAAGTTAGTCATGAATTAAGTTCAACCATGGAGTCTTCTAGATTATACATGTGGCAGAATCTGGTGGATGGTATCCAATGGACAGTAGTGCTCGGATTTGCCATCTTTGTACCGTCGGATTGGCTTCATCCAACGACCAACTTTCAAAGTTTTTCACACACTATATAGGGGGTATAGATATAGATGTGCCGGTCCGTTGTAATGGATCCAAAGTATATCTATTTAGTGGAGTGCACTCTAAACCCATTATCTATTTATTTTTCTCTAACCTTCCGTAGCCATGCAACCAAGCCACATAAGCTTCATGGGTGCCCCCCCACATCATATTATTCATACTACATTGATTGAAAAAAGATAAATCACCCAAAACAAGATCTTCTCGTTTTTTTGTTCCTATGATGTTGTGTCGTGCACGTATCTACTAGTTGTATAGTGGTAGTACTAGTAATATAATAGTATTAGGAGTACAAACTTGGTAGGAGTAGTACTAGTACAGAATGCTCCTACTCTATCAACGAGCCCCGTCTGACACAAAATTTCTTGGCTTCCGTGCTACAGCTAGATCTTCCCCTTGTTTCTGTTTTCCAACCCGGCGGCGGGCGGGGTGTCGGTTTGCTCAACGGGCAGTCCCACATGAAAGTGAAAATGCTAGGCACAGGGGCGGAGCTATGTGAGGGCCAACACGTGCCCTGGCCCGCCCAACCTAGCAGGACTTTCGTAGTTGTACATCTAGTTTTGAGGCATGGAACGTCAACGCAAGGGTAATTTCTATAGCCTGGCTAGACTGGCATGCCCAACATTTTGCTTCAAGCTCCACCACTGCTAGGCAACACGCCTTCCCTAAGCTATGTGTCATGCCGGACGGGCCGTGTTGTACTCCCGATTCTCGGGCGTGTGGGGGTGCGATGCGAACGTGACAGGCCTTTTCCTTTTACTAGCAATGTGCCCGTGCGTTGCGACGGATCCAAAGTAGTAGAATAGTAGTATTTGTTCACAAACTTGAAAGAAATCACTATTGTTTTGATATACTCCTAATATATTACTCCCTCCGTACCTAAATATTTGTCTTTATTGAGATTTCAAATGGACTATCACATACGGATTATATAGACATATTCTAGTGTTTCTAGCAAGATGCCCGCGTGTTGCACGAAGTTGATGGAAAAGGTAAGCACAACTTATAAATTGATGGATGGAGTACTAGTTACAGTGATGCATATAATTAAGCAAAGGGATCGCCCATGTCGGTATTGACTGGAACGAGAATGCAACAGCACAATAAGAATTAAGGCCACGATGATGCGATCGCAGTGGTGGTTACAGAAGGCAAGAAGAAAGATGGATCCACGAACGTACGACCTCCTCCTCCTCAACTTAGTGCGCCGGGCCACCGACCGGAGGCTAAGGAGCGGTGGCTTTTGTGGCGAGGTCGAGGTGCTTCTCAACAAAGGCATCCAAGGCTTCTAGCCGGTTGAGGAAGGCCAACATCATAACGCCCTCACTGGCCTTCTAGATACCTATGTACATGATTTGCTCGTACGCGTGGATGTGTAGGTCGACGAATTCTTGCAGGGCGAGGCGCCTTGCGGCGAGCGCGACCTCCAGGTGGACATTCTTCGTGGCGTCGGTGGGCAGTCGCAGGGCCACTAGTGCTTGAAAGAGGTTCCGGCCATGGAGGCCTAGGGTGGCAGGCAATGAGGAGCCCGGGCGCGCGGGCTGGAGGAGTATGGCGATGTCATCCGCGAGCTTCTTGAGGACGGTGAACTTGTTGTTGGTGGCAACGATCATCTGGTCCAACTGAGAGTCGTAGTTGGCGTCGACGGCGGCCATCCACCAGCCGGTCTCTAACACCGTCTGGAGACGATCCTCGGTGCCATGCCACAGGCCGGCGTCATGGACCATCTGGCGTAGCCGCTGGCCGCTCACGCGCATCGTCGCCATGGGTCTGGAGCGAGCTCTTTTGTGCTTAGTGTAGGTGCTTAGGCAAGTGCTTAGGTGTGTACGATGTGGTAGATGCATTGGAATGGAGGAGGGGCACCTTTATATGAGGGCAATGAGGGCAAACTGCGTTGCATTCACATCGTGCAGCCTCTTTTCCTGGACCTCCTCCCATTACTTCCCTCATGCATTAATTGAAGGAGGGTGCATTGGCCGTTCAACATATCGGGAACCGCTACTCCCTCCCTTGTCTGCATTAAAGGCGTATCGGGAACTGCGCCGCCCGCTGTCAAATCGAATACTCCCTCCGTCTAGGTGAGTATTATAAGTCATCTTACAAAAACCAAATACTAGTAAGGTTGGCCATAGTGGGGGTAACATAAGTAGTAACATGCACTTGGGACTCGTAAACATGCTTATGTGGCAGGCAATTAAAGAAGAGAGAGATGGTTATAGTAACATAGGTAGATACCGTAACTTAATAAATACGATGCTACTATGTGTCATGCATGGCAATAAATAAGACCATGTATGATACTAATCTATGATACTATGCACTATAGAGGTAGTAACATAGACTAGTAACATATACATGTTACTAGTCTAAGTTACTCCCCACTATGACCAGCCTAAGACTAGCCACCGTAGGAGTAACTTCAGCAGTAATATCGAGTCCAACTCAGCAAATTTGCTTATGTGGCAGTGAGTTAATGAGGAGAGAGGTAGTCATAATAACTTAGCTAGTTACTGTAACATCACATGTCCTAATGCAATATGAGTCTATAACCTAATAAATGAAGTTTTGCATGTTACCACCTCTGTCCGGGTTTATTGGTCCCCATTGTATTTCGTGCCAAATTTTGACCATAGATTAAACTAAGAAAATGTTCACGCATGTCACCAAACACTATATTTTTCAAAACTATGTTCAAATACGAATCCAATGAGATAATTTTTCTTGACATGCATTAACATTTTGTTAGTTAAATCTTTAGTCAAAATTTGGCACAAACTATAAAAGGGACCTATAAACCAGGACGGAGGTAGTACCCACTATGAAGGTAGTAACATAGTCTAGGGATATGTGTATGTTACTAGTGCATGTTACTCACCATTGTGGCTAGTCTAACACATAGGCGTGGTGCATTAACTCTCACGTTGTTTCTTATTTTTTGACATAAATAGAGGAATCAACCAAGAAGAGATGTGGGGCTTGTATGCTTTTAATGACTTGAGACTATCAAACATGACATGCAGTGGTCAGTTCATTGCACAAGAACAAATACAACCCACGTTAGCACACACGCATCTTATAGCATCACATCCAATGGCTATAAAAGATGAATGAGACCAAATTATATCTCATCTAGATGAGTTCTAGCAAAACTGTATTAATAATACTTAGTACTCCTGCGCCATGTATCATATAAGTACCATGTAGTACTTTATTTATTGCCATGTATGATACATAGTTCACGAGCGCTCTCTATATGTACCACCTTTTTTTTAATTTCAAGTTTTGCTCCATGGCGCAATCCATCGATACTACTACTGTACAAAAGTGGAGTATATACATTTTTTAAAAGGCTAGAGGGCGGGGCAGTCTAGCTCGGTCGGTTTCACGAGAGGTGAGGGCCTTTGTGATTTGACAGCTCATTAATGCTGTCAAATTGAATAGTACTGCGCCGCCCGCTGCACGCCCGGCGCCTCCATTAAACCCCTCCGTTAAACCCGTATGCAAACCGAGAATCCTACTCCGGCCACACGTCCGTTCATGAGGGGTTCGGAATTAAACAAAACACCGGCCGAGCTCCTCCCATCCGCCCTCAGTTTAAATGAGGCCAGACGCCGACCAAGCTCCTACCATCCGCCCTCTATTTACACGAGCCCAGACAGACAGCGGGCAAGAATCGCACCCCTCCGCCGCTCCCCCATCTCCTCCTTCACCATTTTCTCCACCCTTCCAATGGCTTCTGATGAACCGTTCTCCAGCATATTACCCGGCTGGGTGGCCCGCCGAGCCCTCCGGATATGGGCGAGGCCGCTCGGTGCTTCACCAACCTTGCTTGGCCCAACGGAGCCAGTTGCCGCCCTAAGCAGGCGCATGGATCAGCAACTCACCGCTCCAGTTCAGCTCAATGAGGAGTGGCGAGTTGCTCCACGCCGGCACGGCGGCGAGCACGCCGGTACGGGCACCGTCGCTGCCACGTCGTATCGCACCACCAGTGTCTGCGGTGGCCGCGCCTCCCGTGTCTGTGGGCGCGCCTCCCGTGCCTGCGGCAGCGCCATGCAGGCAGAGACAGAAGCCGGTGCGTGGAGAGCGACCATTCGGTGGCCAGCTTCTCCCTGTCCGCCGCCATCATCGAGGAGAAGTAGAACACGGGAGGCTGCCGCCACTTGGGACCCATGAAGGCCACCGCCGAGGCGACGACCGCGGATTCAGGTGGTTTCTTTGCTGCTTCGTCTCTTCCGAGGACCTTCATCGACCCCGCAAGTGTCTGACGGACATGAGGAAGACAAAGGTATCCGCGGGCGGCCATTTAGAACTAAAATAAGTCTAGATATATCCATTTCTAGGACAAGTATTTCCGGACGGAGGGAGTATTAATTATACAAGAGAGCCAGATTGGCACCTCTTAGTTCATGTAAATGTAATGAAATCCATCATGTTTATATGAAGATCCGACTTTTTTATACGAAATCCTTCATGCTTATATGAAATCAGTCCGTGTTTGCACGAATTTCATCTGGTTGGTTAGAGTTGTAAAAATGTATGCCACTGGCGTTTGATGTCGTCCTCTGCAGAAGGAAGCGGGAGGAAATTTGCCGGCTACCATTGGAGATGCTCTTTATGTTGGAAATAATAGAGTGACATCCAATCCATTTGAGTTAATTGCCTGTATGATTGTCCCTCTATAAAAAGTTAATTGCATGTACAGTGTACACGTGACTTGCAGGGTGGCTACAGCTTCGTACAGAAAGTTAAAAAGAAACAAGTCCATCCTTAATATTCTAAGTACTCTATGGGTTCCACTGTCAGTACAGTAGCGAAAGAAGTATATATTAAATAAGTAGAGTAATATATAATATACAAATCTAAAGTTAAAAGACAGAATTCGAACTCATGTCATCGCGTTGCGAGCATCCGGCGCTAACCAGCCCAGCACATTTTTGTTGTAGACCATGCTGGAGATATATCTCCATGTCTACTCTTATATATACTCCATTTGTTCCTAAATATTTGTATTTTTCAGATTTCAAATGGACTACCACATACCGATGTGTATGTAGACATATTTTAGAGTGTAGATTCATTCATTTTGCTACGTATGTCTTTTCAGGAAGGTCCTTGATTTATTTATGAGGTAACCAGATGGCACTGCACCGCCAAGAAAAGAGGGTAACATCAAAATTATGGACTACTTTTTTGAGTATGTTGGTAAGGTCCGGTCATAGTCACTTGTTGAAATCTCTAAAAAGACAAATACTCCCTCCGTCGGGAAATACTTGTCATCAAAATGGATAAAAGGAAATGTATCTAGACGTATTTTAGTTTTAGATACATCTATTTTTATCCATTTTGATGACAAGTATTTTCGGACGGAGGGAGTAGAAAACAGAGTTGGTGATGTTGGTGTGCATGCCATCCTGCAATATAGGTCGTCGGGTTTATATCTAACGGATAGGAAAGAAACTATGGCAATTTTGCAAAAATATACCCACACGTCTCTCCACGTTCGCAAATAAGGCCTTCCCTCATTCAGCCTTTTCTTTCACAAGATAAACTACTCATACAAATGCATCTTGATGTTCCGTGCAACGCACGGGCAACTAGCTAATTTCTTTTAAAGTAGTTACTGCGATAATTGGGTTGAAGTGATATGTTTTATGTCTGCCCTGAATGATTTCAGATTCACTAGTAGTAACAAAGAAAAGGTTGCCTTGTTAATTAACAGAAAACAGGGTGAAAACTATCACATGAGGCCGGTAAAAACAAGGCACACTAGGTTCAGCGTCATCGTCACTACAGTTGTGCGCGCGCGAGAAGTCTACATATCAAGGGGGCTACCGAGCGAGGCACCGAGACACAATGTTTGAGAGAGAAACCAATTGACAGATTATGATCAGATCGAGTTGTCACCCTTCTGCTGTCATTGTTGGGGGGGAGGGAGAGAAAGACGTATCGAGAGTGTGCGTGGTAGGCACAGAGGCACAACTAGCGAGTGTGTGTGTGTGTGTGTGTGTTTGAAAGAGGAGTCGATAGATTATTATCAAGATCGATGTGCCACCCTACTCCTTCAGTGGCGGGTAGTGTGTATGTGTGTGTGTGTATGTTTGAGAGAGAATCCAGTTGATAGATTAGTATCAAGATCGAGGTGTCACCCTACTCCTTCGATGCCGGGTAGTGTGTGTGTGTGTGTGTGTGTGTGTTTGAGAGAGAAGCCAGTCGATAGATTAGTATTAAGATCGAGGTGTCACCCTACTCCTTCGGTGTTGGGAAGTGTGGGTGTGTGTGTGGGGGAGGGGGCAGCGACACTCACATATCTCTACTCTTATAAAAAAACAGAGTTGGTGATGATGGTGTTCCTGCCATCCTGCAATATAGGCCATCCGATTTATATCCGACGGACATGAAGGAAAAGATGGAAATTTTGCAAAAAGATACCCACACCCCTCTCCGCATTTGCAAATAAGGCATTCTCTCGTTCATCCTTTTCTCCCACAAGATAAACTTCTCATACAAATGCATCTTGATGTTCCGTGCAACGCACATGGGCATCTTGCTAGTAGGGAGAAGGAGTTTGTGTGACACATATCTAACTATATTAAGGGATAGGTAGATAGCATATGTGTGAGAGACATTATTATACTTTGAGACATTAGTGGCTGTGGGTGGGCGGAATTAAAGGGGTGGGCGTGTTAGACATAGAGAGTGTGTGTGTTTCTGTGTGAGAGACTTGTAGGACGGGGTAGAAAGACGAATTTAACCCTGACGGAGGGAGAGAAATACATGAAGTGCGCGTGTGTGATTCCGATGCCCACAGGGAAATGAGATATGTATGCGTGTGAGAGAGATTGCACAATTCATTCACGTATCACTATTTAGCGACCGTGGACATGCATCGCTTGAACATAAGTCAATATCTACTTCGTATCGTGGCCAAAGGTACAATATTGATTCAATGCTATAAAGATTGGACACTCACATATCACATTTTTTTCTATTTAAATAAACCTTTTTCAGTTGTGCATGCCAAAGTTACAGTGATGTTTCTTCAAACAACCAATGTAGCTATCATGCACATTCACCATTGTTACTCTTGCATTCAAATTCATTAGTCTTGGATGATTCAAGTTTCTATTTTTAAGTAATATATGTAATATTCATATATGAATTCAACGGTTACGCAATTTATGAAATGGAGGCTATGTAATCATATGAGGTAACACTTTTAAGTAGCTAACTACAATATCCATTTCTTTTTGTGCGCCTCTACACTAACACGTCAATGCATTATGTTTAAAGTAAATAACCAATGGCACTAAATTATCTATTTACACGAGAAATACATAGGCTGAGCGTTTGATCACTTTTTTTGTGAACGCGCCACTACACCCGTATGATTGGCCGCGCCCGTGTGAATGTCCAAGTTATCGGCGCATCATCCCGAGTTATTTTCTTTTTTCTGGGGTGGACTTCACACCAGTTATTAACTGCTGACGCGTGCCCCGTGTACATAGTCTAGCATGACCTTCCCGCTAGCACGGTCCAAAATTAGTTGAAACTGGATACGAACGATCCCGCGGGCGGCAAAATCTCCCGCCTCCTTCTAAAATTTTCGCCGCCTTAGTCTTTAGCATGCGAAATCCCCCTTTTGTCCTTGGTGAATGGAGACCAACAGTTACAATACCGCCCTCATCTACATGATAGGTCGGAGCTGCTTTGGTAACTTCTGGTTCCCCCCACTACACGGCACCCCCATTTCCTCTCCCCCCTCCCGCAAAAACGACTAACTCCACAGCACCAGAGCATCTTACATCACGCCGTCCGTACTTCATCGCCTTTTCTCCCCTCCCCTCTCGAAACCCTAGACTGCTCATCCACCGGCGAACCATAGCCCATTCACTGCCAGCGGCGTCCACCTCGCCGGATCTGCTTCTGCGGCCGCATCTACCCCTCCCACCTCCCCTAGAAACAAGTAGAATGCTCATACACCATTGTACCACAACCCATTCAGTGCCGGCCTTGTCCACGGCGCCGGATCTGCTTCGCCGGTACTCTCGTCAACTGTTGTGCATCTGCAGTGGCTCATTCGTACTCCCTACCGGAGACGCTTCGTCCACACCCCCCGGAGCCGCCCCACCGACGCCCCCGTCGACGGCCTCTGATCCTCTTCGGCGACACCTTCCTCAACCCTACGGGAGCCGCTTTGCCGACACCAGCGTCAACCCTACCGGAGTAGCTTCGCCTATACCATTCTCAACCCTACTGGGGCCGCTTTGCCAACTCACAAGTCCACGGCCTCATATCCGCATCCTCGCACCCTCATCCAACCTACCGGAGCAGCTTCTGACGCCCCGTCCACGGCCGCTGATCTGCATCGTCGACACCACCCTTAACCCAACCACCGGAGCAGCTTTTGACGCCCCGTCCACGGCCGCAGATCCGCATCGTCGACACCATCCTTATCCCAACCACCGGAGCAGCTTCTGACGCCCCGTCCATGGCCGCAGATCCGCGTTGTCGACACCATCCTTAACCCAACCACCGGAGCAACTTCACCTACGCCCTCGTCCACGGCCATAGATCCGCTTCGCCCACACCGTAGTCCACCCTACCGGAGCCGCTCCACAAACACCCTACTCGACGGTTCTAGATCTCCTTACCGGACCCCGATAGCCAGCGCAGCGTCATCACCCTCGACGTTTCTAACCTGATTCCCACCGTCTGGAGAGATGCCAAGCACCCGCCACGGCCTAGGTACTTGTCACCTTTAAACCCGTCCAGCATCACCTGCCCGATGTACTTCAAATATACTAACCGGTCGCTGTTACCTGTTATGCAGCTGGCAAAAACTACAAGGACGATGTTTCTTCTGGATCTAACAGCTTGGCCAACCAAGATCCTGGACTGAGGCATTGCTATGATCTTGTAAGCGCATCCCTCTCTCTTGTATTGTTCTGTGCCTGCCAGCGTGCTTTGCTAGGATTTTCGACCAGTAATCCCTTTGTGCAGACAATGATTTCTACTACTAGCTGCTAAATTAGATATGTAGATGTCATACATGATACTACCTCATACCTCCGTTCCTAAATATAAGTCTTTCTAGAGATTCCACTATAGGCTACATACGGAGCAAAATGAGTGAATCTACACTCGAAAATGCATCTATATACATCTGTATGTGGTCCATACTGGAATCTCTACAAAGACATATATTTAGGAACAGGGGCAGTACATTACACAAAATCGTAGGTGGCATGTAGGAATTCCAGTGCACTACATTAGGCTCCCTTAGAGTGCCTGCCAGTCCAGCATACAGAGTCATGGCTAGTTTATGGTACACACACAATCGTTAATTGCTGGTTTAAATATGCGCAAGGGATATGCAATGTAATATCATGTAGAGATGTCTGAAATTAGCCGTGTCAACTTGCAGATAGGGTTACACAATGAAAAAGTACAAGATGTATGTGGCATTTCATGGAACATCACAAAAAAAAGGAGAAGCAGCGGTGAGCCTATACAGTGTGCTATGGTATGTCACTCCTCCATTGCAATCATCGTGACATGTTATTTGTATGCCAGTTCTATTAGCCAAGTTTCTTAGGGACAATTATTACGAGTTATCCTAAGAAAATAAGCACCTGTGAATATAAGCTCCATGTAATACGCCAACTAGTTCTTTTCATTGCGTTTTCAGCTTATCTTTGGTATGATCAGTGGAAAGTCTAGATTGCATTATATATATTTTTCATTTTGCTGCACATATGGAAATTAATTTGACTTGCAAGCATCACAAATTGAACCCAGTGCAGTAATTAATATGATAGGAAAACAGACCATCACTATTTGCTCAAAATGCAAATACAAAGATACCATCTACTTGGCACAATCTACTTTGGTCAATGTTTTCCATAGAGATCCCATTGCCTAATTTAAACGAAGAACGCATGACCCACATTTAAATGAAGAACAATTATTTGTTGAAATTCGATGGTCCAAGTGGCTGGTTATTATCATATAGCAGCACCACTTGAAAGCATCATATAGCAACAGCAGCAGCTCATAACAACTCATCATACAGCAGCAGCAGTCTGCAATTCATCATATACCAGCAGGAACTCATAGCAATTCATCATATAGCAGCAGCAGGAGCAGCTCATAGCTATTCATCATATAGCAGCAGCAGGAGCAGCTTGTAGCAACTCATCATATAGCAGCAGCAGCTCATAGCAATTCATCATATAGCAGCAGCAGCAACTCATAGCAACTCATCATACAGCAGCAGCAGCTCATAGCAATTCATCATATAGCAGCAGCAGGAGCAGCTCATAGCAATGCATCATATAGCAGCAGTAAAAGCAGCTCATAGCAATTCATTGTATAGTGGTTTGGAATGAAAATTTGGCAAAAAATTAGAGGAGATCCTCACCTTGTTGGATGAGCTCATCCTTCAACAGCACCTCAAGGCCATGGCCTGGGAGGAGGGGAGGGGGAACAAGGTGCCTTCTGCCGCAGTGTGGCATTAGCCGTAGTTGTGCAGCTCCCGCTGGAGTAGTGCGTTGGACGAACCACAGTGGAGCAGCTGCTGGAGACCATGAGAATGAGGGGCGGTGCCAGAGGGAGGAGCAGCCAGGGAGATTTGCCCCTACCCGCCGGCCATGTAGCCTAGCTGGACATAGTATCATCGAGGACCAGGCCAGATGGGACCAGTGGCGACGGCTCGCTGGAGGAACCCTAGTGCTGCAGGCAGGGGATTGAGGTAGAGGGAAAGGGGAGAGGAGATGCAAGCGGGCAGGGCAATGAATGCTTGCGTGTTTGTTTTTACTTGAGGGTCAGGTGTGACACAGGCGTCAACAGTTGCATTTTGAGTGTAATATAGGCAGACAATAGAATCATTTCACTATTCCCCTTCCCTTCAATTTTTAGTGAGGTTCTACCCGAAACACCCCCCTCCAAAGCGAAATTAGTTAAGCCCAAGCCCATAACTCAAAAATGACTTCTTTACATATTTTATGGCTTATTTTGACAATATACCCTCAAAAGGCGGAATCGAACTGGCCCTTAACCTGCAATTCAATTGTGCGTGCAATGATGAATCACTCATGCCTGCTATCTGTACATTTAGGCATCATCATACATGGCATAACCTAATACTTGTGCATTCCATTGTAGAATCTGGAATATGCAATGTTTATGTTAGTTCATACGTTGCACATGATGTTTAAATGCCCCTTAAATCTGGTCAGTCAAGTGATTGTCTTTAAGCCTCCTTCTTTGCTTCTTTTCTTGATATGTAAGATTTGCTCACACATCTGTTCAATTGCTTGTTTGCATCAGCCAACCATACTAGGACTGTTGCTTTGATTACTTGCTGTTCTTGACCTAACACTCTAACAGAGCTTGTCAACGATTTAAACACTAAGGGCTGCTATAGTGGGGCCTTGTCTAACTCATAGGTGAATAAATGTTTGGTTGTACACTACAGTAGGCTCTCCAAGAGTACCTGGAGATCCAGTTCAAAGGTATGCCTAGTTTTTACATAGTGCAGACCTAGTAAATGCTCATTTCATTGTGTGCAAGTGCAAGAGATGCGGCATGTTTCATTATGTGATGTTGTTTTGTTATAATCTCATCCTTTTGTGTTCACAGACTGGAAAGTATGCATATTTATCTTCCAAGGAGACGAGTAACTAGTTTGTGTCACCTTGCAGAGGGGGTGCAATGAAGATAAGATTGAGGATTTCCAAGTACAAGATGTCAGGAAGGAGCCTTGCAAGAGAAGTCGAAGCTGCGCTGAGCCTCTTCAACCTGCTAAGGTAAGTCACTGTATGCAACTCAACAGTTCAATTCCTTGTTTGTTTCAGGCATAGTTAATTTTCTCTTTTCAATTGCTTTATTTGTCCTCACTTAATGAGATGCGCAAATAATTATGCCTG
This sequence comes from Triticum dicoccoides, assembly GCF_002162155.2. Lineage (NCBI taxonomy): Eukaryota > Viridiplantae > Streptophyta > Magnoliopsida > Poales > Poaceae > Triticum > Triticum dicoccoides. Next base: position 341,585,528 of record NC_041381.1, on the reverse strand, counting down.
ATGTTCGGTACTTGTATCACTATTAGTTGACATAATTAAAGGCCTTACCATTTAATTACTCTGCCGAAGTGTGCCTGAAGCTTTGAAGTCTATTAACCAACTATTATTGCATGAGGCTCACAGTCTAGTTTATACTATGCTAATGATTGCATAGTTTTGCCTGCTGTAGTATGTTTGTATGAAACCCTCTGCTGTTCATTATGCTCCCTAAGACTTTAATTGAGGTACAGAATGGCCAACTGCTTGCTTACTTATACGCAACATGCTGTCTAAATTTGTAACTTGTCTGTGTTTTCGATTGGGCCCCAACATCATGCTCCTCTAGTGAGCTAAGAGGGATTTCTGTATGCAGGCTGCACAGACTATCTTTTTTATAATTTTTAAAATATCACCTGCTTATGCTTCATGACGTGTAACATTTTTTTAAAGTGACGTGTAACATTTTTTTTAAAGTGACGTGTAACATTATTGTTAGTCCTGTTTTGCCATGTAGTACAAAATAGTGTCTTGTTCGCTTCACTGTTGTAACTATATTTGCCCTAGTCATGTGTACTTACAGTAACATTTCAGGATGAAGTGACATCAACACAAAAATCTGCGAGTAGTGCGGCATGGCCGTTACCGAATGATTATGGATTGGAATTGGAATGTGCTGATGTTCTCGAGCATCAACTAGAAGTGGCAAGACAACGTGTACATGATTGTCAACATATAATCAACAAGTTGAGACTGGACATGCAGGTATTAGATGCAGGAGTCAAAAAAATGAAACAAGACACCGAGGTAACCATGAAGGAATTGGAGATTTTGCAGACTGAAATTTGTGCTATCTGAATCCGGCCAATCCTATTTTCTGAAGAGATTATAGTTCAAATGGAGTTAAGTTGATGCGCGTCCATGATGTATGAGCTGTATTTGCCCAGTGTATGTAGTTTTCTGTTTGTGTATGCTTTATTATCACCTGTGCCATACCATAATTCCCAGTGGGTATAATCGGCTATAATTTCTTTATTGTATAGTGTAGGATTATTCTACCTTTCTATGCCTTGATATCTTTGTTGTATAGTGTATGCTTTTTAGAGGTGATAGTATTGAGTAGGATAATTCTTTGAATATGCTATATCGTTCAAACGGGGGCCAACTCGCCCGACCATGGGCCTTCTACGTCTCGCAGGATCCATGGGCCTTCTACGTCTCGTAGGATCCATGGGCCTTCTACGTCTCGCAGGATCCATGGGCCTTCTACGTCTCGCAGTGTCCATGGGCCTTCTACGTCTCGCAGGATCCATGGGCCTTCTACGTCACATAGGATCCATGGGCCGCTGACTCATTTATGGGTCTTGTACTGGCCTTTAATGGGCCGTAGACGGGCCTATAATGGAAATTGTACGTTTTATTGGCTGACCATAACGGGCCGTTAATAGGCCATATTTGGTGACGCTATGAAAATGGCCCAACAGACTAACGGACCACAAACGGGCCGACTGTAATGACGGGCTGAATTTGGCCCACAAGCAGAAAATGACAGTAACGGGGCATAAGTAACCGAATGCTGCAAATGAGCCCAAGAATAAATGGGCTCTGAGAAGGCTGAAAGATAACATGGGCTGGAAGCTGTCCAACTGAATAACGGGCCCTTAATGGGTATAAAGCGATACACCGTTCATTACGGGCCAGTTTCACCATGGTCGTTAATGGGTCTAAAGTAATACACTGTTCATTGCGGGCCAGTTTCACCACGGGCCGTTGAAAGTGTAACTATCCCTAGGTGGTTTTGGTAATTCATAACAACATATAGCTCATTGAGCTAATGCTATTCCAAGACTATTATTTCAGGAAAGCTCAATGAATGGCATGGCATGGATGATGAAAGTGGATCCCTCAAAATATTAAGGACAAAGGATTGGCTCAAGCTCAAAAGCTCAAGACTCTACATTTTCCATTTTAGTGATCCAAGATCACATTGAGTCTATAGGAAAAGCCAATACTATCAAGAAGGGATGAGGTGTTGCTTAATGAGCCTCTTGCTTCAAGTGCTTAGTGATATGCTCCAAAAACCCTCAACTACTTTCTCACATCCACATATGACCTAAACCCAAAGTCAAAATCGGTCCTACCGATTCTTTCTATCCGGCTCCACCAAGTTCAAATGTCATAGCCACTGCCACAAACCCTAGGCAAATCGGTCTCACCGATAGGGATCTCGGTCTCACCGAGATGGGATTGTAATCTCTCTGTTTCCCTTCGTAATGTTTCGGTCTAAACGAAGTGAGCGATCGGTCCCACTGAGATTGCAATGTAAACTCTCTGTTTCCCTTTCGTAACATTTCGGTCTCACCGAAAAGAGCGAATTGGTCCCACCGAGTTTACCTGACCAACTCTCTGGTTAGCTAATTACCAAAATCGGTCTCACCGAGTTTGTGTAATCGTTCTCACCGAGATTACGTTATGTCCTAACCCTAACCATATCGGTCTTACCGAGTTGCATGTCGGTCCCACCGAAATCACTAACGGTCACTAGGTTTACTGAATCGGTCCAACCGAGTTTGTTGATTCGGTACCATCGAGATTGGTAAATTGTGTGTAACGGTTAGATTTTGTGTGGAGGCTATATATACCCCTCCACCTCCTCTTCATTCGTGGAGAGAGCCATCAGAACAAACCTACACTTCCAACTTACCAGTTCTGAGAGAGAACTACCTACTCATGTGTTGAGGCCAAGATATTCCATTCCTACCATATGAATCTTGATCTCTAGCCTTCCCAAGTTGCTTTCCACTCAAATCTTCTTTCCACCAGATCCAAATCCTATGAGAGAGAGTTGAGTGTTGGGGAGACTATCATTTGAAGCACAAGAGCAAGTAGTTCATCATCAACACACCATTTGTTACTTCTTGGAGAGTGGTGTCTCCTAGATTGGCTAGGTGTCACTTGGGAGCCTCCGACAAGATTGTGGAGTTGAACCAAGGAGTTTGTAAGGGCAAGGAGACCGCCTACTTTGTGAAGATCTACTGCTAGTGAGGCAAGTCCTTCGTGGGCGACGGCCATGGTGGGATAGACAAGGTTGCTTCTTCGTGGACCCTTCATGGGTGGAGCCCTCCGTGGACTCGCGCAACCGTTACCCTTCGTGGGTTGAAGTCTCCATCAACGTGGATGTATGATAGCACCAACTATCAGAACCACGACAAAAACATCCGTGTCTCCAATTGTGTTTGAATCCTCCAAACCCTTCCCTTTACATTCTTGCAAGTTGCATGCTTTAAATTCCGCTGCTCATATACTCTTTGCATGCTTGCTTGAATTGTGTGAAGATTGCTTGACTTGTCCAAAGATAGCTAAAATCAGCCAAAGTCTAAAATTGGGAAAAGGTTAAGTTTTTAATTGGTCAAGTAGTCTAATCACCCCCCCCCTCTAGACATACTTCAAGGTCCTACAAGTGGTATCAGAGCTTTGGTCTCCATTTGCTTTGATTTCCATAGCTTTTGGTGGTCATAGCCTTGGTTTCACAACCTAGGAGAGTATGGCGTCTAGCGAGGGAAATTATCACCGTAGAGGTCCTTACTTTGATGGCACTAATTTTGCTAGTTGGAAGCATAAGATGAAAATGCGTATTCTCGGGCATAACCCCGCCGTTTGGGCTATTGTGTGTATTGGCTTGCAAGGTGAATTCTTTGATGGGAGAGAACCGAACCGTGAAGCTAGCGCGGATGAATTGAAGATGCTGCAATACAACGGTCAAGCTTGTGATATCCTCTTCAATGGCTTGTGCCCCGAAGAATTCAACGAAATCAGCCGTCTTGAGAATGCAAAGGAAATTTGGGATACTTTGATTGATATGCATGAAGGTACCGACTCCGTCAAGGAATACAAGTTGGATGTGCTCCAAAGTCAGCTTGACAAGTTCAAAATGAAGGATGGTGAAGGTGTCGCTGAAATGTACTCTAGGCTTGCTCTTATCACAAATGAGATTGCCAGCTTAGGAAGTGAAGAGATGACCGACAGATTCATCATCAAGAAGATCCTAAGAGCATTGGATGGAAAATATGATACCGTGTGCACATTGATCCAAATGATGCCAAATTACAAAGATCTCAAGCCAACGGAAGTCATTGGAAGAATTGTTGCTCATGAGATGTCACTCAAGGATAAGGAGGAACTTCACAACAAGTCAAGTGGTGCTTACAAAGCCTCATGTGAAGCCCCCACATCATCAAGTGAGAAACAAACCTTCAATGAAGAATTGAGCTTAATGGTGAAGAAATTCAACAAATTCTACAAGAGTAGAAGCAAAGAAAAAAGCTCTAAGTCAAGGTCCTACAATGACAAAAGATCTTCTAGTCGAGAGCGCAATTGCTACAATTGTGGGAGACCCGGACACTATTCCAATGAGTGTATGGCACCCTACAAAAGAAGAGAAGATTCTCCAAAAAGAAGAAGTAGAAGAGAAGAATCACCATCAAGAGAGAGAAGGAGTAGAGATGATCATTATGAACGAAGACCCTCACGGAGAAGCAAGGATTCGGAAAGGAAGGACAAGTCATCAAAGAGCTACACAAAACGAAGACATCAAGCTCATGTTGGTGAATGGGTATCCGGCTCCGACTCCGACAATCACTCCGAGAGAAGCTATCACTCTGACTCCAAATATACTCAAGATGAAGGTGTTGCCGGTCTAGCACTTGTGTCAACCAACTCCAATGACATATTTGATTCACCAAATGAAGGAATTGGAAGATGCTTCATGGCCAAAGGTCCTAAGGTAACACACCCCGAGTATGTTGATTTTAATAGTGCTGAAGATGACTTGTTAGTGATGATGATTTACTTATTGACAACTCTAGTAATGAATACTATGATGAAACGTCAATTAATCATGCTAATCAAGATCAAACGAATGAAAATGATAAGGAGAAGATTGAGCTTCTAACTAAAGAACTAAACACTCTTAAGTTGGCTCATGAAACTATCTTCGAAGATCATCGAGAAATTTTAAGGGCTCATGAGAAGTTACGCTTTGAAAAGCTCAATCTAGGGGAGCTTAACTCTAAGAATTGAGTCAAAGCAACTCTAATGATGTGAACACATCAATGCATTATGTAAAAGTGGTAACCCCACTTGAGCTCAAACGATGAGTATGACCTATGATCAAATGTTGTCATTTGGCTCCTAAGTCAATATACTCATATATAGATGACTTAGTCATCGCCAATTGTTTGATAGATGCTAGAATTGGTTGTGCATGCATTGCCACATATTTCATTTGCCATTTTATTGTGTGAGCATGTTGGTTGCATATTTTACTCATTCGAGGACATCCACTTGTTGTTTTGATTGATTGGTTTCTTTTTCTTTGGCCAAGTGGATGGACAGGAATGCCAAAGAACCTTCTCTAGCTATCTATGCTTTTCTCGTCTCAAACTCTATTCATGCTACATCACAAAATTTGATCAAGTCAGATTCGAACCACTCTGTGTGAGGAGCACTCGGAGTCCCCGATTCGTCATAGACTTAAACTTCCAAAACTTCTTTGTGCTTTTCGGTCTGACTGATTCTTCCATTTCGGTCACACTGAGATCACTAAGTCGATCTAGGTTTTCAATCTCAGTGCAACCGATTTGAACTTTTCGGTCACACCGAGTTGCTGTAACTGTCAACAGTTATGCATCTCGGTGCCACCGAGTCGTTCCACTCGGTCACACCGACAGTGTCGGGCTATATATTCACACGGGCAAAAATTTGGAAAACTTTCTCCAAACCTCTTCGCCCGCGCATAGCTCGCTCTGCCTTCTAGGTCTCCGGATCGTCGACTTCGTCGCCAGCCGCCTCCTGTCGCTGGTCTCCGCCGCCGTCAACGGATTTCATCTCACCGTTGCCGCCGTAGCGAGTTCATCACCGAACTAGGGTATGAACTCGATCACAGTGCTATCCTCGTCTGATTCTCAGCACATTGTGTTTATTATGATTCTTGCCACGATTGAAACACCTCTATCCAGTCAAAACAATCCTTAGAATAGATGCGATTTGAAAATTTAGGGTTAGGTTTCCGCTGAAACCATCTCGGACCCACCGAGTTGAAAAACTCGGTCACACCGATTCGGCTAACGCCATTGCACCAGTAACTCTCGGTCTGACCGAGAATTGCTAATTGGAGTGACCGATTTTAGAACTTTGTGAAACCCTAGCAGTCTCGGTGCCACCGAACTGTGACTCGGTCTGACCGAGATCACTAGTTTAGGTTCCAAAACTGCTTTGGTATCACCGAGTTTGAGAATCGGTTGATCCGAAATGCTTTCTGTGGAAAACTAAAACTAAGTTTTTGAATCATTCTTTTGCAAAAATCTCTGCATTTTGTGATGCTTATCCACTCTATCTCATCTATAACTATTCACAGGGTGAGCAGTCAGTGTTTGCAGCATGTCAGACCAAAGTGACAGCCAGAACAAGTCAGAAGAGCGGATTCACATAAGTGAGGGCACTAGTCCCTCTAGCACTTCAGATGATGGCAGCAGAAGCACTCCTAGCAATTTGCCTAAAGCAGCCACAAGAGCCAGAAGGAAGAAAACCTCATAATCTGAGGATGAAGACTATGTGGCAGTAGAGGATGAGGCCACTTCCAAGAAGAAGGTGGTCAAGAAAGAATATGGTTCAGCTGCAGCCACTAAGCCAGTAGTGCAGAAGAAGGCACCTGCAAGAAGGATTCCCACTTCCAAACCCAGGAAGGTTGCCACTGGAGAAACCATGAAGTTTACTATTGAGTCAGAAGATGAAGCTGCTGGTCAAGACAAAAAGAAAAAGAGAGTCAGAACCACTACTGCCAAAGTTCTTGGCAATCCCTCTATGAGGAGAGACTCTGAAGAAGAGGAAGAAGAGGTTGCTGCACCAGCACCCAAGGCACAAAAGCTGATGGGTGATGCTATAAGGTCAGGGGCTGCAACATCAAAGCCCAAAGAAGCACCCAAAGCTGCCTCCAAGCCCAAGAATGCACCAAAGAGGAATACCAGGAGTATACCAGCTGCTGAGAAGAACAAGGCCCCAGTGCCTGAAGTTGCTGCTGAGGAAGATGATGAAGGACAAGTCCTGAGGAAGCTCAAACCCAAGATTCCAGACCACAATGATGCTCATCCTATGGCTGAGAACATGAAGATCAGGAGAGACTCAGGGTTGAGGCTATGGAGAGAGTCAGATCCATATGCCACCAGGAGAAGGACTGCTATTGATTACAGGTTCCACACAAAGGAACAGCAGGATTTCTATGAGACAATCTTGTTGGACAAGAAGCCTATAGTGTGTGATATGAGGTGGGTCGACTGGACCTACATGAAGGAGAATGAAGAACATTATCCTGGAGTGTATGATAGCTTCAGTGTGTGTGGAGTTGCAGACTTTGTTGGGCAGAAGCTCACAAACTGGAATGATGAGTTCATTATGCAATTCTACTCCACAGCACATTTCTATCCAGATGGCAGGATAGTTTGGATGTCTGAAGGTACGAGATACCAATCAACTATTGAGGAATGGGCAAATCTGATCAATGCCCCAAAGGAGAGTGAAGATGACTTGGACGTTTATGCCAAGAAAAAGATGGATCACAATTCTTTGTCACATATGTACAAGGAGATCCCAGACAAAGCTCTTGAAACTTTCAAGTTTGGGTCAGTCCATTTTCTTCTGTCAGGGCTGCCAACGATCAACTGGATCCTAAGGCACACTCTTTTGCCCAAGTCAGGTGACCACAACATGATCAGAGGGCATGCAATTAATTTGCTACACATATTTGATGTGCCACAGAAATTCAAGGTCATGAGCCTCATGGTTGAGACTATCAAGAGGACAGCAGCAAACCAAAAGAGAAGTTGTGGATATGCCCCACAAATTCAGGAGTTGATTAACTCAAAGATGGGCACGGGAAAATATCTGTTGGATAAGGAACACTTTGTTCTCTATCCAGACTTTGAGGACAATCAAGTTGTGATGAATGAGCATGAACCATCTTCAGTACAAGCTCAAGAGAAGAAGGAGAAAGCAAAGAAAGAGAAGGCTGCCAAGATGCCAACTCAAGAGGAGGCATCTGAGTACTTTTTGAAGAACAAGCAGGACCAGCTTGGTTACTTGATAGCATCAACTCTGAGGATTGAGAAAGGGTTGGCCACCCTAACTCAAAACCAGGAGAGCCTGGAAAGAATCATGGAACAAAAATTCTTTGATTTAGATGTCAAAGTAACTGAGATTCAGTCAGTTGTGGAGCAGCTACAAGATGACATGCAGGAGAGGAAGGGCAGAACAACTACTAATGCATTTTCCAGAGTGGCTCGAGCTCAGAGATCAGCTGCAGAGCCAGTAACAAACACCAGAGTCACTTCATCTGCACCAGCTACAGCTCCAGTGCAACCAGCTCCAGCACCAACTCCTTCAGCTCCATCCACATCAACTGAAGTCTTCGTCCAAGGAGCCATCTCTACACCACCAACTGAAGACCAAGCCTGAGAGACGATATAGTACTATGCATTTTCTAGGAACTTTTTGGTAACTTGTTGCCAAAGGGGGAGAAAAATGTATAGATCATAGGCTTCGAGAGAGAGAGAGTTTGCTTTTGTTCTCTCTTGTCATCTTGGTTGAACTTTGTTTGCTTTTGATTACTTGAGATACTATGCTATTATCTGTGAGACATTGATGATCATGTGTTTGATCATAAGCTACACTTATGCTTGTTAGATAATATTATCTTACTTATCCTTATATGATCATTCACTTTGCTTGGTGATGAGTGCATGTATTCAATCTTTATTATTTTTTAGCGCTCCATCAATATGTATGTGACATGGAAGAGTAGCCCATGAGCCTAATTCCTTGTGCATTTGCAGTCCAAAGCAAATCTTAAACTATGCACAAATTTAGGGGGAGCTCTTTCTTATCACATACTTCTCAAAGCGACGATGTTTTTCAATCTTATTATCATTTGTCGAAGCTTTGATCTATATGTTGTCATCAACTACCAAAAAGGGGAGATTGAAAGTGCAACTATCCCTAGGTGGTTTTGGTAATTCATAACAACATATAGCTCATTGAGCTAATGCTATTCCAAGACTATTATTTTAGGAAAGCTCAATGAATGGCATGACATGGATGATGAAAGTGGATCCCTCAAAATATTAAGGACAAAGGATTGGCTCAAGCTCAAAAGCTCAAGACTCTACATTTTCCATTTTAGTGATCCAAGATCACATTGAGTCTATAGGAAAAGCCAATACTATCAAGGAGGGATGAGGTGTTGCTTAACGAGCCTCTTGCTTCAAGTGCTTAGTGATATGCTCCAAAAACCCTCAACTACTTTCTCACATCCACATATGACCTAAACCCAAAGTCAAAATCGGTCCTACCGATTCTTTCTATCCGGCGCCACCGAGTTCAAATGTCATAGCCACTGCCACAAACCCTAGGCAAATCGGTCTCACCGATAGGGATCTCGGTCTCATCGAGATGGGATTGTAATCTCTCTGTTTCCCTTCGTGATGTTTCGGTCTAACCGAAGTGAGCAATCGATCCCACCGAGATTGCAATGTAAAAACTCTCTGTTTCCCTTTCGTAACATTTCGGTCTCACCGAAAAGAGCGAATCGGTCCCACCGAGTTTACCTGACCAACTCTCTGGTTAGCTAATTACCAAAATCGGTCTCACCGAGTTTGTGTAATCGGTCTCACCGAGATTACGTAATGCCCTAACCCTAACCATATCGGTCTTACCGAGTTGCATGTCGGTCCCACCGAAATCACTAACGGTCACTAGGTTTACTGAATCGGTCCGACCGAGTTTGTTGATTCGGTCCCACTGAGATTGGTAAATTGTGTGTAATGGTTAGATTTTGTGTGGAGGCTATATATACCCCTCCACCTCCTCTTCATTCGTGGAGAGAGCCATCAGAACAAACCTACACTTCCAACTTACCAGTTCTGAGAGAGAACTACCTACTCATGTGTTGAGGCCAAGATATTCCATTCCTACCATATGAATCTTGATCTCTAGCCTTCCCAAGTTGCTTTCCACTCAAATCTTCTTTCCACCAGATCCAAATCCTATGAGAGAGAGTTGAGTGTTGGGGAGACTATCATTTGAAGCACAAGAGCAAGTAGTTCATCATCAACGCACCATTTGTTACTTCTTGGAGAGTGGTGTCTCCTAGATTGGCTAGGTGTCACTTGGGAGCCTCCGACAAGATTGTGGAGTTGAACCAAGGAGTTTGTAAGGGCAAGGAGACCGCCTACTTTGTAAAGATCTACCGCTAGTGAGGCAAGTCCTTCGTGGGCGACAACCATGGTGGGATAGACAAGGTTGCTTCTTCGTGGACCCGTCATGGGTGGAGCCCTCCGTGGACTCGCGCAACCGTTACCCTTCGTGGGTTGAAGTCTCCATCAACGTGGATGTACGATAGCACCACCTATCGGAACCACGACAAAAACATACGTGTCTCCAATTGCGTTTGAATCCTACAAACCCTTCCCTTTACATTCTTGCAAGTTGCATGCTTTAAATTCCGCTGCTCATATACTCTTTGCATGCTTGCTTGAATTGTGTGAAAATTGCTTGACTTGTCCAAAGATAGCTAAAATCTGCCAAAGTCTAAAATTGGGAAAAGGTTAAGTTTTTAATTGGTCAAGTAGTCTAATCACCCCCCTCTAGACATACTTCAAGGTCCTACAGCCATGAATAGGCCAAGAGTTACATAGGGCCTCATATGGGACGAAAGACGTCATGGGCCAGAAGTGAAAACGGGCTGGAATCATATTGGATGGCCCAGATGACGCTACTAGGCCTAATTCGGATAGGGCGTAATGGGCCTTGGGTTAGCGGGCTGTAAATGGGCTATATGCGAACAGGCCGTTAACAGGCTTTCCATGGGCCGGCCCGTCACCTTTTGACCAAGTCAACCGGGCTGGCCTTTTCACAGGAATGGGCCTCTGTTGGGCCATGCCACGTGTCGACGTATCATAGGCGCCTTCTCACCAATGAGTGGATGACATCTGTCCCAACAATGAGCTGACACGTGTTTCCTCCAGCCAATGATGATTTTACACGTGGAAAATCCCCATTGGTCGGGGTTGTTAACAGGTTATCAGATCCAAAACCCGACTCGATAGCTTAACTTGCGTTCCATTACGGTGGATGCCACGTGTCGGTCACCCTTGACGAAAGCACTTCTGTGACGCACGATTTATCGTCATGGAAGTGGACACTTCTGTGATGATAATTTTGGTAATGTCATGGAACACTTCTATGACAGCACAGGTATGACTATCTCGATTCTATCATAAATTTGTCATGGATGTACATGCATGACAAAAAACGCGACCTACGGTGACAAACTCATATCATCACGGAAGTGTATTTTTTTTGTAGTGATGCAACAGGTGCTGGCGACAACGGTACTACCGCTCCTTGGAGCGCTACTACCGCTGGCACCTGCGGTACAACCGCTCCCTTGAGCGGTACTACCTCTAGCCACTGAAAACTAGCACCTTGTTGCCTTCAATGTGCACAGACATGGAAAACGGACATGAGCTCCAATGAAGCGAAGGAAAGGTGGTGCAAAAGAACAGATGTGTACGTGTTGATTCCACCCTAACAGTATAACTTTCCTACGAATCAAATCAACCGAAAACAAACATGGAAGGCAACCATCTTCGATAGATTCCGAGGGGCACCAAATCGTCTTGTGCCTAGACATGAGATATCTGAAATGCTCAATGCACATGATTAGTCCGCAAAAGCATTGTCATCAATCACCAAAACTACTCAGGGAGAAATATGCCCTTACAATCTCCCCCTTTTTGGTGGATTGATAACAATACGGGATTTGCTCATAAGTATATGTAATTAACCAATGCAAACCCAAAGTCCATAAAATATAGACACGCTCCCCCAAGATGTGTGCATTCTTTAGATATGCTTGATATGTCTCCAACGTATCTATAATTTATGAAGCATTCATGCTATTTTATTATCTGTTTTGAATGATTACGGGCTTTATTATACACTTCTATATTAATTTTGGGACTAACCTATTAACCGGAGGCCCAACCCATATTGCTGTTTTCTTGCCTGTTTCAGTATTTCGAAGAAAAGGAATATCAAACGGAGTCCAAGCGGAATGAAACCTTTGGAAAAGTTATTTTTGGAACAGAACCAATCCTAGGAACTTGGAGTGCAAGCCAGGGGATCATCGAGGAGGCCACAAGACAGGGGGTGCGCCCACCCCCCCCCCCTCCCGGGCGCGCCCTACCCTCTCGTGGGCCCCTCGAGGCTCCCCCGACCGAATTCTTTCGCCTATATAAGTCCACATACCCTAAAACCATCGAAAACAAAGATAGATCGGGAGT
>NC_041381.1:341527516-341572780 GCF_002162155.2 Triticum dicoccoides | reverse complement strand
GCCCAACCCATATTGCTGTTTTCTTGCCTGTTTCAGTATTTCGAAGAAAAGGAATATCAAACGGAGTCCAAGCGGAATGAAACCTTTGGAAAAGTTATTTTTGGAACAGAACCAATCCTAGGAACTTGGAGTGCAAGCCAGGGGATCATCGAGGAGGCCACAAGACAGGGGGTGCGCCCACCCCCCCCCCCCCCCGGGCGCGCCCTACCCTCTCGTGGGCCCCTCGAGGCTCCCCCGACCGAATTCTTTCGCCTATATAAGTCCACATACCCTAAAACCATCGAAAACAAAGATAGATCGGGAGTTCCGCCACCGCAAGCCTCTGTAGCCACCAAAAACCTCTCGGGATCCCGTTCTGGCACCCTGCCGGAGGGGGGGAATCCATCACTGGTGGCCATCTTCATCATCCCGGCGCTATCCATGACGAGGAGGGAGTAGTTCACCCTCGGGGCTGAGGGTATGTACCAGTAGCTATGTGTTTGATCTCTCTCTCGTGTTCTCTCTATGGCACGATCTTGATGTATTGCGAGCTTTGCTATTATAGTTGGATCTTATGATGTTACTCCCCCTCTACTCTCTTGTGATGGATTGAGTTTTCCCTTTGAAGTTATCTTATCGGATTGAGTCCTTAAGGATTTGAGAACACTTGATGTATGTCTTGCCGTGTTTATCTGTGGTGACAATGGGATTTCACGTGCCACTTGATGTATGTTTTGGTGACCAACTTGCGGGTTCCGCCCATGAACCTATGCATAGGGGTTGGCACACATTTTCGTCTTGACTCTCCGGTAGAAACTTTGGGGCACTCTTTGAAGTACTTTGTGTTAGTTGGATGAATCTGAGATTGTGTGATGCATATCGTATAATCCTGCCCACGGATACTTGAGGTGACAATGGAGTATCTAGGTGACATTAGGGTTTTGGTTGATTTGTGTCTTGAGGTGTTATTCTAGTATGAACTCTTGAATAGATCGATCTGAAAGAATAACTTTGAGGTGGTTTCGTACTCTACCATAATCTCTTCATTTGTTCTCCGCTATTAGTGGCTTTGGAGTGACTCTTTGTTGCATGTTGAGGGATTGTTATATGATCTATCTATGTTATTATTGTTAAGAAAACTTGCACTAGTGAAAGTATGAACCCTATGCCTTGTTTTCTATCATTGCAATACCTTTTAGGCTCACTTTTATCATTAGTTACCTTGCTGTTTTTATATTTTCAGATTACAAAAACCTATATCTACCATCCATATTGCATTTGTATCACCATCTCTTCGTCGAACTAGTGCACCTATACAATTTACCATTGTATTGGGTGTGTTGGGGACACAAGAGACTCTTTATTATTCGGTTGCAGGGTTGTTTGAGAGAGACCATCTTCATCCTACGCCTCCCACGGAATGATAAACCTTAGGTCATCCACTTGAGGGAAATTTGCTACTGTCCTACAAACCTGTGCACTTGCAGGCCCAACAACGTCTACAAGAATAAGGTTGTGTAGTAGACATCAAGCTCTTTTCTGGCGCCGTTGCCGGGGAGGTGAGTGCTTGAAGGTATATCTTTAGATCTTGCAATCTAATCTTTTTGTTTCTTGTTTTATCACTAGTTCAGTTTATAAAAGAAAACTACAAAAAATGGAATTGAGTTTGTCTCATACGCTTCGTCTTTTTAATATCTTTCGTGAGTATGATGGAAAGGAAAATTGTGCTCAAGTGCTAGAAGAAGAATGCATTAAAATGCTTGGTACTAAATCTTTGAATGATGAGAATGATTTCAATGTTGTTAGTATGAATTCCTTGAATATCCATGATGCTAATGATATGCAAAGCCATAAGCTTGGGGAAGCTATGTTTGATGAAGATGATATTTTTTGTCCCCCAAGTTTTGATGAGAATATTTATTATGATGAAAGCATGGCTCCTATTTATGATGATTATAATTATGGAAGTGGATTTGGAGAGGTCATGACTTTATTTAGTGATGAATCCACTATTTCGGAAGAGGTTCCAATTGATTATGAGAACAAAGTTGCTATCTATGATGATTATTGTGATGACTTATATGCTATTAGGAATAATGATAACCATGAAACTTGTCATCATGATTTTAGTTTTCAATTGGATTATGCCTCACATGATAATTATTTGTTGAGTTTGCTCCCACTATTATTCATGAGAAGAATTTTGCTTATGTGAAGAGTAGTAAATTTTCTATGCTTGTAGATCATGAAAAGAATACTTTAGGTGCTGGTTATATTGTTGAATTCATTCATGATTCTACTGAAAATTATTATGAGGGAGGAACATATGCTTGTAGGAATTGCAATAATGTCAAGTTTCCTGTCTATGTGCTTCAAGTTTTGAACTTACGCTTGTTTTGCCTTCCTATGCTAGTTGGTTATTGTTCCCATAAGTTGTTTGCTAACAAAATCCCTATGCATAGGAAGTGGGTTAGGCTTAAATGTGCTAGTCATATGCTTCAGATGCTCCCGTTATGTTTCAATTCTTATCTTTTATGTGAGCATCATTGCCATCATCATGCCTAGCTAGAAAGGCATTAAAGAAAAGTGCTTGTTGGGAGACAACCCAATATTTACCCTTACTGTTTTTGTGTGTTCACATGATTATGCTACTGTAGTAATCATGTTTTATAGTTTTTGTTTCAATGAAGTGCCAAGTAAGACCTTTAGGATAGCTTACGGTGATAGTTGTGTTGATCCTGCTGAAAATCAGAAACTTTTGTACCCGGTAAATTAGTTTTGTCAATTCACACAAATGTGCTCTTGATCTGATTCTTTTTTTTATGGATTGGTACACGAATTTCTTAGGACTTCCTAATTTGGTAGGATTTTAAGAGTTCCAGAAGTATACGTTTGATACAGATTACTACAGACTATTCTGTTTTTGACAGATTTTGTTTTCTATGTGTTGTTTGCTTATTTTGATGAATCTATGAGTAGTATCGGAGGGTATGAACCATAGATAAGTTGGAGTACAGTAAATATTACACCTATATGAATTTAGAATGAGTGCATTACAGTACCTAAGTGGTGGTTTTATTTTCTTATACTAATGGAGCTTACGAGTTTTCTGTTGAGTTTTGTGTTGTGAAGTTTTCAAGTTTTGGGTAAAGATTCCATGGACTATGGAATAAGGAGTGGCAAGAGCCTAAGCTTGGGGATGCCCAAGGCAACCCAAGGAAATATTCAAGGACAACCAAGAGTCTAAGCTTGGGGACGCCCCGGAAGGCATCCCCTCTTTCGTCTTCGTTCATCGGTAACTTTACTTGGAGCTATATTTTTATTCACCACATGATATGTGTTTTGCTTGGAGCGTCATTTTATTTTGTTAGTATTTGCTTGCTGTTATTTAGATTAACGTTTTGCATCTTTATTTTCAATAAAGAAGTCAAGGATGGCCTTTACCATGCTTATTTTGCTAGTATACATGTTGCTGTTTGAAAACAGAAAGTTTACCGCTGTTGCAAAAATTCCCTAGAAAAGTCAGAGAATGGTATAATGTTGAAACTTTTTGCATAATGAGACCTGATAAATTTATTACAGTGGGAATTTTCTTTAATAATTTTTGGATTTAGGGAAGTATGATGAATCTTGCATTCTTTACAGACTATACTGTTTTGACAGATTGCTGTTATGGTTGCATTGTTTGCATATGTTTGCTTGTTTAATGATCCTATTTGAGGATAGGAGTATTAAATATGAAGAGGCATTTAGTATGAAATATTGAATAATAATTTTAGTGATTTGTTACAGTAGAAAATGATAAGGTTTTGCATTGGTTTATACTAACCTATCTCACGAGTTCTTGTTGAGTTTGGTGTGGATGAAGCTTTTGATAAATAGAGAAACCGTGATATGAGAGGAATTAAGGAGACACAAAAGTTCAAGCTTGGGGATGCCCAAGGCACCCCAAGATAATATTTCAAGAAGTCTCAAGCATCTAAGCTTGGGGATGCCCCGGTAGGCATCCCACCTTTCGTCGTCAACAACTATCGGTTAGTATCGGTTGAGCCTAAGTTTTTGCTTCTTCACATGAGTTGTGCTGTCCTTGCAATGTCATTTTGTTTTTCCTTGCTTGCTGTTTGAATACAATGCCAAGATTTGAAATTCTTAAATGAGAGAGAGTCTTCATATAGCTACATAATTATTTAGCTACTCATTGATCTTCACTTATATCTTTTTAGAGTAGTTTTTCATTTACTTGTGTGCTTCACTTATATCCTATGAGTAAATTGTTGAATGAGTTGAATGTCATAAATCCGAAATTATATATGCCTCATTTGCTTATCCCATGGGGAGTATTGACTTCACATCTAAGAGGCATAGGTTGTAAATTTATTGAAGGTTAGCAAGCATTGTATTGGTCATTTGAACAATTCATGAAAGAATATTGGAGGAAGAGAGATTTCACATATAAATACACTATCCTAGACATCTTTTATAATTGGGAGCACTCATTAAGTATGACATGCTAAAGAGTTGATGTTGTACAAGGAAGACAACGTAATGGGTTATGTTTTCGCACATCTCAGTTAAAGTATATTGTCATGGATCATTCAAACATGTTGAGCTTGCCTTTCCCCCTCATGCTAGCCAAATTCCTTGCACCAAGTAGAGATACTACTTGTGCTTCCAAACATCCTTAAACCCAGTTTTGCCATGAGAGTCCACCATACCTACCTATGGATTGAGTAAGATCCTTCAAGTAAGTTGTCATCGGTGCAAGCAATAAAAATTGCTCTTTAAATATGTATGATCTTTTGGTGTGAAGAAAATAGCTTTGTACGATCTTGTTATGGAAGCAATAAAAGCGACGAACTGCATAATAAAGGTCCATATACAAGTGGCACTATAAAGTGACGTTCATTCGCATTAAGATTTTGTGCATCCAACCCTAAAAGCGCATGACAACCTCTGCTTCCCTCTGCGAAGGGCCTATCTTTTACTTTATGTCTTTTACTTTATGCAAGAGTCAAGGTGATCTTCACCTTTCCATTTTTATTTTATCCTTTGGCAAGCACCTCGTGTTGGAAAGATCATGATATATATATCCAATTGGATGTAAGTTAGCATGAACTATTATTGTTGACATCATCCAAAGGTGAATACGTTGGGAGGCAACACTATAAGCCCCTATCTTTATCAGTGTCCGACTGAAACTCCATAACCATTAGTATTGCGTGAGTGTTAGCAATTGTAGAAGACTATATGATAGTTGAGTATGTGGAGTTTGCTATTCCTGAAAATAAGATGAATTGCAATTGCTTGATGACTGAGAATGAAGTTTGCTAGTTTTCAAGAAAGTTTATGGTCTATGCTTTGACATGTGAATTGCTTGTTACTTTATCGTGAGAAGTTTTATGAGATGAACTACTGTTATGACTTATTATCATGCTAGAAAAGGTGACTGAAATTATTATTGATCAAACTTGTGCACCTTCTAGCATTCACACTTCATAAATTCTTTCTTTTATCATTTACCTACTCGAGGACGAGTAGGAATTAAGCTTGGGGATGCTGATACGTCTCCAACGTATTTATAATTTATGAAGCATTCATGCTATTTTATTATCTGTTTTGAATGATTACGGGCTTTATTATACACTTATATATTACTTTTGGGACTAACCTATTAACCGGAGGCCCAGCCCATATTGCTGTTTTCTTGCCTGTTTCAGTATTTCGAACAAAAGGAATATCAAACGGAGTCCAAACGGAATGAAACCTTCGGAAAAGTTATTTTTGGAACAGAACCAATCCCAGGAACTTGGAGTGCAAGCCAGGGGATCATCGAGGAGGCCATGAGACAGGGGGGGCGCCCACCCCCCTGGGCGCGCCCTACCCTCTCGTGGGCCCCTCGAGGCTCCCCCGGCCGACTTCTTTCGCCTATATAAGTCCACATACCCTAAAACCATCGAAAACAAAGATAGATCGGGAGTTCCGCCGCTGAAAGCCTCTGTAGCCACCAAAAACCTCTCGGGAGCCCGTTCCGGCACCCTGCCGGAGGGGGGGGAACCCATCACCGGTGGCCATCTTCATCATCCCGGCGCTATCCATGACGAGGAGGGAGTAGTTCACCCTCGGGGCTAAGGGTATGTACCAGTAGTTATGTGTTTGATCTCTCTCTTGTGTTCTCTCTATGGCACGATCTTGATGTATCGCGAGCTTTGCTATTGTAGTTGGATCTTATGATGTTTCTCCCCCTCTACTCTCTTGTGATGTATTGAGTTTTCCCTTTGAAGTTATCTTATCGTATTGAGTCTTTAAGGATTTGAGAACACTTGATGTATGTCTTGCCGAGTTTATCTGTGGTGACAATGAGATTTCACGTGCCACTTGATGTATGTTTTGGTGACCAACTTGTGGGTTCCGCCCATGAACCTATGCATATGGGTTGGCACATGTTTTCGTCTTGACTCTCCAGTAGAAACTTTGGGGCACTCTTTGAAGTACTTTGTGTTGGTTGGATGAATCTGAGATTGTGTGATGCATATCGTATAATCATGTCCACGGATACTTGAGGTGACAATGGAGTATCTAGGTGACATTAGGGTTTTGGTTGATTTGTGTCTTAAGGTGTTATTCTAGTATGAACTCTTGAATAGATCGATCCGAAAGAATAACTTTGAGGTGGTTTCGTACCCTACCATAATCTCTTCGTTTGTTCTCCGCTATTATTGGCTTTGGAGTGACTCTTTGTTGCATGTTGAGGGATTGTTATATGATCTATCTATGTTATTATTGTTGAGAAAACTTGCACTAGTGAAAGTATGAACCCTATGCCTTGTTTTCTATCATTGCAATACCGTTTACGCTCACTTTTATCATTAGTTACCTTGCTGTTTTTATATTTTTAGATTACAAAAACCTATATCTACCATCCATATTGCATTTGTATCACCATCTCTTCGCCGAACTAGTGCACCTATACAACTTACCATTGTATTGGGTGTGTTGGGGACACAAGAGACTCTTTGTTATTCGGTTGCAGGGTTGTTTGAGAGAGATCGTCTTCATCCTACGCCTCCCACGGATTGATAAACCTTAGGTCATCCACTTGAGGGAAATTTGCTACTGTCCTACAAACATGTGCACTTGCAGGCCCAACAACGTCTACAAGAAGAAGGTTGTGTAGTAGACATCAATGCTTTGGACTACAAAGCACACAAACTAGGATCAACACTCCCCCTAAATTTTATAGACGAGGCATTCCTTGCAACAAACTACATATCACTAAGCATGGAGGCAAGGCATAGCATGTGAGCGTGAAGATAAGGGCACATAACAAATAGACTCACAAGCTACTTAACAAACTGGACAATAATGAGATAAGAGTGATAGCATATGTCTCACACCATATGATAGAATAAGTCTCCTGGTCTCACACACAAATAAAACCAACCAAAGCAATGACAAAGGTTCAACGAAAGAAAAGAGAGAATGAAAACAAGATCACTCGCAAATCCTACACTCCCTCCCCCTTTGGCATCGAGACACCAAAAAGACATAGATGACACCTAAGACACAGGTGGTAGCTCCCACAGCAGAGAGATCATTGATACGTCTCAAACGTATCTATAATTTTTGATTGTTTAATGCTATTATATTATCTGTTTGGATGTTTTATATGCATTAATATGCTATTTCATATTATTTTTGGGACTAACCTATTAACCGAGAGCCTAGAGCCAGTTTATGTTTTTTCCTTGTTTTTGAGTTTCGCAGAAAAGGAATACCAAACAGAGTCCAAACGGAATAAAACTTTCGCGGTGATTTTTCTTGGGCCAGAAGACACCTGGGAGACTTGGAGTTCAAGTCAGAAGAGCCACGAGGCGGCGACAAGGGGGGAGGGCGCACCTAGGGGGTAGGGCGCGCCCCCTGCCTTGTGGGCCCCACGTGACTCCAACGACCTACTTCTTCGTCCTATATATTCACATATATCCCCAAACCACCAGAAGCATCCACGAAAACACTTTTCCACCGTCGCAACCTTTTGTACCCGTGAGATCCCATCTAGGGGCCTTTTCCGGCACCCTGCCAGAGGGAGATTCGATCACGGAGGGCCTCTACATCAACTCTATTGCCCTTCCGATGAAGCTTGAGTAGTTTACCTTACACCTACGGTCCATAGCTAGTAGCTAGATGGATTCTTCTCTCTCTTTGATTCTCAATACCATGTTCTTCTCGATGTTCTTCGAGATCTGTCTGATGTAATCTTCTTTTGTTGTGTGTTTGTCGAGATCCGATGAATTGTGGATTTATGATCAGCTTATCTATGAATATTATTTGAATCTTCTCTGAATTCTTATATGCATGATTTGGTATCTTTGTAATTCTCTTTGAACTATCGGTTTAGTTTGGCCAACTAGATTGGTTTTTCTTGCAATGGGAGAAGTGCTTAGCTTTTGGTTCAATCTTGCAGTGTCCTTTCCCAGTGACATTACGGGCAGCAAGGCACGTATTGTATTGTTGCCATCGAGGATAAAATGATGGGGTTTACATCATATTGCTTGAGTTTATTCCGCTACATCATGTCATCTTACTTAATGCATTACTCTATTCTTTATGAATTTAATACTGTAGATGCGGGCAGGAGTCGGTCGATGTGTGGAGTAATAGTAATATATGCAGAATCATTACGGTCTACTTGACACGGACGTGATGCCTATATTTCATAATCATTGCCTTCGATATCATCATAACTTTGCGCTTTTCTATCAATTGCTCGACAGTAATTTGTTCACCCACCATATTATTTGCTATCTTGAGAGAAGCCTCTAGTGAAACCTATGGCCCCCGAGTCTATTTTCCATCATACAAGTTTCCGATCTACTATTTTGCATTCTTTTATTTTCATATCTATATACCAAAAATATTTACTTTATCTTTTGTTTAGTTTCATCTATCTCTATTAGATCTCACTTTTACAAGTGACCGTGAAGGGATTGACAACCCCTTTATCGCATTGGGTGCAAGTTGTTTGATTGTTTGTGCAGGTATTGGTGATTTGTGCGTTGTCTCCTACTGGATTGAGACCTTGCTTCTCTAACTGAGGGAAGTACTTATCTCTACTTTGCTGCATCACCCTTTCCTCTTCAAGGAAAAAATCAACGCAAGCTCAAGAAGTAGCAGGAAGAATTTTTGGTGCCATTGCCGAGGAGATCTACGCCAAGTCAAGACATACCAAGTACCCATCATAAACTCTCATCTCTTGCATTACATTATTTGCCATTTGCCTCTCGTTTTATTCTCCCCCACTTCTAAAATGATTTTCAAAAAGATTTGCCTTTTTCTTCGCCCATCTTCCGTTTGTCTTCTTCGTTGCTTTCCGCTTGCTCGTGCGCTATTTCGCTTGTCTTGCTTTCATGGCTAATCCTCCCATTATTGTTAGCACTCCCGATAATGAGGTCCTTAATTTTAATTTAAAAGATGCTTGGTACAGAATTTGCAATGCTCAGAATAGATCTACTCGAAAGAAATCTACTATCATTCTCCTTTGCAATTTTTATGTGGGTGTTACTCCTTGGAATAGATATGGTCTAGATACTATTATCGGAGGGAATTTTTTGGGGAGCCATACTTTTGATTCTTATAATGTTATGACAAATTTGTTAGGCCCACCACCTCTTTTGATCAATGGAACTGCTTTAACCTTGGAACATGTGATGCAAAGGCTTGATATGATTGAAAATTTGGATAAAAAGATTCATAACCAGATTACTCAATATGGATCTAAGGCAGGAGTTACTTTGAAGAATCTTAGAGAAAAGGAACCCATAGTTAATGAAAAGATAGATCAAGATTCTACTAAAATTGGCAAACTAGAAGACATTATTACCAACTTGGGTTACGCTTTTTCCTTCGTTAAAACTACTCAAAATCTTCCTCCTACTAAGACTGCCAAGTTTAGTTACGTTCCTAAGATAAGGGTGAATCTTCTAGTAAAGAAAATGAAGATCTCAAAACAATAAGTGTTCACCCCAATTTTCTCCATATTATTAAGGAACCGATTGTCATGAATGAGTTTCTTGATTTCTTGCCTAGGAGTTTGATCATTAATAAAACCAAAGAATCTCCTAAGGATAATAAGTGTGCAATTGAAGAATTGCAAACCAAAGATGACAATACCTAGATCTATTTGTGTTTTTATGCCTAGCTAAGGGCGTTAAACTATAGCGCTTGTTGGGAGGCAACGCAATTTTATTTTGTTATTTGCCTTTTGTTCCTGTTTTGCTTTGAATAATTCATCTAGCCTCTGGTTAGATGTGGTTTTGTGTTTTAATTAGTGTTTGTGCCACGTAAGACCTTTGGGATGATTTCTGTGATAGTTGTTTTGATCTTGCTGAAAAACAGAAACTTTTGCGCCTAGGAAAATAATTTTCATAATTCACATAAGTGTGCTTTTGATCTGATTCTTTTGCACAAGATTGGTTCACAAATTGCCCATGTTGTAATAATTTTTCAGAATTTTTGGAGTTACAGAAGTATTTGAGAGTTACAGATTACTACAGACTATTCTGTTTTTGACAGATTCAGTTTTCTAGGTGTTATTTGCTTATTTTGATGAATCTATGGGTAGTATCAGGGGGTATGAACCATGGAAAAGTTGGAATGTAGTAGATATTACACCAATATAAATAAAGAATGAGTTCACAATAGTACCAAAAGTGGTGATTTATTTTCTTATACTAAGGGGGCTTATGAGATTTTCTGTTGAGTTTTGTGTTGTGAAGTTTTCAAGTTTTGGGTAAGGATTTGATGGACTATGGAATAAGGAGTGGAAAGCGCCTAAGCTTGGGGATGCTCAAGGCACCCCAAGGTAATTTTAAGGACAACTGTCGGATTTCGGGTTCCGCAGACCCTAGAGAGGTTCGAACTCTGGGGTGCGCACGAATAACACTCTCTCCCCAGCGCGCTCGCTCAACGATCCACAACCTAGCTCAACGAACTCAAAGAACAAGGGACACGGGGGTATATACTGGTTCGGGCAACCGTGTGGTGTAATAACCTACTCGAGTGTGTGGTGGTGGATTGCCTCTTGAGGGCTGAGGATGAACTAGTACAATGGATGAACAACCTCAGGAGGAGAGGTGTTCTTGGGCTCGATGAGCTGGTGAGGGTTCGGATGGAATGGATCCAGTCCAAGATGAGTTGCCTTCTACGGTGGTGGTTAGGTCCTATTTATCGTGGCCTTGGTCCTCTTCCCAAATCTAGGTGGGAAGGGATCCCACAACGGCCAAGTTTGAAGGGGGACAACTAGTACAAGTTATCCTGACAAAAGTAGTCTTCGCCTGCCAAATGCTCTGGTGGTGACGCCGCCCTGGGCTCCACGATGACCTCCATCCCGCCGTCCTGGCGGTCCTTGGTCCTATTGCACCAATATGGAGACCTTTGCTTGATTTCTCGGGACTCTGCGCCTGCGCTTGCTCCCTTAGCACCAAAGGGGAAAACTAGTATACTGCACCCGTTGGTGCTCGCCTGGTCTTAGTCGTCATGGCTCACATCATGCGAACCTCGCGGGGTGCACCTTGCATAGATATCTCCGCTCCTCGGGAGCCAGCCTAGTGAGACTGCCCCTACGAAGGTCTTGCTATCGTCCGCCCCGCGAGGCTTGGCCCCTCGCGAGGGTCTTGAGCTGTTGTTGTAGATGTTGGGCCGCACTAGGCCGCCGATGGAGCCACGTCATGGGCTGCAGGCAGGCAAGTCTCGGTACCCCCGTTCCCAGGACGCCAATAGTAGCCCCCGGGCCCAGGGCACACTCGAACTTGGCTTCGAGGCGAAGCCAAGGGGCAAGTGCGGAGCGCCGCGGGCCCCAACCGCCTGCGGCCTTGGTCGACACATGGCGACTGATTGGGCGTGGGCGTCTTCGCTTCCCCACGCTCCCTCGAAAACCGCCCGATTCGATGAGACCCTGCTGCATGCAGAAGAAACCATCATTATGTGTGACCGTGGGGGTCGACGGTTGGCCTCCTTCTGGCTATAAATGAGGAGAGGGGCGGAGCCCCCGTTGCTCATCTCCTTCTTCTTCCTCCTCGTCTCGCCATCTTGCCACAGCGCCCATGGTGCAGATAAGGAGATTACCCGCCACTG
Source organism: Triticum dicoccoides (assembly GCF_002162155.2). NCBI lineage: Eukaryota > Viridiplantae > Streptophyta > Magnoliopsida > Poales > Poaceae > Triticum > Triticum dicoccoides. The sequence continues at coordinate 341,560,672 of NC_041381.1, read as the reverse complement.
AGAAAGGAAAAAAACCAGAGGAGTAGGGGCCACTTCCGCCGAAGAAGAGGTTCGGTCGCTCCCGCGACACCGGCACGAGGCTGGAAGTAGCGAGGCCTTGGTGCGAGCGGCCTCCTCCTGGCTACCCGCTGCCCTTGTACGCCCAAGCGCAGGGCTCCGTAGGAGGGGGCAGTGCCCCACGCCGCTCGAATCGCAGCCGCAGCGACCAAGCTATGGCCGCACGAGCCACTGGCCCATGGACCCACGCCGAGGGCTCCTCGCGCGAGTTCGTGGTGAGGGCGGTGATGCCTCCACGCACATGGATCCAGTTCCACTGTTCTTCGCCAAGGAGATGTTGCCGCGGGGACCGCTTGAGCTGTGGCTGCAGCACGCCGGGTGCTGCACCCTGGCCATGGGGGCGGAGGTCGAGGCCGTTCCCCATGGCAAGATCTTCATGACCCAAGGATGGGTCGAGGTCGCCCACGCCTGCCGCGCGGAGGGGGCCCTCACCACCCACTTTGAGTACAATGGCGCCTCCACATTGTTCTTCAAGGTATTCGACGAGGAAGGTCACAGCCTGGAGTGCTGCCCCAGAGGGGGCCGCCCGGGGGCGCAGCAGCAGGCGCCGAGCCCTACCCCCGGCCCTGCTGTCAGCTCCTCCAGCAGCAGCGATGATTCTTGGAGGTCCAGCGACTCTCCCAAGCTCGACGAGTCTCCGGAGACGAGTGATGACAGCTATGCGCCATCGAGCTCACGCCGTGCCCGGAGTGCGGCAGCACCATCCGCTCGTCGTCGTCAATGATCTGGATGGGGTTGGCGTCAGCCTCCCATGGCCCACTATTGGTGATGGTGGTGGTGGCTGTAGTTAGGGCTCCTTGAGGCCTTCCTTCTTTTGTTCCCTGCGAGGAGTCGAGACGAACCCCGTGGGGGTGTATAAGGGATTTGTAGTGCTTTTGGCTTAATGTAATATAGTCCTCAGTGTCATGGTCGCGCATCCCGCTTTGGCTCGTCACCCCTTTGCGTCCCTTGCGACATCTTGGTGCTCTACACTGACGGGTCCCAGTCCCCAGGCAGGCTTCAGCCATCGCTGGTGTGCCAGGTTGCGATGCCGTGGTAAAGGTCAGGAGGTGAGCGACCCGTGGTCCATTAAGAGCTCCCGAGGCGCGATGCTCGGGGGGTCCCCTTTAGCATGCAAGCAGCTACCCAAGGGCCGAAAGGGAGGCGAGGTTGCCCAAGCGGAATCACGTTAGTGAATGTTTCGGCGGTGAGGATTGCAAAAGCGCGTCCCGCTTTGGCCTTGTTCCCCCTTTTCATCCTCACGGCAGCCTAGCACTCTACACCGGCATGTCCCAGTCCCCAGGCAAGCTTCAGTCGTCGCTGGTATGCCAGGTCGTGATGCCGTGGTCAAGGCCAGGAGGTGAGCGGCCCAAGGTCCGGTAAGAGCTCTTGAGACGCGATTCTCAAGAGGTCCCCTTTGGCGTGCAAGCAGCTTCCTGAAGGCTGAAAAGGAGTGCGACATTGCCGGAGCAAGGCAACGAGAGTCGAGAATTCCAAATTGCAGAGCCTCGCCAGCAGGCGTGTGTGACTTATTTTAGTGAGCCTATGACGATTCCTTGTGCAGCACCAGATTCGTGTGTCAGTGACGGTGGTACTGCTAGGTTGGGCTCGCGCCAACTTCCCCCTTCCACGCTCTTCTAGGTGCTTTGCGTCCTCGGGTCCTGACCCCCAAGCGGAGCTCAGCCGCCGCTGGTATGCCAGGTCGTGATGCCGTGGTCAAGGCCAGGGGGTGAGGGCTGGAGAGTCAGTAAGAGCTCCTGAGGCATGATGCTCGGGAGCCCTCCCTTTAACGCGCAAGCGAATTGCATGAAAAGGAGCGGCTGGCGGGGTCTCCCGTGGTTAAGATCCAGAGATTCCTGCGGGTTAGTCTAAGAGGGGAATATACCTCATAATCGCGCTCGACGTACTGCCACTGATCTTTCCGCAAGAAGATGAAGGCACTGAGGATCTGGTGAGGTGACATGTGCGGGGCTGGCCGCGAGCCCGAGCTCAATCTCTCAGGTTTGTCAGCGTTGCAGGGACAGATCCGAGCACAAGTGTCGTGCCAGCATGTGAAGCCCCCGTTGCGGGATGAGCAGGAGGCTGACCAGCAGCGCGAAATGCCGAGGGGGGTAGTAGGCAAACATGTGATGATCATAAGGCAACTCATAAGAGGGATCAAGCTAGTTCAGGTAAATGCAAGGTCGATACATGCCATAGGGACGGACCCATGCGGCCTAGGGATGATGCAGCTCGAAGGGCGTCCCCCAACAAGGTAAATTAAAGATGCAGAAAGAAACATGCCGCAGGGACGGACCCCGAAGGTTCTGGCTCCTCCTCCCTCAGGATTGCCTAGCGCCTGGCCTCACGAGCTGCCAGAGCGCCCTGCATGAGCCGATGGAAGGTGACAGCTGCATTCAGCAGGCTGAAAGGCATGCGAACATAGCTGTGATGGGGGCCCTCACATCGACCAGCGTGAGATGGCCAGAACCGCTCCTGGGATGCGGCCCTGTTGAGCCCGAGGTAGTCGATGCAGATGCACAACTCGCTGTCCTCGCCAGGACATGGAGCTTCGTCGGGCTGTAGGCAGCGGTCACCGCGCATGGCTCTTGCCTCTTGAAGCTCCCCGGTGGCCTTGGTGATGAACTCCTGAGCACCAAGCACCTCGTGCCCATTGCCCTGACAAGGGAAGCATGCAGCGAAGCATGCCTCCACGTGGTGCCCGAGCGCCTCCCTCATGACGTTGGCTAGGTCTGAGGCCCTCCAAAAGAGAGACCCCGATCCCAGCCCGAGGAGGGCACCGGGCGTGCCTTCCTATGTGAGGGAGGGAGACGCCCCTTCCATGGGCACAGGTCCTGAAGTGGTGCCGCTGGAGACACCGCTCTCCTGAGGCCCTTGGCGGAGCAACTACTTCTTCTTCTTGGGGACGGCCTCAAGAGGGTAGGTGGTGCCTTCTTGTCTGGGTCCTCGACCGCTGCAGCCTGGTAGGCGCGCTCAAGAGAGCACACCGCGTCCTTTTCCTCGCAGGCGACCATGATGACGCCGCGGCTTCCTGGCATCTTGAGGACGTTGTAGCCGTGATGAGTCATTGCCATGAATTTGGCAAAAGCTGGGTACCCTAGGATGGCGTTGTATGGAAGGCGAATGTGGGCGATGTCGAAGTCGATGAGCTCAGTGCGGTAGTTGTCGCGCTTGCCGAAGGTGACGGGCAGGCAGATCTGCCCGATCAGGGTGGTGGAGCCGTCGGTCACTCCTGAGAAGGGCTAGGTCGGCTGTAACTGGTCGTATGGCACTTGGAGAGGGTCGAACGTATCGCCGGAGAGGACATTGAGCCCTGCACCGCCATCGATGAGGGTCTTGGTGACTTGGACGTTACTGATGATGGGCGAGCAGAACATCGGGAGGGCGCCTGCGGTTGCCACGCAGTTGAGCTGGTCCGCCGAGCTGAAGGTGATAGTGCACTTTTGGACCACCTGAGTGGTTGCGTGGCCTCGAGCCTAGGGAGAGTCGCGTTCACTTCTCGGGTAAACTGCTTGAAGATGCGCTGAGAGGCTGGGGCCAGCGCACTGCCTAAGATGCAGGCGATGGCGCGTGGCTCCTGGAAGCCCCCAACCCCTCGTCCTGGTCGTTGTTCATCCTGGGTGGTGGTGGCAACGGAGGGAGGCCAGCCTTGCCCTGAGGGCGGTCCTCACGAGGCTGGTCCCTCCAGGCACCCTTGCGAGGTAGGTCATGCGAGTGGTCCTCACGAGGCAGGTCGCGCCACTCCTGGCAGGGGCCACGGTCGTCCCAACATCCTCCAGTTCAGCCTCCTCCATGGTCGTAGCCTCGGTCGTTGCGCTCTGGGCGTCGACTGAAGTGCCCGTCGCGGATAGCCCTGAGCTCTTGACAGTCACTGGTGTTGTGGCTGTGTACGTTGTGGAAGGCGCAGAACGAGCGGTCGCCCTTGGATGACTCTAGGTGGCCACGGCCGCGCTTCATTTCCGTCTCGGCCATGAGCACAGCTGCCCCCTTGCACTTCACGTCCTTGGCCTTGGCCTTCTTGTCTTCTGGGTTAGCAGTTGGGAGCTCGACGAGGGTAAGGTGCCCCTCCTGAGCTCTTGCACACTTGGTCGCTATGTTGAATAGCTCCAAGGTTGTGCACATGTCCTCGTGGATGGCGACATCCTCCTTCATCTTGACATCATGGACGCCATCGGAGAACGCTTAGATGATGGCCTCGTCCGTCACCTTGGGGATCTTGAGGCGCACGCTGTTGAAGTGCTGGATGTACTTCTGCAGGGTTTCCCCAGGTTGCTGCTTGATGCGCCGCAGGTCACCCGCAGCTGGCGGGCGGTCGCGAGTGCCCTGGAAGTTGGCAACAAAACGCTCGCGCATCTCGCCCCAAGAGGAGATCGATCCCGCGGGCGGGTTCAGGAGCCACGAGCGCGCGTCGTCCTTGAGAGCCACAGGAAACCAGTTCACCATAACCTTCCCATCGTTGTTGGCCACCTTGATGCTCAACTTGTAAAGTTGCAGGAACTCAGCAGGGTCGGGGGTGCCATCGTAGCGCGGAGGCAGGTCGGACTTGAACTTCCCGGGCCAGACGATGCTGCATAGTTCGGGAGTGAAGGCTTGGCAACTAGCTGTGGCCACTGGAGCCCGTCGTGGAGGTGGTGCTAGGTCTTGGAGCTCGCTGCTACGTCTTGAGCTTGCGTTGGTTTTCCTTGAAGAGGAAAGGGTGATGCAGCAATAGTAGTGTAAGTATTTCCCTCAGTTTTTGAGAACCAAGGTACCAATCCAGTAGGAGGCTCCTCAAAAGTCCCACGCACCTATACAAACAAACAAAGAACTCGCAACCAACGCAATAAAGGGGTTGTGAATCCCTGCACGGCCACTTGCGAAAGTGAGGTCTAATAGAGATAGTATGATAAGATAAATATATTTTTGGTATTTTATAATATAGATGCAAAAAGTAAAGATGCAAATAAAAGTAGATTGGAAGCAAATATGATAACAGATAGACCCGGGGGCCATAGGTTTCACTAGAGGCTTCTCTCAAGATAGCATAAGTATTACGGAGGGTGAACAAATTACTGTCGAGCAATTGATAGAAAAGCGAATAATTATGAGATTATCTAGGCATGATCATGTATATAGGCATCACGTCCGTGACAAGTAGACCGACTCCTGCTTGCATCTACTACTATTACTCCACACATCGACCGACTCCTGCCTGCATCTAGAGTATTAAGTTCATAAGAACAGAGTAATGCATTAAGCAAGATGACATGATGTACAGGGATAAACTCATGCAATATGATATAAACCCCATCTTTTTATCCTCGATGGCAACAATACAATACGTGCCTTGCAACCCCTGCTGTCACTGGGTAAGGACACCGCAAGATTGAACCCAAAGCTAAGCACTTCTCCCATGGCAAGAAAGATCAATCTAGTAGGCCAAACCAAACTGATATTTTGAAGAGACTTGCAAAGATAACTCAATCATACATAAAAGAATTCATAGGAGATTCAAATATTTCTCATAGATAAACTTGATCATAAACCCACAATTCATCGGATCTCGACAAACACACCGCAAAAAGAGTTTACATCGAATAGATCTCCACGGGAGAGGGGGAGAACATTGTATTGAGATCCAAAAAGAGAGAAGAAGCCATCTAGCTAATAACTATGGACCCGAAGGTCTGTGGTAAACTACTCACAACTCATCGGAGGGGCTATGGTGTTGATGTAGAAGCCCTCCATGGTCGGTTCCCCTCCGACGGAGCGCAGGCGAAGGCTCCAAGATGGGATCTCACAGATACAGAAGGTTACGGCGGTGGAAATTTTGTTTCGTTGGCTCCCTGGATGTTTTCGGGGTACGTACGCTTATATAGGAGGAAGAAGTACGTCGGTGGCCGCCCGAGGGGCCCACGAGGCAGGGGGCGCACCCTACCCTCTCGTGGCCGCCTCGGCTGCTTCTTGACTTGCACTCCAAGTCCTCTGGATCAGGTTCGTTCCAAAAATCATGCTCCCGAAGGTTTCGTTCCGTTTGGACTCCATTTGATATTCCTTTTCTTCGAAATACTGAAATAGGCAAAAAAACAGCAATACGGGCTGGGCCTCCGGTTAGTAGGTTAGTCCCAAAAATGATATAAATGTGTAAAATAAAGCCCATAAACATCCAAAAGGGGTAATGTAATAGCATGGAACAATCAAAAATTATTGATACATTGGAGACGTATCAAGCATCCCCAAGCTTAATTCCTGCTCGTCCTCGAGTAGGTAAATGATAAAAAAGGAATTTTTGATGTGGAATGCTACCTACATAATTCTCAATGTAATTTTCTTTATTGTGGCATGAATGTTCAGATCCAAATGATACAAAATAAAAGTTCATATTAACATGAAAATGGTGATACTTCAAGCATACTAATCAAAGTAATCATGTCTTCTCAAAATAGCATGGCCAAAGAAAGTTATCCCTACAAAATCATATAGTCTGGCTGTTGCTCTATCTTCATCACACAAAGTATTTAATCATGCACAACCCCGACGACAAGCCAAGCAATTGTTTCATACTTTAATAATCTCAAACTCTTTCAACTTTCACGCAATACATGAGCGTGAGCCATGGACATAGCACTATATGTGGAATAGAATGGTGGTTGTGGAGAAGACAAAAAGGAGAAGATAGTCTCACATCAACTAGGCGTATCAACGGGCTATGGAGATGCCCATTAATAGATATCAATGTGAGTGAGTAGGGATTGCCATGCAACGGATGCACTAGAGCTATAAATATATGGAAGCTCAACAAAAGAAACTAAGTGGGTGTGCATCCAACTTGCTTGCTCACGAAGACCTAGGGCATTTTGAGGAATCCCATCATTGGAATATACAAGCCAAGTTCTATAATAAAAAATTCCCACTAGTATATGAAAGTGACAACATATGAGACTCTCTATCATGAAGATCATGGTGCTTCTTTGAAGCACAAGTGTGGAAAAAGAGATAGTAGCATTGTCCCTTCTCTCTTTTTCTCTCATTTTATTTTTTTTATTTCTTTTCTCTTTTTTTCTTTTTTTTCTTTGGCCTTTTTTTTCTTTTTGGCTTTTTTTTCTTTTTCTTTTTGTAAAGTCCGAAGTCTCATCCCGACTTGTGGGGGAATCATAGTCTTCATCATCCTTTCCTCACTAGGACAATGCTCTAATAATGAAGATCATCACACTTTTATGGATTTATAACTCAAGAATTACAACTCAAAGCTAGAACAAGATATGACTCTATATGAATGCCTCCGGCGGTGTACCGGGATATACAATGAATCAAGAGCGACATGTATGAAAATTATGAAGGTGGCCTTGCCATAAATACAATGTCAACTACATGATCATGCAAAAAGCAATATGACAAAAGTAATGCGTGTCATATGAACGGAATGGTGGAAAGTTGCATGGCAATATATCTCGGAATGGCTATGGAAATGCCATAATAGGTAGGTATGGTGGCTGTTGAGGAAGGTATATGGTAGGTGTATGGTACCGGCGAAAGTTGCGCGGCACAAGAGAGGCTAGAAATGGTGGAAGGGTGAGGTGCGTATAATCCATGGACTCAACATTAGTCGAAAGAACTCATGTACTTGTTGCAAAAATCTAGAAGTCATCAAAAAAAGCACTACGCGCATGCTCCTAGGGGGATAGATTGGTAGGAAAAGACCATTGCTCGTCCCCGACCGCCACACATAAGGAAGACAATCAATAAATAAAATTGTGCTCCAACTTCATCACAAAGCGGTTCACCATACGTGCATCCTACGGGAATCACAAACCTCAACACAAGTATTTTTCATAATCACCTCAACTAGCATGACTTTAATATCACTACCTCCATATCTCAAAACAATTATCAAGCATCAAATTGATCATAGCATCCAATTCCTTTCTATGATAGTTTTTATTATACCCAACTTGGATGCTCGTCATTCTAGGACCAACTTTATAACCATAGCAAATACCATGCTGTTCTAAAAGACTCTCAAAAAGATATAAGTGAAGCATGAGAGACTAGCAATTTCTTCAAAATTAAGTCACCACCGTGCTCTAAAAAATATAAGTGAAGCACTAGAGCAAAAACTATCAAGCTCAAAAGATATAAGTGAAGCACATAGAGTGTTCTAGCAAATCCTAACCAAGTAGGCTTCTCCCAAAAGGTGTGTACAGCAAGGATGATTGTGGTAAACTAAAAATCAAAGACTAATACAATACACGACGCTCCAAGCAAAACACATATCATGTGGCGAATAAAAATATAGCTCCAAGTAAAGTTACCAATGAACGAAGACGAAAGAGGGGATGCCTTCCCGGGGCATCCCCAAGCTTAGGTTTTTGGCTATCCTTGAATATCTTGGGGTGCCATGGGCATCCCCAAGCTTAGGATCTTGCCACTCCTTATTCCATAGTCCATAAAAGCTTTACCCAAAACTTGAAAACTTCACAACACAAAACTCAACAGGAAATCTTATAAGATCCGTTAGTGAAAGAAAACAAAACCACCACATAAGGTACTGTAATGAACTCATTCGTTATTTATTTTGGTGTTAAACCTACTGTATTCCAACTTCTCTATGGTTTATAAACTATTTTACTAGCCATAGATGCATCAAAATAAGCAAACAACACACGAAAAGCAGAATCTGTCAAAAACAGAACAGTCTGTAGCAATCTGTAACTAACGCAAACTTCTGGAACTTTAAAATTCTACCAAAATAGGAAGTCCTGGACAATTTGTCTATTGATCAGCAGAAAAAGGAATCAACGCAAAAGCACGTTTCTGTGATTTAACAAAACTAAATTCGTGTGTGCAAAGTTTCTGTTTTTCAGCAGAATCAAATCAACTATCATCATAGGTTATCCTATAGGTTCTACTTGGCACAAACACTAACTAAAAGATAAAAACACATCTAAACAGAAGATAGATGAAAGATTTATTACTAAACAGGAACAAAAACAAAAAACACAAAGAATAGATCTAAGTAGTGCCATCTTTGGCACTCATCTTTTTAATGGAGTTATGCTCAAGTCCGGGAGGCTCTTTGCATTTCCCTTCATGCTTAGAGATCCTATGATCTAAGGCATCCAACCGCTTATTGTAAAGTGTGATCAAATTATTCATGCGTTGATACTCCCAACAATATTCTTAAAAGGTTCACCAAGTTTTTGCAATTCAAGAAGTTTCTCTAAAATTTGGGTTCCTTCAAGAGAGAAAGATGATCTTTCTTGTCGGGGAGGTACTCCTACTATCCCCTCTAAAATTTCATAAGCGAAACTAGGATCAATTTCAATAAATTCCCCTTTTGCGGCAACATCAAGGAGTTGTTTGTGGGGTAAGGTTAACCCAATGTAAAAATAGTGAATTAAAATCTTGAAATCTCCTTATAAAGCACAACTATGATAAGATTCTAACATCCTAAACCAAGCATCTTTTAAATTTTCATCTTGTCTTTGCTTGAAGTGGAGAACTTCAAAGTCGGGAGACGAAGGGATAAAAACTGAGCTAGCCATGACGACAACGTAAAAGATCTAACACACGAGCAAACAGAAAAAGGCAAGCGAAAAAGAGAGGAGGAGATTGGGAAAGAGAGGGCAAATAAAACGGTAAGGGTGAAGTGGGGGAGAGGAAAACGAGAGGCAAATGGCAAATAATGTAAATGCGAGGGAGATGAGTTTGTGATGGGTACTTGGTATGTCTTGACTTGAGCGAAGACCTCCCCGGCAACGGCGCCAGAAATCGCACGTTGGCGGGAGGTCGAATCTTGACTTGACTTGGTGGAAGCCTCCCCGGCAATGGCGCCAGAAATCCTTCTTGCTGCGTCTTGAGCTTGTGTTGGTTTCCTTGAAGAGGAAAGGGTGATGCAGCAATAGTAGTGTAAGTATTTCCCTCAGTTTTTGAGAACCAAGGTATCAATCCAGTAGGAGGCTCCTCAAAAGTCCCACGCACCTACACAAATAAACAAAGAACTCGCAACCAGCGCAATAAAGGGGTTGTCAATCCCTTCACGGCCACTTGCGAAAGTGAGATCTAATAGAGATAGTATGATAAGAATATATTTTTGGTATTTTATAATATAGATGCAAAAAGTAAAGATGCAAATAAAATTAGATTGGAAGCAAATATGATAACAGATAGACCCGGGGGCCATAGGTTTCACTAGAGGCTTCTCTCAAGATAGCATAAGTATTATGGTGGGTGAACAAATTACTGTCGAGCAATTGATAGAAAAGCGAATAATTATGAGATTATCTAGGCATGATCATGTATATAGGCATCACGTCCGTGACAAGTAGACCGACTCCTGCCTGCATCTACCACTATTACTTCACACATCGACCGACTCCTGCCTGCATCTAGAGTATTAAGTTCATAAGAACAAAGTAACACATTAAGCAAGATGACATGATGTAGAGGGATAAACTCATGTAATATGATATAAACCCCATCTTTTTATCCTCGATGGCAACAATACAATATGTGCCTTGCAACCCCTGCTGTCACTGGGTAAGGACACCACAAGATTGAACCCAAAGCTAAGCACTTCTCCCATGGCAAGAAAGATCAATCTAGTAGGCCAAACCAAACTGATAATTCGAAGAGACTTGCAAAGATAACTCAATCATACATAAAAGAATTCATAGGAGGTTCAAATATTTCTCATAGATAAACTTGATCATAAACCCACAATTCATCGGATCTCGACAAACACACCGCAAAAAGAATTTACATCGAATAGATCTCCACGGGAGAGGGGGAGAACATTGTATTGAGATCCAAAAAGAGAGAAGAAGCCATCTAGCTAATAACTATGGACCCGAAGGTCTGTGGTAAACTACTCACAACTCATCGGAGGGGCTATGGTGTTGATATAGAAGCCCTCCATGGTCGATTCCCCCTCCGACGGAGCGCCGGCGAAGGCTCGAAGATGGGATCTTGCGGATATAGAAGGTTACGGCGGTGGAAATTGTGCTTCGTTGGCTCCCTGGATGTTTTCGGGGTATGTAGGCTTATATAGGAGGAAGAAGTACGTTGGTGGCCGCCCAAGGGGCCCACGAGACAGGGGGCGCACCCTATAGGGGGGGCGCGCCCTACCCTCTCGTGGCCACCTCGGCTGCTTCTTGACTTGCACTCCAAGTCCTCTGGATCATGTTCGTTCCAAAAATCACGCTCCCGAAGTTTTCATTCCGTTTGATATTCCTTTTCTTCGAAATACTAAAATAGGCAAAAAAACAGCAATACGGGCTGGGCCTCCGGTTAGTAGGTTAGTCCCAAAAATGATATAAATGTGTAAAATAAAGCCCATAAACATCCAAAAGGGGTAATGTAATAGCATGGAACAATCAAAAATTATAGATACGTTGGAGATGTATCAGTCGCGAGCTGCCGCGATGAGCGGTGCATGGTCTTGGCGTGGCAGCACTGGGAGTGTGCGTTCCCCCTCTCGCGGCCGCTGGATCTCTTGGCAGCTTCCTTCTTCGTCGCGGGCACCAGGCACGGTGGGTCGCGCCGCGGGGCCGCACGCCTGGGTGCGAGGGCAACGTCTTGACGTGGAGGTGGTGGAGGCGCTCCATGGGCTACGTCACCTGCGGCGGGAGGTGGGCGAGGTAGCGAGAGGGACGGTGCAGGAGAGCCCCCAGCGGCGCTGACGAGCTCGGCGATGCGGTCCAGCCAGTCCTCGTAGAGGTCATCGATGGGGCGGTAGCGCAGGAGCTCGCATGCCAGGAGCAGCACAGCCTGCGCGTCTGTGGGCCTGCGATGAACATGAGACGACGAACCGGCCGGAGTCAGTGACAGGGTGGTGATGCGTCCATCCCGCCTCATAGAGGGGTGCAGCGACGAGGCTTGCTGCTCATGCCCCGCCAGGCCGGTGGCGGCATTGGCGGCTGGTGATGGAGAGCGACAGGGAGGCCCGCCGGCGGGAGCCGTCTGGGCGACGCGGGTGGCGAGGGCGGCCCGTCGCTCGGCACGAGCTCGACGAGCATCAGCCATGGGAGCAATGGAGTGGTCATGCGTCGGTCGACGGAAGAAAGGATTCGGCACACCCCTACTGCGCCAAATGTCGGATTTCGGGTTCTGTAGACCCTAGAGTGGTTTGAACTCTGGGGTGCGCACGAATAACACTTTCTCCCCAGCGCGCTCGCTCAATGATCCATGGCCTAGCTCGACGAACTCAAAGAACAAGGAACACGGGGGTTTATACTAGTTCAGTCCACCGTGTGGTGTAATACCCTACTCCAATGTGTGGTGGTGGATTGCCTCTTGAGGGCTGAGGATGAACTAGTACAATGGATGAACAGCCTCAGGAGGAGAGGTGTTCTTGGGCTCGATGAGCTGGTGAGGGTTCGGATGGAATGGATCCAGTCCAAGATGAGTTGCCTTCTACGGTGGTGGCTAGGTCCTATTTATAGTGGCCTTGGTCCTCTTCCCAAATCTAGGCGTGAAGGGATCCCACAACGGCCAAGTTTGAAGGGGGACAACTAGTACAAGTTACCCTGACAAAAGTAGTCTTTGCCTGCCAAAGGCTCTGGTGGTGACACCGCCCTGGGCTCCACGATGACCTCTATCCTGTCGTCCTGGCGGTCCTTGGTCTTGTTGCACCGATATGGAAACCTTTGCTTGATTCCTCGGGGCTCTGCGCCTGCGCCTTCTCCCTTAGCACCAAAGGGGGAAAACTGGTACACTGCGCCTGCTGGCGCCCACCTGGTCTTGGTCGTCATGGCTCACATCACGCGAACCTCGTAAGGTGCACCTTGCATAGATATCTCCGCTCCTCGGAGCCAGCCTAGTGAGACTGCCCCTAGGGAGGTCTTGCCGTCGTCCGCCCCGCGAGGCTTGGCCCCTCGCGAGGGTCTTGAGCTATTGTTGTCGATGTTGGGCCGCACCAGGCCGCCGATGGAGCCACGTCATGGGCCGCAGACAGGCAAGTCTGGGTACCCCCGTTCCCAGGACGCTGACAACAACCAAGAGCCTAAGCTTGGGGATGCCCCGGAAGGCATCCCCTCTTCCGTCTTCGTCTATCGGTAACTTTACTTGAGGCTATATTTCTGTTCACCACATGATATGTGTTTTTGCTTGGAGCGTCCGGTATGATTTGAGTCTTTGCCTTTTAGTTTGCCACAATCATCCTTGCTATACACACCTTTTGAGAGGAACACACATGAATCGTGACTCTCTGTGCTTCACTTTTATCTTTTGAGCTAGGCAATATTGCTCTAGTGCTTCACTTATATATTTTTAGAGCACGGCGGTGGTTTTATCTTATAGAAATTGGTTAACTCTCATGCTTCACTTATATTATTTTGCGAGTCTTTTTAAACAGCATGGTAATTTGCTTTGGTTATAAATTTAGTCCTAATATGATAGGCATCCAAGTGCGATATAATAAAAACTTTCATATAAAGTGCATTGAATACTATGGGAAGTTTGATTCCTTATGATTGTTTCGAGATATAAAGATGGTGATATTAGAGTCATGCTAGTGAGTAATTGTGAATTGGAGAAGTACTTGTGTTGAGGTTTGTGATTCCCATAGCATGCACGTATGGTGAACCGTTATGTAACAAAGTCGGAGCATGATTTATTTATTGATTGTCTTCCTTGTGAGTGGCGCTTGGGGACGAGCGATGGTCTTTTCCTACCGATTCCCCTAGGAGCATGCGTGTAGTACTTTGTTTCAATGACCAATAGATTTTTGCAATAAGTATGTGAGTTCTTTATGACTAATGTTGAGTCCATGGATTATACGCACTCTCACCCTTCCACCATTGCTAGCCTCTCTAGTACCGTGCAACTTTCGCCGGTCCCATACACCCACCATATACCTTCCTCAAAATAGCCACCATACCAACCTATTATGGCATTTCCATAGCCATTTTGAGATATATTGCCATGCAACTTTCTACTGTTCTGTTTATTATGACACGCTTGATCATTGCCATATTGCTTTGCATGATCACGTAGTTGACATCATATTTGTGGCAAAGCCACCTTTCATAATTCTTTCATACAAGTCACTCTTGAGTCATTGCACATCCCACACTACTGTAGGATGCTGCTAATGTGACACTACGATCAGAGACCCTTTGACAAAATTGTGTGCGATGCATTAATCGCAGATGGTGATGTAAAAAACTCATCAAAAAAGATGCAAAACATCTGCGACGGCAGAGCCATCAAACACGGTTCCGATTTTAGTTGCATGTGTGATGCAGGGCATACGGTCCAGTTCAATTAACTGTTTGCGATGAGGAAGAAGAACAGAAATGGGCAACCAGATGAAGGCATGTGCGATATACGACATACAGTTCACTCGGATTAACTATTTGTGATGAGGCGGAACAACAGAAACGGGCAGCTGGATAAAGGTGCGTGCCATTGAGGGCATACGCTTTAGAAGGATTAACTATTTGTGATTAGGCAAAAAAACAAAAATAGTCAACCAAATTAAAGTGTGTGCGATTGATGACATACACTTCACACGGATGAACTGTTTGCGATTAGCCACAACAAACACAAACAGTTAGACAGATCAACGTGTGTGCGCTAGACGGGCACACATTCTAATTAAAAGAAGCGTGCGTGATGGTAATAACGAGTGCGCATGGTTGTTGGAACAAGACGTGTGCTGACATTGCCTATTGTGGTACACCCTATGGTGCAAACGCCACGTACGCGGCCGAGAAAGCGTGCCCACGTTACGCCGTCCGGGAATAGTGCCACACTTAGAAATTATAGAACCGTCAATAAATTTTGAGTTTGCTTCCCGTCACATTCCAAATTACTACCATGCTATATTTAATTGCAAACCTGTTCACACCGATCAAAACCTAAATGGTTTCCCACTTAGGAGCGTATTAGTACTCGGTTATAAATACTACTACTCCAAGATGATTGCATATTACTCCTCGACTCATCCACAAAAACAAACAAGTCATTCATCATCATTCCCTTGCGTCTGCCATGGCCAGCGTGAGTTCTAAGTCAAGAGATTGCCACCAGGGAGAGGCGAGCATGGAAGCGGAAGCACGAGAGATGTCTCGCCTCGCCGCGAAAGCAGCCGTCATATCCCGCCACGTGGACGTAGCAGCGCAGAGGTCCCGCCGGGCCGCCGAAGCAGCACGGAGATCCCGCCGTGCCGTCGATGCAGCAGACTGGTCCGGCCGCACCACGGAAGCAGCAGAGATGTCACGTCGCGCCGCGAATGCAGCAGAGATGTCCTCCCGTGCCACGACGGCCTGGGAAAATGTCTCGCGGGCTGGCGAGAACTCTTACAGGCGCATGCATGCGATCATCCATAGCCAAATGGATCAGATCTCCGGCTAGGGGAGGTTGCAGGACAACATGAAAGCCTCGTTTGAACAGGCTACCAGCGTCATCCGGCAACTAAGGGAGGGCAATGAGAAGCTCCGGGTCGAGCGCGACCTGTTGAGGGCGTCGTCGGAAGTGCGGAGCAGTAGGAGGAGACCACTACCTTATTGAAGAGGATCGGCGTCGTTGTCAAGAAACTTATGGACGAGAATTACATGCTCCGCATTGAGCGCCAAAGGCTGGTGGAGGAATCTGTGGATGCTCTCAAGCTGCGTCTTGAGGACACGAAAGAGCTCATTGCTGCTCGCTGCGGAAACTAGTTCCTGCTGCCTGCAGCAATGCATCAAGAAAGTAGAGATCAGCGAGCCAGATCATTGTCTTCCTTCTTCTTTTGCCCTTGTGTATTTTGGGCTTTGCCGCATGTGCCTTTTTTAATTATCTTCCTAAATATGTAAGACAATTATTATCCACTATCATTGTCCTTATATTCATCAGTCTTGCTACAAGTCACAGTCGATTATATATAGGTCCGTCGGATCTTACATCAAAATTCATGCAAAACTTTCTTTCCAGATTTTCTTTTCTCTCTCTTAAATCTCAGTCGAGTGAGACATAGCCACACCGTGAAACAGGGGCTCGGGCGCCATTGATGGAGATGTTGGGAGGGAGGTGGGCGGCGGTTAGAGGTCAAAGGGCTCTCCCCCTGATGAGCACCCGCAGCGGTCTGATTGCACGCCTCCCGTACTCAAATAGCTGCCCCTCACGGCACCTCCTAGCCAATAAAAAAAGGGGACACGTGGCGGCACATAATTGGTAAGTACAACGCCCACGGTTTCAATAATTCTTGTGTTTCGGATTTGTAACGTGATAACACTTGTTCCAAAATGACTTTGTTGATTGTTAATGTGAGCGCCTCCGCAAATCAGACAGAAAAATTACAACAAGATGTTGGTGCCATGTCATGACACCATGACAAATTTCATGATTTTCAGGCGAGTTTTGGATTTACGGGAATTTTAAAACCAAGTTTCTCGATGTTTTCGGCCGAGCCAAGACGCCCAGTTGTTTGAATTCCATTCCCACTTCTTCCATGAGACCTAGAAGTTTGCCCAAGTACACATAAATGATTTTCCAACTAACTTTTGCGCACTGGAGCATGCGCTTGTACTTCAAATTTGAATTATGTGCATTAAATGCCTGGAAAATCAATTAATGTATAAAAAGGCCAAACAAACCCGGAATAATTCCAAAATTTAGCACGAAACTACTATTTGGTCTAAGCTGCCTATGTAAAGAATCAAGGTGGGAGAAGGCAGTGTATGTCGTTTCGCATACGGAGGTGACACGTTCCCTCTCAGAACCATGAGCCTTCTTGAGAGAAGCTCCGGTTTGCAAGAAGCTTATACCAAAGCTTGGCCCAATTCGGCCAAAAATTTACCACAACATGTTGGTGCCATGTCATGACACCATGCCAAGTTTCATGATTTTCAGGCATGTTTTGGATTCACAGGAATTAAAAAACCATGTTTCTCAATATTTCCAGTCGAGGAATGACACCCAGATGTCTGAATTCCATTCCCATTTCTTGCATGGGGGCTACAAATTCACCCAAGGACACACATGTGATTTTTCAACCAACTTTGGTGCACTGGAGCATGTGCTTGTTGTTCAAATTTGAATTATGCACATTAAATGCCCAGAAATTCAATTAATGTATAAAAAAGGCCAAACAAACCCGGAATAATTCTAAAATTTAGCACGATACTTCTATTTGGTCTAATCTGCCTGTGTAAAAAAAGGCGGGAGAAGGCAGTGTATGTCGTTTCGCACACGGAGGTGACACGTTCCCTCTTGGAACCACGAGCCTTCTTGAGAGAAGCTCCGGTTTGCAAGAAGCTTATACCAAATCTTGTCCCAATTCGGCCAAAAAAATTACTACAACATGTTGGTGCCATGTCATGACACCATACTAAGTTTCATGATTTTCAGGCGTGTTTTTGATTTACATGAATTAAAAAGGCAAGTTTCTCAATCTTTCGGCCGAGCCACGACGCCCAGATGTTTGAATTTCATTCTCATTTCTTGCATGGGACCTAGAAATTCACCCAAGGACACACATGTGATTTTTCAACCAACTTTGATGCATTGGAGCCTGTGCTTGTAGTTCAAATTTGAATTATGCACATTAAATGACCAGAAATTCAATTAATGTATAAAAAAGTCCAAACAAACCCGGAATAATTCCAAATTTTAACACGACACTCATATAGTTCTATGTTGCCTCTGTAAAAAAATCAAGAGGGGGAGGCAGCGTATATCGTTTCGCACACAAAGGTGACACATCCCCCTCGGGAACCACGAGTCTTCTCGAGAGAAGCGCCGGTTTGCAAGAAGCTTATACCAAAAACTTGTCCAAATGCGGCCAATTTTTTTACCACAGCATGTTGGTGCCATGAAATGACACCATGCCAAGTTTCATGATTTTCAGGCGAGTTTTGAATTTCCAGGAATTTAAAAACCAAGTTTCTCAATGTTCCCGGCCAAGCCACGATGCTCAAATGTTTGAATTTCATTCCCATTTCTTGCATGGGACCTATAAATACACCCGCAGACACACATGTGATTTTTGAACAAACTTTGGTGCATTGGAGCATGTACTTGTAGTTCAAAGTTGAATTATGCACATTAAATGCCTAGAAACTCAATTAATGCATAAAAATGCCAAACGAACCTGGAATAATTCCAAATTTAAACACGACACTCATGTAGTTGCATGTTCGCTGTACATAAATGTTCTAGCAATTCAAACACCATCGTTTCCCTCCGTAACAACATTTTGTCTTTCAGAACATAATGAAAAGATCAGGTATACAACAAACAGTTTACTAGAAAGAATCGTGTGGGATGCGATATAAAATATCTTGGCGCACCATCTTGTCTGGCTTATGCAGGAAGCTTCGTTGTCTATAGTCCACCGCCCCCGCTTGAAACACACTTGTGCGCCAGTTTCTCACGGCACCGAGCGAAATTTTTCTGCCACCGCGAAAATATCTACTCCCCGCCCCCTCCCTCCCACCAAAAGCCACATTTCCACTATTCCTTCTTGCTTTCCAAGTTTAAACCTTCACTGCTGCTTACTAGCATCTCAGCCTCCTCGCCGGCAACCCTTCTTCCTGCAGCGCTGCCTCCTCGCTGGCTACCTTCTTCTTGCAGCGCCGCCTTCTAGCTGGCTACCCTTCTTCTTGCAGTGTCGCCTCCTCATCGGTGACCCTTCTTCTTGCAGCGCCTCCTCCTCGTGGGCTACCCTTCTTCTTGCTGCGCAGCCTCCTCGCCGCCAACCCTTCTTCTTGCTGCGCGGCCTCGTCGATATGGTCAGGTAATCCATACCCCACCCACACCATCCTCCTCCTTCCCCGTCCCACATGCCTCGATCGACGGCGCGACACCTTCCGCCAAAATCACTATCCCCCTCCTCCAATTAAGTGTCGCCCACAACCATTTTGCATGCAGTATAAGGTGGAGCTCAGTACCATCTGGCAGTGGAGAAGCAAATCGCGGCCGCACACGCGCACGAGGTCGCTATGGTTGCCATGCGTACCGACCGCCAGATCTTGGAGGAGCACCTCATCTTCGAGGCCACCATCGACACTGCCACGCGGTTTTTTTTGACTATTTACTGTGAAGCAACAGCTCCACAGTCTTTTATTTCAATAAAATAATAGAGGTCCACCTAATTACAAACTATAAAAGGGGTTGTGGAGTAAGAGAAAAGCTTACCTACTTACCTATGTTACAATATACAACTAGCTAAGGAAGATTATTAACCCAAGATAAGAAAGCAGGTTTGAAAGAACATGCGATGCCCCCATGTTTGGTTTTGGTAATTGATGACAATGTCTATAGACTAATGGTTGCCTTGAGTTATATTTGAAGGTTTTGTCCATAGGCTTTTCTTGAAGTCCATGTGTTGGTTTCAAGGAGTTTATGAGTTGACCAAGGTGCTATTAAGGAATTATCCAAAGATTGGTCATGTGAGTGTTGAGCTTATTGCAAGCATGTCTTGAAGAAGAAGATTGTGTGATCATTCATGTTTACCTTCAAGACATCATCCAAATGAAGAGAGTTGGAAAGATTCAAGGTTGATCAAGACTAAGTCAACAGTGAATCAAGTTGATCAACTCACAAAGTGTAGAAGATGTACCGAGAGGGATCAAGTGATCCCATGGTATGGTAAGCATTGTCCATTGCACTTTGTGTACTAACCCATGGTCTATGTGAGAGTTCTATGTGGGGTTAGGTATGTGTCCATGGGCTTGCGTCAAGAGGAAGATATCATACAACCCATGGAAAGGATGACATCAAGTGGTGATCGTCATCATGATTGCCGTGTGCAAGTTCATGTGGAGCATCACGAAGAGATCAAGTGCTTGAATCTTGCCATCCTTTGTGGTGTCAATGGTCTTGTGAAGATGTGCCGAAGAGAGGCTCACCCATAGTGGACTATGGGGGAGCAATCATCTAGTCTTCATCGAGCCAACGCAATCAAGAAAGATGGTCCAACTTGAGGGAGTCAAGATCGTCATCATCTAGCTCAAGTGGACCATGTGCAAGGCAAAGGTTTGCCCTTGATAGGTTTTCTCTTTTACCGGTCTTGTGGTGGTAGTTGGGAGACCAGGTTATAGGATCGTTTGCCATACTATCAAGGGGGTCTCTCAAGTTGGTAGCTTGATCGTATCGTTAGTAGAGAGCTCAAACCATTGCATCCTTGCATCATGTTTCTTAGTTCTTGTTTGGTTCTCTTTGTGAGTCTTAGAGCTTATGGTCATCTTGATGACAAGCTTGAGTTCATCGAAAACGGAGTTCGCATGCGTCTTCTATGATGTTTTCGGTGTTGGAGGTTTTACCGGTCTTATCCGAGGAAGGGTTCTCACCTTTTTTATGGGCCTTTTCTAATTTGCTTCTTATTGATATTTCTTTCAAGATTGTGTTAGCCCTTGTTTCTACCTTTCCAACAAACTTGGTTTCATCGAATTCGGAGCTTGTATGCGAAAGTTGTGGTTGTTTTGATATTGCCTGTTTTACATAGAGAGGTTGTACCGCCCCATAGAGAGGTTGTACCGGTTGACCGGTACAACCAGTGTTTGGAGCGGTTGTACCGCTCCAGAATTGGTCCGGAGGTTGTACCGGCCATGTACCGCTCTACCACCGGACTAGCTTCTGTTGTGGTGCGGTTGTTGGGCGGTTGTGGGCCGGTTGTTCCGCTTATTGCCTGTTACCGGTTGTACCGGTGCTCATAGCGGTTATACCGCTCCTATGTCTTTCTGCACATAACGGGCAGATTTGTGGGGACCTATTTAAGGGGGTGTTCTTCCCCAATGGTTCCCTATCTCTTGAGCTCGTTTTTGCCCCTATTGTTGATCTTCTTTGAGCTTGCTAACTCTCAACCCCTCCATGGATTCTTGCTAGTTTTTGAGGGAAAAGAGAGAGGAGATATAGATCCACACTTCCACCAATCACTTTCTCCTCTATGTGAGGGGAACCCCTTGGATCTAGATATTGGAGTTCTTGGTGTTCTCCTTCTTGTTCTTCCTCTCATTTTCCTCCCTAGCATTAGTTGCTTTGGTGGGATTTGGGAGAGAAGGACTTGGGCACTCCGTGTGCCCTTGCCGTTGCAGTTGGTCAATAGGTTTGAGTTCTCCATGGTGATACGTGGAAGTTACAAGTTGAGAAGCTTATTACTCTTGGGTGCTTGGTACCCTTGAGCTTATTCCTCTTGGGTTCTTGGGTGCCCTAGACAGTTGGTGGTGTTCGGAGCTCAATCATTGTGGTGTAAAGCTCCGGGCAATTGTCGGGGTCTCCAATTAGGTTGTGGAGATCGCCCCGAGCAATTTGACGGGTTTCGGTGACCGCCCCCAAGGGTTGCCAAAGTGTACGGGTTCGGTGACCGCCCCCAAGGGTTGCCATTTGTACGGGTTCGGTGACCGCCCTTAAGGGTCCCTTAGTGGAATCACGGCATCTTGCATTGTGCGAGGGCGTGAGGAGATTACGGTGGCCCTAGTGGCTTCTTAGGGAGCATTGTGCCTCCACACCGCTCCAAACGGAGATTAGCATTCGCAAGGGTGTGAACTTCGGGATACATCGTCGTCTCCGCGTGCCTCGGTTATCGCTTACCCGAGCCCTTTTACTTATACACTTTACTTTGTGATAGCCATATTGTTCTTTGTCTTATATCTTGCTATCACATAGTTTCTTATCTTGCTTAGCATAAGTTGTTGGTGCACATAGGTGAGCCTAGTTGTTTTAGGTTTTGTGCTTGACAAATTAACCGCTAGGTTTATTCCGCATTTGTTCAAGCCTAAACCGTAATTATTTTAAAGCGCCTATTCACCCCCCCTCTAGGCGACATCCTCGGTCTTTCAATTGGTATCAGAGCCTCGTCTCTCTTTATAGGGCTTAACCGCCTAGAGAGTAAGGATGTCTACTAGGGGCTTAGGATTCTCTGACACTCTTATTTTCGATGGCACAAATTTTGATGTTTGGGTAATTCGCATGCTTAATCTCTTTAGGGTCATGGACCCAAATTTAGAGCGAATTGTAGATGTGGGGTTTTCTCCTCCAAAGGATCCCCAAAGATTATCTTTAGAGGATGAGAAAAACTCTTATCTCAATGCTCAAGCTTCTAATATGCTTTTTGATGCTTTAAGCAATGTAGTTATTTTTCAACTCATGCCGTTCCGGGATGCTCATGAGTTGTGGACAAAGCTTCAAGATAAATATGGTGTGTCCAATATTTGTGGGGATGATTGTTCTCCCTCCACCTCCGGTCGTATAGTCTTCTCAACTTCTTCTACATCACCTACATGTGGTTTGCCACAAGGTAATGATATGGTGAGTAGTGTTGGTCATTGCAATGATGATAGTATGCTTATTGTGGATGATCCTTCATCACTATCTTATTGCAATGCTCCCTCTTTGGGCTTTAACACTTCGAGCACTCCAAATGTTTCACATGCTTGTGTTGATAGTCCTTGCATATCATGTAGAAATTCCTTGACTAAATCTTATGATGATATGCTTGCTATATCTTGTTGCCATGATGAAAATGCATGTATTTCCTCGAGTTGTTGTGCTAACAATGTAGAGGAAACCCAACACTCCATGGAACAAGATGTGGTCTTGGATGGTGCTTCAAGGGATCCTAAATCATCATCTATTGCATTTTGCCTTATGGCCAAGGCTTCAAAGGTATCTCCCACTTTGAATCCCAATATATCTTGTGATGATATTGATGATGGCAAGAGTGATGATGATGTTGATTATGATGAAGAGAATGATGATGTTGCCTCCTTAAAAATTAAGGGGAAAATGATTTTTAAAGCTCTTCTTAAGAATAAAATTGCTCGTTCCAACTTCATGGAAATAATGTCCATTGCCATTGATGGCAAGAAATACATTGAGGAGTTGGAATCTCATCTAGAGGAGCATGAGGTCACCATTGAGAAAATAGAAGCTCATGAGCATGATTACGCAAATGAGATCGTGGAGCTATCTCAAGCTCTTGAACATGAACAAACCACCTCCGAATCTCTTGAGGAGACTTTTGCTCTAGAATTATCTAGAGTGAAGGAATCTAATGATAGAGCTCTTGAGGTGGCCAATGTTTTTTGAAACTAAAAATGCGAAGCTTGAAGTTGCTCATGCTAGACTCCTTGAGGACTTTGAGCACCTCGAAAATGGCTCAAGGGTCATCAAGGGTGAGCTCATCAAACTCACCGAGTCTCATGCTTAACTTGAAGCTTCTTATTTAAAAGAGCTTGTCAAGTTGCCTTCTCCTCTTGTTGTAAATGATGATACTTGTGCTACTAACTCTATTACTTGTGAAGCATCCATTTTGAAGGAGAATGTTGAGCTATGGGCTCAACTTGAGGTGCTATCTAGCAATTATGGGAAATTGGAAGAAAGTCATGAAAAGCTCTCAAGCTCTCATGATGATCTTCTAGTATCCCATAGTGTGCTAAAGATAGCTCATGAGGCCATGATTGTTAAGGTAACATCTAGTGAGCCTCATGTGGATACTAGCACTACTTCTAGTCAAAATAGTATATTGCCATGTGCTAGTCCTTATAATTCATCTACTCACAATGTTGGTACATCTTGTAATGAATTGCTTTCCTTGCCTTGTTGCTCTAACGATGAAGCTTATACTTCCTCTAGTACTTGTGTTGAGACTAACCATGTAGAGGAAATCAAAGAGCTCAAGGCCCAAGTCACTTCTTTGAAGAAAGACTTGGAAAAGAGTCATCAAGGGAAATCCACACTCAACAATATCTTGAGTGTGCAAAAATCCCCCAATGACAAAGGTGGACTTGGATTCAACTCCAATAAGAAGAAGAAGTCCAAGATGAACAAAAGGAAGGGCCAAGAACAAGTCAAGAATTTGGCCAAGATTGTTTGCTTCAAGTGCAAAGTAGAAGGGCATCATGTTAGATCTTGCCCATTGAATAAGAAGCCCATTAGTGACAAGCAACAAGGGAAGCGGCCACAAGTTCACTCTCATACTCAACCTCAAGTTGAAGAAAGGCCTCTTCCCAAGAAAACTCGAGCTAATGCTTCTCAAGTTGAGAAATCAAGTGAGAAGAAAGTGAAGAGTAGACGTTGCTACTTATGTCATGAGAAAGGCGACGTCGCTTCTTCATGCACTAGTGGTAACTTATCCAGCCCAATTACTATTGATGATATCTATTCTCTTGGGAAGGATAAGGTCGGCAATGTGTTTGCCAAGTTTGTTGGTACTCAAAGTGGTGTCAAGAAAAGAACCATTTGGGTTGCCAAGCCTATTGTGACTAACCTCTTAGGACCCAACTTGGTTGGGGACCAACAAGCTCAAACTTGATCAATAGGTCTTTTTGGAGGGCATTGGAGACTTGGCTACATTATGAAGAATTAAGGGGACTTCATCATTCTTATTGTCTCAAGCCAAGTCAATTGGATTATTAAGTTTCTATCTTATATCCAGTGTGCCTCCTTGCGGTAACTTGTACTTAAATTGTTTACATTGAAAGTTACTTGCCCCCTTGCATGTTTTGGTTTTCTTCCTTGCATGTGTTTGTATATGTTGTGCTTCCAACTTGCTTATCTTGAGCAATCAAGTATGTATGTGTTGGTTTGCACATCATGTACGTGTGTGTCATGCGTTGAGCCTTTATGCTTCTTGTTTGTATCCTAGTTGGCTCGTGTGAGAGATTAATGGAACAACCCATTTTGGGGAGTGATGTGCTTTGTGCACCTCACAATCCTATAAATGTGTGTACATGAGGAATACCATCTAGTATTGATATTACAAGATTATCTAGTCGCTAGGTGGTATATCTCTCATGAGAAATTCAAATTCTAAATAGTCCATTAATTATCTCTTGTTTGTTTCTCTTATTGCCTCTTGTTAAGTTTTTATTGGTATCACATTATGGGGGAGTAATATGCTATGTGTATATTACTAGCCTAGAAAATGTGTACATTTGAGATATTGTCACCTAGAATTGATATTGTAAATTATCTTGTTCCTAGGTGGCATGTTAGCTCTACAATTTGCAATTTTCTTGTGTTTGTTGTGAAGATGATGTTGGATGTCCTTCTTATCTACCACAGGGAATTATTTCCAAATACTTCTTGTCTTTTGACAATTGGTACTCACTTATGTGTGGTAGAAATTATTTATCATATTTACATTGGCCTTTGCTTTTATTTGCTTTATCTCTTGCCTAGGATTGTGTCAACTCCCATTGTATTCCATACCATTTGTGGATCTTGTTAATTTCTTGACCTTGTCTAGTGTTTTCTAGATATAGTGAAAGTGGTGATCCCACCTCGTGCATTTTGTATTCAAATGCAAATTCTCTATAATGCACTAGTCTTGGGGGAGCTATCCTATTCTCTGTAAAACACTCATCTTGTGATCCTTATCAAGTGTGTGTTTGTGGAAGGCAAGCCGTTTCTTTTTGGTACTTTGTGCCATCATGAAACTTTGTAAATGGCTTGGTTTGTTTGGAACCATTCTCTCTTTTGGGAGTTTGACATCTTTCTTTTTGAGTGTATAAATGGATATTTCATTCCTTGATGTATCTTTTATGGACATCCTCCAAGTGATGATTTATTCATTTGGTATCTTTTCTTAGCTTGGTATTTCTTTTCCTTTTGGTCTTGGTTCTTGAAAGTCTTGAGCATGCATATTTACTTCTTGTAGTTTCTTTGGCATGTTTTCTTTCTTTGACCCAATATATGGGGGGAACTCCACCAAGTCTCAAATTGGATGAGATGTGAATGAAATTCATTTTCATATCTATATGCACATATTTATGTGGAGTTTGTCCTATATGTTGTTGGTTCTCTAACTCTTTGGTCCCAATGAGTTTGGGTACCATTTTGTTTGTGTTGTTGTTCTAGGAACAAGTGGAGATGCATTGGATGCTCGGCTCACTCACAAGGAAGGTGTTGTCACCATGTGCTTATTGAAGTCAAGCTAGGATGATCAATGAACTACTTTGTACCTTCAATTGGTATCTAGTACATCCTTCCAATGTTATCTCGGTAACAAGTATCTTCATATACTTCATGTACACATTTCTTGCATCAACCTTGTGTAGGTTGTATCATGGCATGTTATCCATTCTTTCTTGTGATACTTGTTTCCTTTCTCAAAGCATCCCAACAATGATGTCTTGTTGCTAGTTGTGATGTCTTTGATGTTCGTGTGGCTGGTATTCATTTATATACAATAAGACCATATCTAGCCATGTGCTATGCTCTCAAGCAAATATCTTATTGGTATATGTATGAGTTCCTTTTGGATATCTTGTTCCTTCGTGTTGTAACTATGTCGGGTGTACATCCTTCTTTCTAGACATATATCATCATGATTTTGTCTACCTAGAACCTTTTACATCTGAGAGAAATTACATCTCTAGATGATATCCTTTCTTTCACGTCCACCTCGTCTTTCTTATGTTATTTCTTTGGTGGCTCCGTGAAAGCTTTTGTCTTGAGTGCGGGTCTTATATCGTTGCATCTTGTTGCACTCTTGTGTGGTGAAGATTATTTTCCTCTTGCTTATCTTTACGAGGCTTGCCATCTTAACTGGTATCCCTCGTCTTGATGAGCCTCTCTTGTCTATCTTCACCACGGGTTGTCACAAGCATAGGTTCTCTATTTGCTTATTAGTAAGCTTGTGAACCCATTTGCCAGTTTTGTGTGGGAATGATAGGCCTTGCACCATGTGCCTCATTCTTTCAAGACTATGTTGATGCTTAATGCTCATCCTAATTTTAGTCTTCTCAAGTGCTTCGCCATGACTCACACACATCATTTTTGGTTGAGCCTATTCTTAAGTTGCCTCCTTTACATGTTGCTCAACCATGTGCTTGTTGCAAGCGCTAGGCTTTGTTTTCTATATGCTCACTTGCACTGGATGTGAGTTTCTATTGATTTTGGGGGATCTATGATCCTATTTTGTGCACTTTGTATCCAAATACAAAAATTATTATGTGTGCACAAATCATGGGGAGCTTCTCTAGCTTATTTAGAACACTCCTTTGCTCATATAATAATATCCTTCATTCATGGGGCTCATAGGATCTTTGGTCTAGTTGGTTCAATTGATATCCTTTGATTGCTTGCTTCAATTGGTATCTTTTGATTGCTCGCTTTCTTGTTTCTCTCTTCATTATGTCTTTGTGGCATATCATTTTTTTGCAATCATTGGGCCTCAATATAGTTTGTCTTCCTCCAAGTATTGCAGTTGGATATGTGTATTGCATTCCACTCTCTTGTTGAGAAATACACAATTTATGGAGGAACACTTTTTATTTTGGCCTTCTAAGCTTTTCACCCATTTTGGCAATCGATGCCAATGGGGGAGGAGTTTCAGAGAGTTTTGTGGAGAAATCTTCTGAGTTTTCTCCTTTCTTTGGTTTTGGTTCCTAAGCATTTGCATCTCATTCTCATGCATCATTGGTTGTTGCATTGCATGGTGATGCATAATTCCTTGTATAAACTCTCTTGAAAGTGATTGTCATCAATTACCAAAATGGGGGAGATTGAAAGAACATGTGATGCCCCCATGTTTGGTTTTGGTAATTGATGACAATCTCTATGGACTAATGGTTGCCTTGAGTTATATTTGAAGGTTTTGTCCATAGGCTTTTCTTGAAGTCCATGTGTTGGTTTCAAGGAGTTTATGAGTTGACCAAGGTGCTATTAAGGAATTATCCAAAGATTGGTCATGTGAGTGTTGAGCTTATTGCAAGCATGTCTTGAAGAAGAAGATTGTATGATCATTCATGTTTACCTTCAAGACGTCATCCAAATGAACAGAGTTGGAAAGATTCAAGGTTGATCAAGACTAAGTCAAGAGTGAATCAAGTTGATCAACTCACAAAGCGTAGAAGATGTACCGAGAGGGAACAAGTGATCCCATGGTATGGTAAGCATTGTCCATTGCACTTTGTGTACTAACCCATGGTCTATGTGAGAGTTCTATGTGGGGTTAGGTACGTATCCATGGGCTTGCGTCAAGAGGAAGATATCATACACCCATGGAAAGGATGACATCAAGTGGTGATCGTCATCATGATTGCCATGTGCAAGTTCAGGTGGAGCATCACGAAGAGATCAAGTGCTTGAATCTTGCCATCCTTTGTGGTGTCAATGGTCTTGTGAAGATGTGCCGAAGAGAGGCTCACCCATAGTGGACTATGGTGGAGCAATCATCTAGTCTTCATCGAGCCAACGCAATCAAGAAAGATGGTCCAACTTGAGGGAGTCAAGATCGTCATCATCTAGCTCAAGTGGACCATGTGCAAGGCAAAGGTTTGCCCTTGATAGGTTTTCTCTTTTATCGGTCTCGTGGTGGTAGTTGGGAGACCGGGTTATAGGATCGTTTGCCGTACTCTCAAGGGGGGCTCTCAAGTTGGTAGCTTGATCGTATCGTTAGTAGAGATCTCAAACCATTGCATCCTTGCATCATGTTTCTTGGTTCTTATTTGGCTCTCTTTGTGAGTCTTAGAGCTTATGGTCATCTTGATGACAAGCTTGAGTTCATCGAAAACGGAGTTCGCATGCGTCTTCTATGATGTTTTCGGTGTTGGAGGTTTTACCGGTCTTATCCGAGGAAGGGTTCTCACCTTTTTCTTATGGGCCTTCTCTAATTTGCTTCTTATTGATATTTCTTTCAAGATTGTGTTAGCCCTTGTTGCTAGCTTTCCAACAAACTTGGTTTCATCGAATTCGAAGCTCGTATGCGAAAGTTGTGGCTGTTTTGATATTGGGTGTTTTACATAGAGAGGTTGTACCGCCCAATAGAGAGGTTGTACCGGTTGACCGTTACAACCGGTGTTTGGAGCGGTTGTACCGCTCCAGAATTGGTCCGGAGGTTGTACCGGCCATGTACTGCTCTACCACCGGACTAGCTTCTGTTGTGGTGCAGTTGTTGGGTGGTTGTGGGCCGGTTGTTCCGCTTATTGCCTGTTACCGGTTGTACCGGTGCTCATAGCGGTTGTACTGCTCCTATGTCTTTCTGCACATAACGGGCAGATTCGTGGGGACCTATTTAAGGGGGTCTTCTTCCCCAATGGTTCCCTATCTCTTGAGCTCGTTTTTGCCCCTATTGTTGACCTTCTTTGAGCTTGCTAACTCTCAATCCCGCCATGGATTCTTCCTAGTTTTTGAGGGAAAAGAGAGAGGAGATATAGATCCACACTTCCACCAATCACTTTCTCCTCTATGTGAGGGGAACCCCTTGGATCTAGATATTGGAGTTCTTGGTGTTCTCCTTCTTGTTCTTCCTCTCATTTTCCTCCCTAGCATTAGTTGCTTTGGTGGGACTTGGGAGAGAAGGACTTGGGCACTCCGTGTGCCCTTGCCATTGCAGTTGGTGCATAGGTTTGAGTTCTCCACGGTGATACGTGGAAGTTACAAGTTGAGAAGCTTATTACTCTTGGGTGCTTGGTACCCTTGAGCTTGTTCCTCTTGGGTGCTTGGGTGCCCTAGACGGTTGGTGGTGTTCGGAGCTCAATCATTATGGCGTAAAGCTCCGGGCAATCGTCGGGGTCTCCAATTAGGTTGTGGAGATCGCCCCGAGCAATTTGACGGGTTTCGGTGACCGCCCCTAAGGGTTGCCAAAGTGTATGGGTTCGGTGACCGCCCCCAAGGGTTGCCATTTGTACGGGTTCGGTGACCGCCCTCAAGGGTCCCTTAGTGGAATCACGGCATCTTGCATTGTGCGAGGGCGTGAGGAGATTACAGTGGCCCTAGTGGCTTCTTGGGGAGCATTGTGCCTCCACACCGCTCCAAACGGAGATTAGCATCCGCAAGGGTGTGAACTTCGGGACACATCGTCGTCTCTGCGTGCCTCGGTTATCTCTTACCCGAGCCCTTTTACTTATGCACTTTACTTTGTGATAGCCATATTGTTCTTTGTCACATATCTTGCTATCACATAGTTGCTTATCTTGCTTAGCATAAGTTGTTGGTGCACATAGGTGAGCCTAGTTGTTTTAGGTTTTGTGCTTGACAAATTAACCGCTAGGTTTATCCCGCATTTGTTCAAGCCTAAACCGTAATTATTTTAAAGCGCCTATTCACCCCCCCCCTCTAGGCGACATCCTCGGTCTTTCAAGGTTTAACACTCTCCCTCACTCTATGGTACAACAAGTTGATATCATGTACAAATTTACACCTCCAGACGCCAAACGAAGCCCTCTCTAATCTGAAGATCTTCCCATTCCTGGTAGTCCAAATGCACCAAGCCGCAGTGAGCATATCCTCAAAGAAGAAAGGGTGCCCAAAATTCTTCTTGGCATGCAATAAATAGGAGGTCACATCCTGTCCCCCCAACCAATCAATCTGCAGATAAGACCATACTCGTTGACTAAAATTGTAGGTGAAGAAAAGATGAAACCTATCTTCATGCAAATGGGTAGGACAAAGAACACAATTTTTTTCATCTTGGTCATTCCTCCAATGTCTCCTAAGCAGGAGGTCTCGAGTGTTCAGGCGATCAAAGAAGAGTAGCCAACCAAAAACCGTGATTTTCATCGTGCATGAACATCTCCAAAGCCAAACACAAGGAGCAATTGTTGGAAGGTGTGTGTACATGATGGTGTAGAAGCTCTTAGCAGAATAACCAAATTTAGAAGGCCAAGACCACACATCAGGAGCAGCAGCATCTCTTTGCAGCAAAGTTACCCAATGAAGGAGGTGCTCAAGTTCTGAAGTTGTTGTGTTTGAGATAGGTAAATGAAACATTGAAGACACATCCTCAGAATCCGGAAAATCCATGGCAGAGATCTTGTCATCCTTGACAAAGGAGAACAAGTGAGGCAAGCGGTCCCGAAGTGGTCTATTTGAATTGTGCAATATCCAACTATCAGACCAGAACAAAATAGAATCACCCTGATTCACAGTGGCTGTAGAGATTGCTCTTTAGGAATCAGCCAACTTGAACACATCCCTCCACCAGAAAGAGCCACACAGCACCGTGGCCTGGGGTGCAATACCATCATAATAAGTACTCCAGATAAGAGAGACCCAAGGGATGCATGCCTTGTTGTAAAATTTATGAAGATGCTTAATGAGCAAACCTTGATTCTGCAGGTGCAAGTTGATTATGCCAAGACCACCTTTATCCTTGGGCCTGCAAACCAAGTCCCATGCCGCAAGTGACTGCTTGGGAGTGTCTGAATTACCACGCCAAAGGCATTGCCTTTCAATTCTCTCCAGCTGCTTAATGATGCCAATTGGGATGTCCAAAGTGCATAGGAAATAAATGGGCATAGAGGACAAAACAGAGGTAAGCAACTAGAGCCGTGAGCCCTGGTTCAGCATGGCAGAGCTAGCAGAAAGCCTTCGTTCCAACCTGTCAACCAATGGCATGAGATCAATTATCCTAGGCTTGGTAGTTCCCATAGGAAGGCCTAAGTAAGTAAATGGAAACGTCCCCAAAGAGCATCCAAACACAGCAGCAAGTCTAGTGGCCTCCTCATTGTCCACATTAAGGGGCACCATTGTAGATTTCTGAAAATTCACCTTGAGACCAGCTGAAGCAAAGAAAACATCCAACATTTCCTTGAGTGCAATGAGTTGGGAGTCCACTGCGGGTACAATTAAAATAGTATCATCAGCATATTGGATGATTGGAAAATGTGGATCATGGGAGGGAATTGGCAAAGTGAGGACTCCATCAGCCAGCATTCTATTGACCACGGACTGCAGAAGATCAGCTGTGATTACAAAAAGCAGAGGAGATAGAGGGTCTCCTTGCCTAACACCTCACTTGCACTGGAACTGCTTGCCTGGCACCCCATTTAACAAAACCGAAGAAGACCCAGAAGATAAGATTTCCTTGACCCAAGCTAACCATTTAACATCAAAGCCCTTCTGCTGCAAGATTAACAAGATGGCCTCATGCTCAATCGTATCAAAAGCCTTAGCAAAATCCAGCTTCAGAATTAATATAGGTCTCCCAGATTGCTTGCACTGATGAATGTACTCAAAAGCCCACGCTAGACAATCTTGAATGGACCTTGATTTCAGAAACCCATACTGGTTTTTGTGGATACATTTGAGAATCACCAACTGCAGCCTATTAGCAAGTAACTTAGTTAAGAACTTGAGGCATGTGTTGGTCAAAGAGATTGGCCTGAAATCCCCAGGACCCTGAGGAGCAATCATTTTAGGTATAAGAGTTATTAGTGAACCATTGATGCCCTCAAGGCTGAGCTTACCAGCAGCAAATTGCTCAATCAAATTTAAAAATCCATCTGAATAATGGGCCAACATTTCTTAACAAAAAGTACATTGAAACCATCAGGCCCAGGGGCCCTGTCCGAAGGCATTTCCTTCAGTACCTTATCAATTTCAGCTTGTGAAAAAGGCCTTGACAGCTCATGCAGGCCATCTATGGGCTGGATGAGATCAGCCAAGCAAAAGCCCATTCAGATCCCCCTGGACTGGCCCATCCTTGATTTGAAAGAATGCCAAACAACTCCCACCATTTGATCATGATCATGAACAGTAACACCATCATCAGACACCAGACTAGCAATGATGTTTTTCCTCAGCCTCTCAGACGCCATTGCATGGAAAAATTTAGAGTTTTCCTCACCAACTTTGATGTAATGAATAGTGCAGCGTTGCTTCCAGTAAATATACTGCAAACGAAGCAAATCCTCGTGGTGGAGCTTAACTATCTTTCTGAAATTGAACTCAGGGATAGTTGTGACGCCCCCGATTCAATCGTACACTAATCATGCACGCAAATGTGTACGATCAAGATCAGGGACTCACGGGAAGATATCACAACACAACTCTAAAACATAAATAAGTCATACAAGCATCATAATACAAGCCAGGGGCCTCGAGGGCTCGAATACAAGTGCTCGATCATAGACGAGTCAGCGGAAGCAACAATATCTGAGTACAGACATAAGTTAAACAAGTTTGCCTTAAGAAGGCTAGCACAAACTGGGATACAGATCGAAAGAGGCGCAGGCCTCCTGCCTGGGATCCTCCTAACTACTCCTGGTCGTCGTCAGCGGGCTGCACGTAGTAGTAGGCACCTCCGGTGTAGTAGGGGTCGTCGTCGATGGTGGCGTCTGGCTCCTGGACTCCAGCATCTGGTTGCGACAACCAGAAAGAAAGGAAAGGGGAAAAAGGGGGGAGAAAGCAACCGTGAGTACTCATCCAAAGTACTCGCAAGCAAGGAACTACACTACATATGCATGGGTATATGTGTAAGGAGGCCATATC
>NC_041381.1:341527080-341527506 GCF_002162155.2 Triticum dicoccoides | reverse complement strand
TGTGGGTGCGGGGCGCACCCAGGCGCCCACCACGCGAGGGGAGACGAGGCCGGCCAGGGCTGTGCCCGGCGGCGGCGAGGCCACAGCGGCCAGCGCGGGCGCGGGCCGGCGCCAGAGGCGGCCAGGGGTCAGCAGCGGAACGGGAGGGAGAGGGTAGCAGGGGGACGGGGTTCTCACCCCCGTTGTAGGGGAGTTCGGCGGTGAGGCGCGATGGCGCCTACGGGGAGGAGGTCGGGGAAGGCGTCCGTCGGGGAGGTGGAGGACTAGGCGGCGACGGGCGGCGACGCGGTGGTCCGGCGACGGGGACGGGGCGCCGAGCGGCTTCGGGTCGGGCAGCGCCGCGTGGAAGGAGAGGGCGCGCGGGGTCGAGGTGGTGGCGGTCGGCGGGGCGCGGACGACGGCGAGCTGCGACGCGGCGACGGGGGC
>NC_041381.1:341524256-341525717 GCF_002162155.2 Triticum dicoccoides | reverse complement strand
GAACCTAGGCCCACCTCTACCGGGATGGAGCCACCTGTCCTTTCAGCCCCCTCGTCAGAATCACTTGCGGGTACTCAATGAGCTGACCCGACTTTAGTCACCATCTGTATAGTATGTATGTATGTATAGTATATACCCGTGATCACCTCCCAAGTGATCACGGCCCGATAGTATAGCAAGGCAGACTGACAAGAATGTAGGGCCAATGATGATAAACTAGCATCCTATACTAAGCATTTAGGATTGCAGGTAAGGTATCAACAGATGTAGCGACAATGTCAGGCTATGCATCAGAATAGGATTAACGAAAGCAGTAACATGCTACACTACTCTAATGCAAGCAGTATAGAGGAGAATAGGCGATATCTGGTGATCAAGGGGGGGGGGCTTGCCTGGTTGCTCTGGCAAGAGAGAGAGGGGTCGTCAACTCCGTAGTCGAACTGGTCAGCAGCAGCGTCGGTCTCGTAGTCTACCGGAGAGAAGAGGGGGAAGAAATAATGAATACGGAGCAAACAAAGCACCACAAAATATATCAAGGCAATACGCGGTGTTCGGTGTGCCCTAACGCGGTAGTAGGTGATACCGGTGAAGGGGGGGAAAACCCCCGGGAAAGTATTCCCGGTGTTTCGTGTTTTCGGGCAGAGGAACCGGAGGGGAAAAGTTGCGGGTTCGATAGGTTAGGGGTGTGTGGCGGACGAACGGACCGCGTATCCGGATTCGTCTCGTCGTTCTGAACAACTTTCATGTTGAAAATATTTAAATCCGAGTTACGGATTAAAAGATATGATTTTCTAAAGATTTTATTAATTTCTGGAATTTAATTATTTATTTAATTAATTCGAAAAAATGTATTTATGACGTCAGCATGATGTCATGCTGACGTCAGCAGTCAACAGGGGTTGACTGAGTCAACCCTGACAGGTGGGTCCCGTTCATCATACACTGTTAACTAATTAACCTAATTAAGTTTAATTAACAGTAGTTAATTAGGTTAATTAGTTATTAGGTTAATTAACCAGGATTAATTAGATTAATTATTTACTTAACAGTTAATTAGGTTAATTAGTGATTAGGTTAATCTAATTATAATTAATTAACCAAATTAATTCCTTAATTAATTAATTAATTAATTTTATTATTATTATTATTTTCTCTTTTTTTTTAATCATCCAGGGCGTGGGGCCCCCTGTCATTGGCCCAGAGGGGCTTTGCGGGTGCCGGGTGTGGTTGCTGGGGCGGAGCCCCGTGAGTGTGCGGGCAGTTACGGGCGTGTGGGTGCGGGGCGCACCCAGGCGCCCACCACGCGAGGGGAGACGAGGCCGGCCAGGGCTGTGCCCGGCGGCGGCGAGGCCACAGCGGCCAGCGCGGGCGCGGGCCGGCGCCAGAGGCGGCCAGGGGTCAGCAGCGGAACGGGAGGGAGAGGGTAGCAGGGGGACGGGGTTCTCACCCCCGTTGTAGGGG
>NC_041381.1:341455011-341523328 GCF_002162155.2 Triticum dicoccoides | reverse complement strand
TTTTTTTTTCCTTTTTCCTTTTTGTTACTATTTATGTTAGTTTTATAAATTATAAAATTAGTTCCTAAAATTGTATTACTACTTATTCTAATGCCACAATAACTTGGGCGCCCAAACAATTTAGTTTAACATTTTATATATTATAAAACGAATTTAATTACTGGTTTTAGCTACTGTTTATTTACTTTAGAGCATTTAGCTATTTTATAAAAGTGTGGTTTCTCCACCATAATTACCTATGCAATATTTGGTTCACTCCGAACATCTTAGTTTTAATATTTGAAAACTTTTATTGTTTGCTTGATTTTGAATTTGAATTTGAATTGATTTCGAACTAACTCGAGATTAGCAACTATAAACGAGGTGACGTGGCACCATTAGCAGAGGATCACTGTAGCTTAATTACCCGGGCGTCACAATAGTGAGGGGCACGCATTCCTCCAAAGAATCCAAACAAAGAATCACTTTAGAGCAATTAAGAATAACTTTCTTGATGGAGGCAAGATTAACATGCCAATGCTTAAGATCACTCCTAAATCGCTTGAACTTCTTAGAAATAACAGCAGCTGCCGAACCCGAGCAAGCTAAAGGAACATTCCATGAAGCATTGACACAGTCCATAAATCCAGGTAAGTCCACCCAGTAATTTTCAAACCGGAAAATTTTATTTCTAGGTATGGTGGTTTCAATCGATACCAAACACGGGATATGATCAGAACCCATGCGAGCAAGTGGGTGCACAACCGTGTTAGGGTACAAAGAGATCCAAGAACTAGTTGTAAAAAACCAGTCCAACTGCTCAAGGAGAGGTTGTTGCTGCATATTTGACCAGGTATAGGCCCTTCCCTTCAGTGGCAATTCCAATAAACCGAGATGCCCGATAATCTCATTGAACATGAAAATATCATTGACGTTACCCCCAGGTAGGTTCCTGTTGTCCAAAGATCTGATGAAGTTGAAATCACCAAGTAGCAACCAGTTAGCATCAACTGGTATTTGAAGATCATATAACCAATGAACAAAATCATCATGCAAAGGGCCGTCACAAGGGCCATATACCGAAACCAGATTCCAAACTTTAGAATTATGGGCAGAAGTAAAGGACACCACGACAGCAAAACGCTGAATTTCTATGAGACAACCAGTGAAAAAAGATGAATTCCAAACAACTAGAATGCCTCCCGAAGCCCCATGCGATGGAGCAAACGCAAAATTATCAAATCTTCGTGGGTAAAATTGTCGGATGGACTTGAGATCAAAAGATTCATATTTTGTTTCTTGTAAACAAACTATTGAACAGTTACTTTCCTCAATCTTAGCACGAACGTCTCGCTGATGTTTCTCGGAGTTCAAACCACGCACATTCCAGCATAGCACTTTCCAATTACGAAAACGTGGATTATCCATAAAGAAACTCAAGAAGGTAACTGAACATCTCCACTGAATAACGGAGAGGATAATTGCCAATAGGTTCATACAAGCAAATAGATAATAGGAGTTCAGTCATCAACCCAGTGCTGGCAATGCAAAGAACATAACAGCCCACAGCTTAAGGCCACGATTAACAGAGGAAAGTTCAGACTGCAGACACAAAATAACAAGCTGTCGGACACTAAAATCTAAACAAAAAAGGAATGACAGCGCATTCCCGCCCAACTGACATCTTGATGCTTCACTTATCATCGCAAACATTGTGCTGGTCCTTCTTCTCAGGACTTGCCATAAGCTTGTCGTCGGTGAGCTTCTCTGGTGAGATCCCAAGAGATTCTCCAATACGCTGCATGAGACTGATTGGGGCTGGTGGTGGAACTGCCGTGTTGTGCTCCTCCGCAGCAGACTCGCTCTCCTCCTAAGAGACAGAACCATGCCTAGGCTTCTTAGCTCGAGGACGCCGTAGAGGAGAGGGCTTGTTAGGAATTGCAGAAATGGGTTTGAAACCCGACTTCTTGGCGCAACTGCGGGTCATTCTCCTGGTGGAAAAATCCTCAAGAGAACGAACAAGCTTGGTGCCCTGACGACGGCCACGTTTGTACTTGCCTAACATGGATGGAGTCTTGGAAGAAAATTCAAACTCCTCATGCTAAACAGGCTCTGCAGAAAAAACCTCAGGTAGATCCCTCATAGTTGCAGCTCCAGCAGAAACATCCTGCTCAACTGGCTCAGCAGAAAAACCCTCTGGTAAAGCCGTCTGTGATGCAGCACCCCCAACCATTCCATCAGAAACCTGGCCAATCAAAGACTGGAAAGATTGCTCCAGCTCCTGGGGCCACATCCTCATTGGCAAAACCATAGGTGGGAGCACAAAGAGACAAACAGGCTTATGGATGCTCTGAACTTCAAATTCTGGCAGAAGGTTCTTAAAAGAATGCGCCCACACCATAGCAGGTGGAAGAACCAGATCAAACACCACCCTGACAATACCCAGATGGATTGGATCAAGGTTAACCACTGGTGGATGAACAGCTGGAGGAATATAGGGGACAATTGCACGCTCCAAATTTTCCTGGACCACAACCTGCTGGACAACTTCAACGTCTGCTAACTGATCTTCAGAAGAACTGTTGGACCCCAAGGAGGGATTCAACACCATGGAGTTCTGATCTTGGGCTACGTGAGCTTCAGGCTCATGCAGTTGAGCATTCTGTGCAGCAATAGCCTCATCCCAAGGGCCCCATCCAGCAGCATTCTGCTCGGGCTCTTGCTGCTGGTCTGGCTGATCAACACCCCAGCCATGAGGTTGCTCCGGTTGATGTTGGACATTTGCAGGATTGGCATCCCAGCCCAAAGCAGGAAACGGTGGCATTTCCCAGAATGGTTGCGGAGGATCATGCCCTGGCATAGGATGAGGGTTTCCACCCAGGGGCATCGGGTCTTCGTCGGCACCCAACATGGCTTCCGCAAAATTATCAGTGAGAATATAGACCGCAATAGTCCAAGAAACAATAGTGCCTCCCCAACTAGCATACTCACAAAAAACCACAGATCGAGGCACCATAATGTTATCCGGGAAAGAAGCATAAACCAAAGATCACACTAGACGCTGATCTTGCTCATCCCGGTAGTGAAACTGACCAAACATACTGACAACATCAGATAGGTATTGGGTATTCCTGTAATCTAACAGTACACCAATGAACATTAACCAACCCATTCTGTGTCCATGAATAGCCCTAAAACTCTCTCCCTGATTGTGTGGAATGAAACGCACAAAGAACTCGTGCCCATCTTCGTCCAAACCCATGGGTAAAGGAGGATGTCGAGTAAACCAAGATTGCATCACCGGACTGGCCACTTCAAATAAACCGACACCCTGGAACCAGGTCTGAGCAGAGCGAATAATCACCTGGAGATCCTCTTGCAAGATGTTGAGCACTTGCTCCCGTCTGATGGCCACAAGATGTGTCGGCAGCAGCATCTCGACGATGGCCACCATGAACTGTCCATGGGCTCTTGGAGGGGCCTGCATCGGGGTGTAGTAGGTTCTTGGCAATCGCTCTGCTCCTCCATCGATGATGTCGTGGCCAACAGGAAGAAATCGCCAGGGGTCAAGCTAATAGACCGCCATTGATGGAGTATCAGCTGAAGCAGGCAATGGTGGAGGCGATTGTGGTTTTTCGGCAGATTGGTTCTGTGTGGAAGAGGTGGAGGTGGGCGGTGAAGGCAGCGAGCCCGAAGTGTCAGGAGGGGTTCTGTCAAGGCGCGAGGCTTGAAACCTGGCGACGGGACTTTGGGTACCCAAATAGTGGAACCAGCATTAATAACCGGGCAGTCTTTCTTAACGTGACCGGACCGAAAGCATAATCTGCAACATACACGATTCGTGCACGTATCGGACAAGTGACCCATACCCAAACAGTTCTGACAATCCCAATATTTAGCTGCCATATCCTCAATCATCTCATTGAAACTCTGTAAATCATCCATAATTTCCTTAGGTGACGAGACACAAACCAGAGATGTGGTGCCAGGCAGATCATCATCAGATAACAAAATTGGGCTGTCCAAAGAGGATCCATGGGCCAAATCCAATCCCAGAGTTGCAGTGCCTAGAGATGGTCCATGGTCCGAGTCCAAAACACACGATGGAGTGCTAGGGCTATCCGAAAGGATAGTAACCATTGGAATGGGCCTAGAAGATTTTGAAATCCCAGAAAATCCGGGATTGCCGCTAGGCTGACTAACCGACTCCGGGGATGGAGGAAAAGATCCAAATTGAATAGTCACCGGCAGCGATGAGGGACTCGCCGGTGGCGATGATGGGTTCACTGGAGGTGATGGTGAGAGGGGAGGATTGCCCGACGGTGTGGAGATCTAGTTGTCAGGAGAATCAACATCATAACCAGCCTCCCGAATAGTCAAAACTTCAACATCATTTGGACGATATTGATAACTCTTACAAACATCATACTTCATGAAAGTAGCAATCTTAAGCTCTTGGTAGGACCTGACCTAGGATTAGTGCGTAAAGAGGACTTGACGGGTGGATTTCTCATGGCTAATAAGCCTAGATTGGCACGACGTTTAAATGGACTAACCACCGTCCACTCCTCATTGCATTCAATCTGCCAGAGACAAAATTCCTTCGTCCAATCCGGACCACCACGACCCCAGAGATGGAAATAACACTTAAACCGAGGGCAAATGAAGCTACGCTGATGCAGGATAAAAAACCCAACTTCTTTGCAGGAGACATGAAAAGAGAAAACCTGATCACGTAGGCAGAAAACCTTGAGCTGCGAACAATATCCTCCAATCGCTGATTCCAAGGCCAGAGCAACATTCTCCACAGGTAATCTAAAAGAATGTCTGGCAAATGAGACAACCATGATGAAGTGGCCCGAATCTTCAGAAGGATGAATAGAGCGGCGAAAAGAGCACCAGATCTCCTGAGCTAAGCCCATCCCTGGGTTGAAATCAAACCCTAGAGAGATGGACGTGTGAACAGCCATTGAGATGACCACCAGGGGCTGCGGGAGAGGACGCCGGAGATGATGAGCAGATCAGAAGGTAAAAACCACGGCTAGACGTGGAGATCGCCGGTGGGGTGGCGGCAGCTAAGGGCTAGGGTGGGTGGGAGGTGGGAGTCACCATCCTGGCCACGCGGTTGTCTACTTTAAAATACAGTTCATTCTATTTTCTCGAGGCCACCGCCAGTGCCTTCTAGTGATTTGTCCTCTGTAATGTCAATATGCAATATGATGTTCAGTTAACAGTTTGGTCCTCTGAAATGTAATGTTCAGTTAACAGTTTGGTCCTCTAAAATGTAATGTTCAGTTAACAGTTTGGTCCTCTGAAATGTAATGTTCAGTTAACAGTTTGGTCCAACAATTGCTACATTTCGTAGTACTATTCTCAAGCATTCTTTGTTTTGTTAACTGTCTTATCTTCTAGTAAATGTTTCTATTCTGCAATGTCGTGCTCAGTTAACTATTTTGGTTCATTTGGTCTGCTGTCCAGTTAACTGTTTGGTTCAATTCTGCAATTTGATTTTCATTTACTATGGGTACACTTTTGTATTGTTATGCATGTGAAACAAATCGAATTTGGCTGTACTCAATACATATTCTACTGATAGTATGGCAACTCTCAGTTAACCTGATCAAGATCTTCCTTATGTGTGTTGCAGGGAAACAATGGGAGACACTGCGGTTTACCATCGAGGTTTGCTCATGCATGGTCCTTTTGCTAATAGCACATTATTATACAGTTGCAGGAATCATTCTAATATTTAGGTTTCTTACAATTTGGTCTTGCACATGTAGGTCCTGCTGTCAGAGGCTTAGACCCACTGTTTGACCCATTTTGCATATGGGGAAATGAGATGTCCATGAATATCAGTCAAGTCAAGAAACTCAGAAAGATTGTTAGGATGAAGAAACTTGCGACGAATAACAGCAAGATATTTGTTTGCACAATGAAGAAGACATCAGTCAACTATATGATGGTACTAACTCTTTTACCTTATTTTTACCCCTTGCGCCATTTCAAAATTTATAACAACGATTTATGCATATCTTTGTTTTCAGTACTTTTCAAAGCAGTTCACCGATGATTACCTCTCAAACCACCTGCATGGTCAAGAGGCGAGGAAGGTATTCATTCAACACCCACGGTACAATATTGAAGTCTTCCTGAAGAGGATGAAGGTTGGGCAGGCAATTATCCACAGCCACTGGCCTAAAGTTGCAAGGACATTCAACATCACTGAAGGCTCAATATTTGCCTTCCACTTCTGCAGTTTCCCAGATGAGATTCATTTGTCTATTTACTGTGTATGATGCTACTTTCCAAAGGTTTTAGATGTTGCATGTGAAACTTGGTGCTGTTGTGTAATGGCGTAACTGAGTGCCGAAGCTATCTGATGTAATTCGATTATGAAATCCTGGTTGCCATTATACGGATATGAAATGTCTGGTGTGTTTTATAAGAAATATCAATTTGATTACTACATGGATTATCAATAATAGGCTAATTACCCTGCTTATTGGGGTTTTCTATTGCAGACGGTTACTCAGACAACACCGTGGGCGATGAACTCAAACAACCCACACAGTTTCTAAAAAGTAGGTGTGTTCGATCAACTAACAATCACACACGGCTTCTGGCAGAGAACTGTTTGCATTAGGCCACCTTGCACAAATGTTTCCACACAAAAAACTGTGTGTGATATACATACGAACGGAAATGTTTTTCTGGGATTCACTGTGTGGGATTTACATACGAACGGAAACGATTGGGTTTCGTCTCGCCAGATCGCACACGAGCTCATTTTGCCCCCGCCTATGTGCCAGGAGGGCCTATCCCTGATGGTTTCTAGGTCATGTGGGAAGGACCCCCTATCGCCCACACTCACTTGGTGACGGTTCCAAACACCATCGTGGAAAGGGGTTAAAAACCGTTTGTATAGCAGGTCTCTGCATCAGTGCTAGTACACCGCCTGAGGCATTCATATAGAGTCATATTTTGTTCTAAGTATCAAGTTGTAATACTTGAGTTGTAAGTAAATAAAAGTGTGATGATTATCATTACTAGAGCATTGCCCCATGTGAGAAAAAAAAAAGAGGCCAATGAAGCCTAAATAAAAAAAGGTGGCCAAAGAAGCCAAACAAAAAAAAAAGAGAAAAAGAGAGAAGGGGCAATGTTACTATCCTTTTTCCACACTTGTGCTTCAAAGTAGCACCATGATCTTCATGATAGAGAGTCTCCTATGCTATCACTTTCATATGCTAGTGGGAATTTTTCATTATAGAACTTGGCCTGTATATTCTAATGATGGGCTTCCTCAAATCGCCCTAGGTCTTCATTAGAAAGCAAGTTGGATGCACACCCACTTAGTTTTTCTTTTTGAGCTTTCATAAACTTATAGCTCTAGTGCATCCGTTGCATGGCAATCCCTACTCACTCACATTGATATCTATTAATGGGCATCTCCATAGCCTGTTCACATGCCTAGTTGATGTGAGGCTATCTCCCTCTTTTTTTCTTCTCCACAACCACCATATTCTATTCCACCTATAGTGCTATGTCCATGGCTCACGCTCATGTATTGCGTGAAAGTTGAAAAGGTTTGAGAACACCAAAAGTATGATACAATTGCTTGGCTTGTCATCGGGGTTGTGAATGATTTGAATATTTTGTGTGATGAAGATGGAGCATAATCAAACTATATGATTTTGTAGGGAGAAGCTTTCTTTGGCCATGTTATTTTGAGAAGACATAATTGCCTTGTTAGTATGCTTGAAGTATTATTGTTTTTATGTCAATCTTAAACTTTTGTTTTGAATCTTATGGATCTGAATATTCATGCCACAATAAAGAAAAATTACATGGATAAATATGTTAGGTAGCATTCCACATGAAAAATTATGTTTTTATCATTTACCTACTCGAGGACGAGCAGGAATTAAGCATGGGGATGCTTGATACGTCTCCAACGTATCTATAATTTTTTATTGTTCCATGCTATTATATTATCTGTTTTGGATGTTCTATATGCATTAATATGCTATTTTATATTATTTTTGGGACTAACCTAGAGCCCAGTGCCAGTTTATGTTTTTCCTTGTTTCTGAGTTTCGTAGAAAAGGAATACCAAATGGAGTCCAAACGGAATAAAACTTTCGCGGTGATTTTTCTTGGACCGGAAGACACCCTGGATTCTGTGAGTTCAAGTCAGAAGAGCCACGAGGCGGCGCCCAGGGGGTAGGGCATGCCCCCTTCCTTGTGGGCCCCACGTGACTCCACCGACCTACTTCTTCGTCCTATATATTCACATATATCCCCAAACCACCAGAAGCATCTACGAAAACACTTTTCCACCACCGCAACCTTCTGTTCCCGTGAGATCCCATCTAGGGGCCTTTTCCAGCATCTTGCCGGAGGGTGATTCGATCACGGAGGGCTTCTACATCAACTATATTGCCCTTCGGATGAAGTGTGAGTAGTTTACCTCAGACCTACGGGTCCATAGCTAGTAGCTAGATGGATTCTTCTCTCTCTTTGATTCTAAATACCATGTTCTCCTCGATGTTCGTGGAGATCTATCTGATGTAATCTTATTTTACGGTGTGTTTGTCGAGATCTGATGAACTGTGGATTTATGATCAACTTATCTATGAATATTATTTGAATCTTCTCTGAATTCTTATATGCATGATTTGGTATCTTTGTAATTCTCTTCAAACTATCAGTTTAGTTTGGCCAATTAGATTGGTTTTTCTTGCAATGGGAGATGTGCTTAGCTTTGGGTTCAATCTTGTGGTATCCTTTCCCAATGACAGTAGGGGAAGCAAGGCACATATTGTATTGTTGCCATCGAGGATAAAAAGATGGGGGTTACATCATATTGCTTGAGTTTATTCCTCTACATCATGTCATCTTACTTAATGCGTTACTCTGTTCTTTATGAACTTAATACTCTAGATGCAGGCAGGAGTCGGTCGATGTGTGGAGTAATAGTAGTAGATGCAGAATTGTTTCGGTCTACTTGACATGGACATGATGCCTATATTTCATGATCATTGCCTTAGATATCGTCATAACTTTGCGCTTTTCTATCAATTGCTCGACATAATTTGTTCACCCTCCGTATTATTTGCTATCTTGAGAGAAGCCTCTAGTGAAACCTATGGCCCCCGGGTCTATTTTCCATCATACAAGTTTCCGATCTACTATTTTGCATTCTTTTATTTTCAGATCTATAAACCAAAAATACCAAAAATATTTACTTTATCTTTTGTTTAGTTTCATCTATCTCTATTAGATCTCACTTTTGCAAGTGATCGTGAAGGGATTTAGAACCCCTTTATCGCATTGGGTGCAAGTTGTTTGATTGTTTGTGAAGGTATTGGTGATTTGTGCATTCTCTCCTACTGGATTGATACCTTGGTTCTCTAACTGAGGGAAATACTTATCTCTACTTTGCTGCATCACCCTTTCCTCTTCAAGGAAAAACCAACGCAAGCTCAAGAAGTAGCAACCATCCAACAAACTCCTCCTCTGATGCGGCTGGAAG
This sequence comes from Triticum dicoccoides, assembly GCF_002162155.2. NCBI lineage: Eukaryota > Viridiplantae > Streptophyta > Magnoliopsida > Poales > Poaceae > Triticum > Triticum dicoccoides. The sequence continues at coordinate 341,513,814 of NC_041381.1, read as the reverse complement.
AGACTCCTCATTAGAATCAACCCACTGCAAGTTCTTCTTCTTCATCCAAGCAGCTTCAAGTGTAATGTTCTTCTCCGACCCACTCGAGATGGTCTCGCTAAGCTTCCTCAGAATCGGCTTGTCGCGCTGACGACTCTCCTTCTGAGCAACATGTGTCAGATACTGCCATTAGCCTGCATGCAAAACAGAGTCTTCATCTTGTCCTTGAGATTCGTGGCCCAAGATGGCTCAACATAGGAGGGCTCATACATCTCGGGACTGTCCTCATCCTCATCAACATCCATGTTGGCAGTGGCATGCTTAGTGGTAGTGTTAGCCCACTTGTCCTTGAGACGTAGCCGAATGGGCGCATGATGGATCCAGTTGGGAGCCTGAAAATCCACACCAGGAAAGGTCTCCGCCCACTTCTCTCGGGTCAAGTAGAACAAGTAAGGACCATAGATGGGGACCTTATGGTGAAACACAACCGACTGAAGCTCACTCCACATGACGTGGGAAACATCAAGCGGTCCAGGGATGCGAATCCGCCCTTTCTCACAAAAGAGAAGCATATCCACCAGATAGGAGTGCACCTGGTCCTTGTTTCCCATATGAGGAAATAGAGTGTTGCAAAAGATTATGTGCATGACATCAAGAAATGGGTTCAGCACATGAGATACCTCACCAGAGGCAGACACCTTCTCAACAAGGTATGGCAGCAGCTTCTCCTTGGGGGCAGCTTGAGGATTTTCATGCAGGCGAAAACCAATGGGCTTCTCAAGCCCCTCATCGCGAATGTGCAAAAGATCCATGAACTCCTTCTAGGTAGCAGACATCCTCTCACCATTTGTCATCCAAGTCATTGTCCGCTCCTCATTAGTGTGGAAGTGGACGGAAGCAAAGAACTGAGCCACAATCTCAGGATCATAGTCGAGATGAAAAGAGATGATTTCCTCGAGGTTAAGCTGCTCCACCATGTCCAGAGGTTCACCAAAATATGCCTGGTCCTTCCTCAGATGATCCATGTCAATCCACTAAACATGTACATAGATATTCTTCTTTGCCTTGATCACATCTAGGAAGATGAGAGTCTGTTGGTTGGTCCAGAATAAGTCATTGCCCTTGACATGAACCCTAGGGTTGACATAGGGGTTGATCTTATGATGAATCTGAAACTCTGCTTGAGGCAGCCCATCCCAACTAACATTGGGCTCCTTGAACTTGGTTGCAGTCCTCTTGAAGTTGGACCCCTCAGGTGCAGCTTGATTGCGAAGTCGCTTGGAACTCGTATCACGAGAGGGATTCGAGCATCTGGAACTGGAACCGGAGCCACCACCTATGACACACAACGCAAACAAAAGAGAATAGCGAAAGAAGTCATTGCAAAGACCAAAGCAAACAAGTGAACCACATAGAAGTGAGAATTGGTAGGATAAAACATGGCAATTATAGAGCGAGCGGTAGTACTGCAGGTCGCGCGGTAGTAAAATTACTTCCGTGTCTACCTCCACTGAAGCAGAGACTATGCACAAATCCGGCATGGTAGTACCATACGCAGTTTTGTGATACTACCGCTCGAGAGCGGTAGTAAAAAACTACTACCGTAGGTGCATGCAACAACTGCTGGCGGCTGTTGTACTACCGATCCTTGGAGCGGTACTACCGCTGGCACCTGCGGTACTACCGCTCCCTTGAGCAGTACTATCGCTAGCCACTGAAAACTAGCACCTTGTTGCCTTCAATGTGCACAGACATGGAAAACAGATAGGAGCTCCAATGAAGCGAAGGAAAGGTGATGCAAAAGAACAGATGTGTACGTGTTGATTCCACCCTAACCTTTCCGAAGTGGACCCCGTCTTAATAGTACGGCTTTCCTACGACTCAAATCCACCAAAAAGAAATGTAGAAGGCAACCGTCTTCGATAGACTCCGAGGGGCACCGAATCATCTTGTGCCTAGACATGAGATATCTGTAATGCTCAATGCACACGATTAGTCCGCAAAAGCATTGTCATCAATCATCAAAACTACTTAGGGAGAAATATGCCCTTACACCGCTCGAAGTGGGAACAATATTTTTGCAATAAAATCAATTTCTGAAAGTAGAGAAAGACAAAGTAAAAAAATACAGATGCATTTTTGGACCAAAAGGAACTATGGGCCAAAGTCAGGGCCTGGGGGTGCGTGCTGGTCCTAGGCCCAACAATCCTCCCTAGGTGCCCTCTTCGATGCACATTTCCCTCTCTCAGAGAAAAGCAAAGACAAGTTTTTTCTAGATTTTCCCGTCGCCGTCTCAAAGTGGAACCCTGGTGTTCTTCCCGAACGATTGTTTCTACCCATATCTACCACCTCTGATTGTGCAATCTTGAAGCAATCGTCATCACTGGTGCATCAAGGGGAGCATCTTCATCCACATAACCTTCACCATCTACATTAGTAGCACCACCTCTCTATCTATCTCTGTCCCATCTATGAACAGTTTGTGTAGATCGGTTGTTGTTATTATCTCTCAGTGTTATTTGTTGTTATAGTGGTTGATGTTGTGTGTTTTATTGGTGAATGATTCATATTTTTAGATTGTCATATTTATCCATGCCCACTAAATATGTTCACCATGATGTCTTATGAGTAGCTGTTGGAAATATGCCCTAGAGGCAATAATCTTGTATTTGTTTTTCCGGTTTCATAATTAAGAGTTTATATTTCATGTTATAACTGTTATGATCCTGGAATATGCGATTCTGCGGAAACCTCATATGCACGTGTGGAATGATAAACAGTAAAGAATATACTCCTAGTGTTGCCTCTAAGACTGGCCCAAGTGTTGTTGGTGATCATGTTTTCCTAATTTTAGGATATTGTTAAGTGTAATGGTTGTCCTAGAACAACATTGAGAGTTTGATGTTAGAAGAACGGTCATATTGAGTCGACCCAAACTTGTTTGTTATATTTTGAGATAATTTCATCTGAAATCAATTATTATAACACGGAGTGCTAACATGTGTTTTTAGTTCCTTAGACCATGAGAGTATCGTAGTCACTTCCTACCATACGGTGGACTTTGGGGCTGCTCAAACGTCATCTATAACTAGGTGATCATAACGACAACTTACAGGTTCATTGGAAAGTTTGACAAGCGACTAGGTAGCTCGAGAGTGGGATTTGCTCCTCCGATGATGGAGAGATATTCTTAGGGCCCTCTAGGTGTGATGGCATCAACCACCATCTGGATAGACACATGTGACTATGTCACAGGGATGCCGGAACACACAACGAGAAAGAAGAACAAAACTGGTAACAAGGGGAACGGTATAGTGAGCATGTGGATGACTCATGAGGATACATACACTCCTCGGGTTTTGTAAAGTATCGCCAAGCAAAGGGAACATCACATGATAACCAAAGGTTCACTCGAATGTCATTCGTACATAGGGATCGATATGGACGTCCACGGTTCCGCTATGTGTCATTGAACGAAGGGGTTTCGTTCATGTCTATAATTTACCAAAACTACAAGTCACAAGCTTAAGGTAATCATGATATGCTGAGTGTTAGTAGGACGAGAGTATCGAGGATTTATTTGTGAAATTATTTTATTAATATTCATAATATTTTTTAGAGGAACCGAAAGCGTTTCGGGGTTACCAGAAGGGTTTCAGAGTTTATTGGGTAATACCAGGTATTACCGATAAATAATATATATGTGAAAAATATTTCTGGAGATGTTAAATTATATAATATGCTCTAGTAATTGTTATAGGGATTTTATATTTAATTTAACATCAACAGGTCTTAAAAGGCCAGGTGGTGGAAGGATAATTGGGCCACGAGGGCCCAATAGGGGAGGCGCCACCCCTTTGCCTTTTTTGAGGCTAAGGGGAGGTCGAATTGGAGTGGAAAACTCCTTCCTCGGCCGGCCTAAGGGGGAGGAAACCCTCCCCCCATGTGGCGCCCCTCTCCCCTCCTCCAACCTATATATACTAGAGGTTTTGGGCACTTTTGAACACATAAGTTTTGGAGCCTCCTCTAGTTCATCTAGCTAGTTCTAGTTTTAGTTGGTCCTAATTGACTAATTAGAGATGGACCTAGTTCCTCTAATCCTCATAATTAGAAACCCGGTGTGGTTCTAATCTCCTCCCTCTAATTCTTCAGCGATGATTAGCTCTGGACGGCGAAGCGCTGCCGGATCATGAAGACCGTACACTTGCAACCAAGTAGAGAGGTGGTGCTTTCGGTCTTCCATTTGATGGATCATTCGAGGGCGGTTCATGGGATCGTCATCAATGGTTAGAGGGACTCCAAGTATGATCTACACCGACCCGTCTACTTCTTCTGCACTCTGGATTTGGTAACGATCGTTATACTTCCCTCAAGTGTTGCTTCAGTTCAGTTCATTGACGTCATGATGTAGCTCTATACAAAGTTCCAACAATCGGTCGACTCTGGCTGTCGACAATATGCTAATAGTTATTTGGACTTCGTCATAGTCAATAATAGTGAACTGTCGTGTACACAATAGGGCAATGAAGATGAACGATCTTTTAGGGGTCATGCATATTAAACGAAGTTTAGTGTGGGGCTAGAGATATTTAATTAAGTCTCTTCTCTCATACACCCTGAAAGTTAATCTAGCAACAAGAATTATCGCCTTGATTTTGCACATAGGCAGTTAGTGTTATCCGGAAACCCTAGCAACCACATAAATAAATTTTGCCAAACCGTTAGAGGATGTCTAACTTGGTTTTGCACGTTTGCATATGATGTGGGTCTTCATCATGATAATAAGTTTATGTATGGGATGGTTATATGATACAACATTAAGTGTAATGAGGAGTACTATGTTACCATGTAATGAGGAGTACTGTGTTACCATGTAATGAGGAGTACTATGTTACCACATGTTTAAGTACCTGAGATGGTTATATGATGCAACATTATGAGGAGCACTATGTTACCACATGTCTCTCTTTCCCATTAATTACTTGCCATATCATCTATTTTGCCTAAATATATGTGATCTTATCACTTATACTACTCCCACTATGGGTAGTTCATGGATGCAATCTTTGTGTTTACTCCATGGCCCTGTAATAACCAACCAAGTGAGGCCATGTCATCCATAACTATCAATTCTGTTAGACTAGTCACAGTGGAGAGTAACTTACACTTAGGCTATGTTACTACCTTCATGGTGGGTAGTAACATACGTGTGATGTCATGTAAAGTTTCATTTGTTATGTTATAGATTCATATTGTCTTGGGATATGTGATGTTACGGTAAATAGCTAAGTTACTCATTGCCACATAGGCAAATTTGCTGAGTTGAACCCAATGTTACTCTTGAAGTTAGGCCAACTCCAACACACGACCCCAAATGGACGTTCGTTCGTCCGTTTGGGGTGGCAATGGGGCCGTGTCCGTCCGGATTTGTGGATGCGCCGACCGTGCGCCCAATGCACGGTCGCATTTCGGTCGCATCTCGTCCATTCGAGGATATAATAAATATATGAAATTAAACATGGCAATAGTTGCACGTCCGAAATAGTCCTATTACAACCCGATCGAATTAAAAATAATATCAAATAGTCTTATTACAATCCAATTGAAAATTGTTTGCACGCTAAGAAATTAAACCGATAGATAGATCTATTGGTTTCCAATGTAAGTCCACATGTGCTCAACGAAGTTATCCTGGAGCTGGACATGAGTATGACAATCATGCAATTCCCGATGAAACTCGACAAACCGTTCAAAGGTTGTAGGAGGTGCATGCTCAGGCTCAACATTTTCACCCTAAAAATCAAACCCTTGGTCATAGATGCTATCATCGCGCTCATCCTCCACGATCATGTTGTGGATGATCACAGTAGCAGTCATCACCTCCCAAAGCTTCTTCGTGCTCCATGTCAATGCAGGGTTGCAAACGATACCCCACCGAGACTTAAGCACACCAACACCGAAGGCACGTTCCACATCCTTCCTAGCACTCTCCTGCATTTGGGCAAACCTCTATCTCTTCTCTCCTTGCGGATTAGGTATGTTCTTCACAAGAGTGGACCACTAAGGATAGTGAAAGTGCAACTAATCCCCGGGTGGTTTTGGTAATTCATAACAACATATAGCTCATTGAACTAATATCCATTCAAGTTAATTATTTCAGAAAGTTTAATGATTGGCATGGCATGGCATGGTCTAGAGATGTGGACCCCTCAAAATGATAAGGACAAATATTGGCAAAAGCTCAAGACTCTTCATTTCTATTTTAGTGATCCAAGATGACATTGAGTCCATAGGAAAAGCCAATACTATTAAAAGGGGATGAGGTGTTGCTTAATGGTCTACTTGCTCAAAATGCTTAGTGATATGCTCCAAAGCCCTCAACCACTTTCTCAATTTCAAATATGTCCTAAACCTAAAGTCAAACTCGGCCCCACCGATTTGATATATCTGACGCCACCGAGTTCCTTTGACATAGCCACTGCCAGAAATCCTAACCAGTTCAGTCTCACCGATAGGGATTTCGATCTCACTAAGACAGGATTGCAAACTCTCTGTTTCCCTTCGTAACGTTTCAGTCTTACCAAAATGAGCGATCGGTCCCACCGAGTTCACAATACAAACTCTCTATTTCCCTTCGTAACATTTTGTTCTTACCGAAATGAGCGATCGGTCCCACTGAGTTCATAATGCAAACTCTCTATTTCCCTTCGTAACGTTTCGTTCTTGCCGAAATGAGCGATGGGTCCCATCGAGTTTGCCTGACCAACTCTTTGCTTGCTTATTGCTGAAATTGGTCTCAACGAGTTCATGCAATCGGTCACACCGAGATGAGGTTTTTGTTGGGGAACGTAGTAATTTCAAAAAAATTCCTACGCACACGCAAGATCATGGTGATGGCATAGCAACGAGAGGGGAGAGTATTGTCCACGTACCCTCGTAGACCGTAAGCAGAAGCGTTATGACAACGCGGTTGATGTAGTCGTACGTCTTCACGATCCGACCAATCCAAGTACCGAACGTACGACACCTCCGAGTTCAGCACACGTTCAGCTTGATGACGATCCCTGGGCTCCGATCCAGCAAAGCGTCGGGGATGAGTTCCGTCAGCACGACGGCGTGGTGACGATGATGATGCTCTACTGGCGCAGGGCTTCGCCTAAATTCCGCGACGATATGACCGAGGTGGAATATGGTGGAGGGGGGCACCGCACACGGCTAAGGAACGATCCGTAGATCAACTTGTGTGTCATGGGGTGCCCCCTGCCCCCGTATATAAAGGAGCAAGGGGGAGGGGGCGGCCGGCCAAGGGAGGGCGCGCCAAGGAGGAGTCCTACTCCCACCGGGAGTAGGACTCCCTCCTTTCCTAGTCCAACTAGGAGAGGGGAAGGAAGGGAAGGAGAAGGAGAAGGAAGGAGAGGGAGGAAAAGGAGGAAAGGGGGCCGGCCCCCTAGTCCAATTTGGTTTGGGCTAGGGGGGCCGCGCGCCCTGCCTCCTCTCTTCCACCACTTGGCCCATGAGGCCCATTGCTTCTTCCTCGTATTCCCGTAACTCCCCGGTACCCCCGAAAATACCCGAATCACTCGGAACCTTTCCGAACTCCGAATATAGTCGTCCAATATATCGATCTTTACGTCTCGACCATTTCGAGACTCCTCGTCATGTCCCCGATCTCATCCGGGACTCTGAACTCCTTCGGTACATCAAAACTCATAAACTCATAATATAACTGTCATCAAAACCTTAAGCGTGCGGACCCTACGGGTTCGAGAACTATGTAGACATGACCTAGAACTATTCTTGGTCAATAACCAATAGCGGAACCTGGATGCTCATATTGGCTCCTACAAATTCTACGAAGATCTTTATCGGTCAAACCGCATAACAACATACATTGTTCCCTTTGTCATCGGTATGTTACTTGCCCGAGATTCGATCGTCGGTATCCAATACCTAGTTCAATCTCGTTACCGGCAAGTCTCTTTACTCGTTACGTAATGCATCATTCTGTAACTAACTCATTAGCTACATTGCTTGCAAAGCTTATAGTGATGTGCATTACCGAGAGGGCCCAGAGATACCTCTCCAACAATCGGAGTGACAAAACCTAATCTCAAAATACGCCAACCCAACATGTACCTTTGGAGACACCTGTAGTACTCCTTTATAATCACCCAGTTACGTTGTGACGTTTGATAGCACCCAAAGTGTTCCTCCGGTAAACGGGAGTTGCATAATCTCATAGTTACAGGAACATGTATAAGTCATGAAGAAAGCAATAGCAACATACTAAACGATCAAGTGCTAGGCTAACGAAATGGGTCATGTCAATCACATCATTCTCCTAATGATGTGATCCCATTAATCAAATGACAACACATGTCTATGGTTAGGAAACATAACCATCTTTGATTAATGAGCTAGTCAAGTAGAGGCATACTAGTGACACTATGTTTGTCTATGTATTCACACATGTATTATGTTTCCGGTTAATACAATTCTAGCATGAATAATAAACATTTATCATGAAATAAGGAAATAAATAATAACTTTATTATTGCCTCTAGGGCATATTTCCTTCAGTCTCCCACTTGCACTAGAGTCAATAATCTAGTTCACATCGCCATGTGATTTAACATCAATACTCATATCTGTATATGATTAACACCCATAGTTCACATCGTCATGTGACCAACACCCAAAGGGTTTACTAGAGTCAATAATCTAGTTCACATCGCTTATGTGATTAACACCCAAAGAGTACTAAGGTGTGATCATGTTTTGCTCGTGAGAGAAGCTTAGTCAACGGGTCTGTCACATTCAGAGCCGTATGTATTTTGCAAATATTCTATGTCTACAATTCTCTACACGAAGCTACTCTAGCTAATTGCTCCCACTTTCAATATGTATCCAGATTGAGACTTAGAGTCATCTGTATCGGTGTAAAAGCTTGCACCGATATAACTCTTTACGACGGGCTCTTTTATCACCTCCATAATCGAGAAATATTTCCTTAGTCCTCACTAAGGATATTCTTGACCAATGTCCAATGATCTACTCTTAGATCACTATTGTACTCCCTTGTCAAATATAGAGCAAGGTATACAATAGGTCTGGCACATAGCATAGCATACTTTATAGAACCTATGACTGAGGCATAGGGAATGACTTTTCATTCTCTTTCTATTATCTGCCATGGTCGGGTCTTGAGTCTTACTCAACTTCACACCTTTGCATCACAGGCAAGAACTCCTTCTCTGACTGTTCTATTTTGAACTATTTCAAAAATTTATCAAGGTATGTACTCATTGAAAAATCTTATCAAGTGTCTTGATCTATCTATATAGATCTTGACGCTCAATGTGTAAGCAGCTTCACCGAGGTCTTTCATTGAAAAACTTTTATTCAAATATCCCTTTATGCTATCCAGAAATTCTATATCATTTCCGATCAACAATATGTCATCTACATATAGTATCAGAAATGCTACAGAGCTCCCACTCACTTTCTTGTAAATACATGCTTCTCCAAAAGTCTGTATAAAACCATATGCTTTGATCACACTATCAAAGCGTTTATTCCAACTCCGAGATGCTTGCACCAGTCCATAAATGGATTGCTGGAGCTTGCACACTTTGTTAGCACCTTTTGGATCAACAAAACCTTCTGGCTGCATCATATACAACTCTTCTTCCAGAAATCCATTCAAGAATGCAGTTTTGACATCCATTTGCCAAATTTCATAATCATAAAATGCAGCAATTGCTAACATGATTCGGACAGACTTAAGCATCGCTACGGGTGAGAAAGTCTCATCGTAGTCAACCCCTTGAACTTGTCGAAAACCTTTTTGCAACAAGTCGAGCTTTATAGACAGTTACATTACCATCAGCGTCAGTCTTCTTCTTAAAGATCCATTTATTCTCAATGGCTTGTCGATCATCGGGCAAGTCAACCAAAGTCCATACTTTGTTTTCATACATGGATCCCATCTCAGATTTCATGGCCTCTAGCCATTTTGCGGAATCTGGGCTCATCATCGCTTCCTCATAGTTAGTAGGTTCGTCATGGTCAAGTAACATGACTTCCAGAATAGGATTACCGTACCACTCTGGTGCGGACCGTACTCTGGGAGACCTACGAGGTTCTGTAGTAACTTGATCAGAAGTTTCATGATCATCATCATTAGCTTCCTCACTAATTGGTGTAGGAATCACTGGAACTGATTTCAGTGATGAACTATTTTCCAATTCTGGAGAAGGTACAATTACCTTATCAAGCTCTACTTTCCTCTCACTTACTTCTTTCGAGAGAAACTCCTTCTCTAGAAAGGATCCATTTTAGCAACGAATATCTTGCCTTCGGATCTGTGATAGAAGGTGTACCCAACAGTTTCCTTTGGGTATTCTATGAAGATGCACTTCTCTGATTTGGGTTTGAGCTTATCAGGATGAAACTTTTTCACATAAGCATCGTAGCCCCAAACTTTAAGAAACGACAACTTGGGTTTACTGTTAAACCATAGTTCATACGGTGTCGTCTCAATGGATTTAGATGGTGCCCTATTAAACGTGAATGCAGCTGTCTCTAATGCATAACCCCAAAACGATAGTGGTAAACTGATAAGAGATATCATAGATCGCACCATATATCTAGTAAAGTACGATTACGACGTTCGGACACACCATTACATTGTGGTGTTGCAGGTGGCGTGAGTTTGTGAAACTATTCCACATTGTTTTAATTGAAGACCAAACTCGTAACTCAAATATTTGTCTCCGCGATCAAATCACAGAAACTTTATTTTCTTGTTATGATGATTCTCCACTTCACTCTGAAATTCTTTGAACCTTTCAAATATTTCAGACTTATGTTTCATCAAGTAGATATACCCATATCTTCTCAAATCATTTTGTGAAGGTCAGAAAATAACGATACTTGCCACGAGCATCAACACTCATTGGATCGCATACATCGGTATGTATTATTTCCAATAAGTCAGTAGCTTGTTCCATTGTTCCGGAGAACGGAGTTTTAGTCATCTTGCCCAAAAGGCATGGTTCGCAAGCATCAAATGATTCATACCCAAGTGATTCCGAAAATCTATCTTTATGGAGTTTCTTCATGCGCTTTACACCGATATGACCCAAACGGCAGTGCCACAAATAAGTTGCACTATCATTATTAACTTTGCATCTTTTGGCATCAATATTATGAATATGTGTATCAGTACGATCGAGATCCAACAAACTATTTTCATTGGGTGTATAACCATCGAAGGTCTTATTCATGTAAACAGAATAACATTTATTCTTTAACTTTAAATGAATAACCGTATTGCAATAAACATGATCAAATCATATTCATGCTCAATGCAAACGCCAAATAACATTTATTTAGGTTTAACACTAATCCCGAAAGTATAGGGAGTGTGCGATGATGATCATATCAATCTTAGAACTACTTCCAACACTCATCGTCACTTCCCTTTCAACTAGTCTCTGTTTATTCTGTAACTCCTGTTTCGAGTTACTAATCTTAGCAACCGAACAAGTATCAAATACTCAGGGGCTACTATAAACACTAGTAAGGCACATATCAATAACCTGTATATCAAATATACCCTTGTTCACTTTCCATCCTTCTTATCCACCAAATTTTCAGGGCATTTCCGCTTCCAGTGACCATTTCCTTTGCAGTGTAAGCACTCAGTTTCAGGCTTTGGTTCAGCTTTGGGCTTCTTTGTGGGAGTGGCAACTTGCTTGTCTTTCCACTTGAAGTTCCCTTTCTTTCCCTTTGCCCTTTTCTTGAAACTAGTGATCTTGTCAACCATCAACACTTGATGCTTTTTCTTGATTTCTACCTTCGTCGATTTCAACATCACGAAGAGCTCAGGAATCATTTTCGTCATCCCTTGCATACTATAGTTCATCACAAAGTTCTACTAACTTGGTGATGGTGACTAGAGAACTCTGTCAATCACTATCTTATCTGGAAGATTAACTCCCACTTGATTCAAGCGATTGAAGTACCCAGACAATCTGAGCACATGCTCACTAGTTGAGCGATTCTCCTCCATCTTTTAGCTATAGAACTTGTTGGAGACTTCATATCTCTCAACTCGGGTATTTTCTTAAAATATTAACTTCAACTCCTGGAACATCTCATATGGTCCATGACGTTCAAAACGTCTTTGAAGTCCCGATTCTCAGCCATTAAGCATGGTGCACTAAACTATCAAGTAGTCATCATATTGAGCTAGCCAAACGTTCATAACGTCTGCATCTGCTCCTGCAATAGGTCTGTCACCTAGCGGTGTATTAAGGACATAATTCTTTTGTGCAGCAATGAGGATAAACCTCCGATCACGGATCCAATCCGCATCATTGCTACTAACATTTTTCAACACAATTTTCTCTAGGAACATATCAAAAACAAACATATGAAAGCAACAATGCAAGCTATTGATCTACAACATAATTTGCAAAATACTACCAGGACTAAGTTCATGATAAATTTAAGTTCAATTAATCATATTACTAAAGAACTCCCACTTAGATAGACATCCCTCTAATCCTCTAAGTGATTACGTGATCCAAATCAACTAAACCATGTCCGATCATCACGTGAGATGGAGTAGTTTCAATGGTGAACATCACTATGTTGATCATATCTACTATATGATTCACGTTCGACCTTTCGGTCTCCGTGTTCCGAGGCCATATCTGTATATGCTAGGCTCGTCAAGTTTAACCTGAGTATTCCGCGTGTGCAACTGTTTTGCACCCGTTGTATTTGAACGTAGAGCCTATCACACCCGATCATCACGTGGTGTCTCAGCACGAAGAACTTTCACAACGGTGCATACTCAGGGAGAACACTTCTTGATAATTAGTGAGAGATCATCTTATAATGCTACCGTCAAACAAAACAGAATAAGATGTATAAAAGATAAACATCACATGCAATCAATATAAGTGATATGATATGGCCATCATCATCTTGTGCTTGTGATCTCCATCTTCAAAGCACCGTCGTGATCACCATCGTCACCGGCGCGACACCTTGATCTCCATCGTAGCATCATTGTCGTTACGCCATCTATTGCTTCTACGACTATCGCTACCGCTTAGTGATAAAGTAAAGCAATTACAGGGCGTTTGCATTTCATACAATAAAGCGACAACCATATGGCTCCTGCTAGTTGCCGATAACTTCGGTTACAAAACATGATCATCTCATACAATAAAATATAGCATCACGTCTTGACCATATCACATCACAACATGCCCTGCAAAAACAAGTTAGACGTCCTCTACTTTGTTGTTGCATATTTTACGTGGCTGCTACGGGCTTAGCAAGAACCGTTCTTACCTACGCATCAAAACCACAACGATAGTTTGTCAAGTTAGTGCTGTTTTAACCTTCGCAAGGACCGGGCATAGCCACACTCGGTTGAACTAAAGTTGGAGAAACAGACACCCGCTAGTCACCTGTGTGCGAAGCACGGCGGTAAAACCAGTCTCGCGTAAGCGTACGCGTAATGTCGGTCTGGGCCGCTTCATCCAACAATACCGCCGAACCAAAGTATGACATGCTGGTAAGCAGTATGACTTGTATCGTCCACAACTCACTTGTGTTCTATTCGTGCATATAACATCAACGCATAAAACCTAGGCTCGGATGCCACTGTTGGGGAACGTAGTAATTTCAAAAAATTTCCTACGCACACGCAAGATCATGATGATGGCATAGCAACGAGAGGGGAGAGTATTGTCCATGTACCCTCGTAGACCGTAAGCAGAAGCGTTATGACAACGCGGTTGATGTAGTCGTACGTCTTCACGATCCGACCGATCCAAGTACCGAACGTACGGCACCTCCGAGTTCAGCACACGTTCAGCTTGATGACGATCCCCAGGCTCCGATCCAGCAAAGCGTCGGGGATGAGTTCCGTCAGCACGACGGCGTGGTGACGATGATGATGCTCTACCGGTGCAGGGCTTCGCCTAAACTCCGCGACGATATGACCGAGGTGGAATATGGTGGAGGGGGGCACCGCACACGGCTAAGGAACGATCCGTAGATCAACTTGTGTGTCATGGGGTGTCCCCCTGCCCCCGTATATAAAGGAGCAAGGGGGAAGGGGCGGCCGGCCAAGGGAGGGCGCGCCAGGGAGGAGTCCTACTCCCACCGGGAGTAGGACTCCCTCCTTTCCTAGTCCAACTAGGAGAGGGGAAGGAAGGGAAGGAGAAGGAGAAGGAAGGAGAGGGAGGAAAAGGAGGAAAGGGGGCCCGGCCCCCTAGTCCAATTCGGTTTGGGCTAGGGGGGCCGCGCGCCCTGCCTCCTCTCTTCCACCACTTGGCCCATGAGGCCCATTGCTTCTTCCTCGTATTCCCGTAACTCCCCGGTACCCCCGAAAATACCCGAATCACTCGGAACCTTTCCGAACTCCGAATATAGTCGTCCAATATATCGATCTTTACGTCTCGACCATTTCGAGACTCCTCGTCATGTCCCCGATCTCATCCGGGACTCTGAACTCCTTCGGTACATCAAAACTCATAAACTCATAATATAACTGTCATCGAAACCTTAAGCGTGCGGACCCTACGGGTTCGAGAACTATGTAGACATGACCTAGAACTATTCTTGGTCAATAACCAATAGAGGAACCTGGATGCTCATATTGGCTCCTACATATTCTACGAAGATCTTTATCGGTCAAACCGCATAACAACATACGTTGTTCCCTTTGTCATCGGTATGTTACTTGCCCGAGATTCGATCGTCGGTATCCAATACCTAGTTCAATCTCGTTACCGGCAAGTCTCTTTACTCGTTACGTAATGCATCATTCCATAACTAACTCATTAGCTACATTGCTTGCAAGGCTTATAGTGATGTGCATTACCGAGAGGGCCCAGAGATACCTCTCCGATAATCGGAGTGACAAAACCTAATCTCGAAATACGCCAACCCAACATGTACCTTTGGAGACACCTGTAGTACTCCTTTATAATCACCCAGTTACGTTGTGACGTTTGGTAGCACCCAAAGTGTTCCTCCGGTAAACGGGAGTTGCATAATCTCATAGTTACAGGAACATGTATAAGTCATGAAGAAAGCAATAGCAACATACTAAACGATCAAGTGCTAGGCTAACGAAATGGGTCATGTCAATCACATCATTCTCCTAATGATGTGATCCCATTAATCAAATGACAACACATATCTATGGTTAGGAAACATAACCATCTTTGATTAATGAGCTAGTCAAGTAGAGGCATACTAGTGACACTATGCTAGTCTATGTATTCACACATGTATTATGTTTCCGGTTAATACAATTGTAGCATGAATAATAAACATTTATCATGAAATAAGGAAATAAATAATAACTTTATTATTGCCTCTAGGGCATATTTCCTTCAGTTTTGCCCTAACCCTAGCTCATTGGTCCCATCGAGTTGATCATGTCGGTCCCACTGAGAATCCTAACGTTCACATTTTGAACTAAATCGGTCTCACCGAGTTCACCTATTCAGTCTGACCGAGTTGGGTCAAATGTGTGTAATGGTTTCTGTGGAGGCTATATATACCCCTCCACCCCCTTCTCTATCAAAGAGGGAGCCATCAAAACGTGCCTACATTTTCACTACTCATTTTTTGAGAGAGAACCACATACTCATGTGTTGAGACCAATACATTTCAATCCAACCACAAGAATGTTGATCTCTAGCCTTCCCAAGTTGCTTTCCACTCAAATCATCTTTCCACCACAGCCAAATCTGTGAGAGAGAGTTGAGTGTTGGGGAGACTATCATCTGAAGCACAAGAGCAAGGAGTTCATCATCAACACACCATCTATTACCTTTTGGAGAGTGGTGTCTCCTAGATTGGTTAGGTGTCACTTGGGAGCCTCCGTCAAGATTGTGGAGTTGAACCAAGGAGTTTGCAAGGGCAAGGAGATCGCCTACTTCGTGAAGATCTACCCGAGTGAGGCAAGTCCTTCGTGGGCGATGGCCATGGTGGAATAGACAAGGTTGCTTCTTCGTGGACCCTTCATGGGTGGAGCCCTCCGTGGACTCGCGCAACCATTACCCTTCATGGGTTGAAGTCTCCATCAACGTGGATGTACGATAGTACCACCTATCGGAACCACGCCAAAATTCTCCATGTCTACATTGCGTTTGCCTTCTCCAAACCCTTCCCTTTACCTTCATATGCAATGTTTTACTTTCCGCTTCTACACTCTTAGACTTGCATGTGTAGGTTGATTGCTTGACTTGTGCTAAGTTGCTAAAATCTGCCAAGACTTAAAATTGGAAAATGCTGGATTTTTATCTGGTTAAGTAGTCTAATCACCCCCCTCTAGACCTACTTTCGATCCTATAGATAAATACCATCAGCTAGGTAATATCCCTTGTTGTAATGGTGGCCATTGACCTCAAAGTTGACCTCCGGGGAGTGGCCTTCTGCAAGCCTTGCAAACACCAGAGATCGCTGAAGAACACTAATATCATTCTGAGAACCAGCCATATCGAAGAAAGAATGCCATATCTAGAGATCTTGTGAAGCCACAACTTCAAGTATAACAGTGGCACCTTTCACATGCCCCTTGTACTGCCCTTGCCAAGCAAATGGACAGTTCTTCCACTTCCAGTGCATACAATCTATACTACCAAGCATGCCCGAAAAGTCCATGGCGGCCGGAGGTGCACCCATGCCTCCCATGAGAGAAGCAAAAATCAAGCCTCCCATGGCGGCCATAGCGTCGGGGGGTGCTCCAAAGCCACCCATGCCTCCCATGGCGGCCGGAGGTGCACCCATGCCTCCCATGGCGCCTAAACCGCTCATGGTACCTCTGAAGCCACCCATGCCACCCATGGCACCAAGGCCACCACCACCCATGCCGCCAAGGCCACCGCCATCCATGTCGTAGGAGGCGGAGAGGAGAGAGTGTGGCACGAGCGCTCGAGTGTGTCGCGCGCCGAAGAGGGGGCCCCAAATACACCGCGCGAGATAGCGAATCCGACCGCGCACCCAACTCCTTATAGCGCGCACGCGGTTATTGCGCGCCAGCTGGAGCCACCCCGGGTTGCGCGCGCGCTAAAATGGCCTAATTTACGGCGCGGCGCTTGTTTAGCGCGGCTGTTGGAGATGCTCTTACTCCCACTATGGTCGGTCTTAGGTGTAGCGTTGCTCTATCTCATGTGCCCCTGGTTATACCCTAAAAAAAAAAAAAGAAGTGCACCTGGTTATGAATTTAGGATATATATTTTTTTCCTTTCGTCTTCCCCGTCCCCGTCAAAATCCATCTCTTCCCACAGCGACTTTTCCTCTGCGCCGTCCCGTTGAGAAATTTCCTCTTCTTCCCCGGTGCCCTAGCTCCAGCTGCCGCCTTGCCGTGGCATCGCATACGCCTCACACCCCTGAGCCCCCAACCCCTGTCACGCGCGTCGCCGCCTCCAACCTTATCGCGGCACCGCGGCCCTGCCGTATCCCCCAGCCGCCGCCGCCGCCGCCGCCATCTTCGTCATTAGTTTTGAAGGTATGAGCTTCTTGTTATCCATGGAATTGCTCCCACCCTAATTTAACCTCCACGAATTTTGGGCGCGACAGCCGACGCACCATCTAGATCCGGCACTAGAAACTAGGTTTGTAAGTGCGATATGCCGGTCCCCAAGGATGGAGATTGTGTCGCGGGGGGCTGTAAACACTGCTTCTTTTGTTTGGCGTCTTCGATGGGTGTGAGTGAATCTGTGCGTGTGAGCAATTCTGCCCACACGCCTGGACTTGTGTGGTCAATCTGGCGCCTTTTCTGAATCCAGGTTGAGATCCTTCAGTTTGCCAAACAAAATTTCATGGCTGGATGAGGTAGTGAGCTGATATGCGAGGTCAAACTGTCGTTTTTTTGCTTGTTGTGACCTAGTATATCAGTGGAGTTTCTTCAAGTCATATATGTAAGCGTGCTGAAAAGGTCTAGGTCAATTTAGCGCACCTGTTTGCTTATTTGGTTATGTGTTTGTGAATTTGGCATGTTGCTTTATGTGGTGGGCTGATGAGCTATAATTATCACTATCAACTCTTACCACTTATAGATGCAAAGCCAAGTTACTGTAGATTTCACTTCACATGGAGCTGCTGCAAGTCCCATATGCTTGGATGCCTTTTTTTTCCTTTCTAGGGATATTTGGCCTTATTCACTCAGCACTGTAGCTTCTCTTGATGTTATTCTGTACATACTATAAATTCAAGCCTTATCTTTCCGGTTGCCTAACAGTTCTTCTATCATTGTAAAGATAGGACATCTTTGCATCCATAAACTGACAGAATTATGATTGCGTACTTATTTTGTACCATTCAGATCTCTATGAAATTATGATTGCTTAAGTTTTATGCAGTTTTACCTTTCCCTTGCAAAGCTATGTTATGATGTTAAGTCATTTATCACCACTATGCCCTGTGCATATTTCATCTTTAAGTGCTTGCTTTCATTATTCGTTCAAATTACATGTCCTTTTGGCACTTTGATATATACTATGACTAATTCTTGCACTGGATTTGCACTCCAAACTCCCAAGTACTTCCGATTGATACTCCGTTTATGCAGTGTTACATGCACCATGTTTCTTTGTGCCAATTACATAATGGTAGTGTTTCATTTGAATGAAATACAGTAGGTGGGAGCTCTGGATGAAACCGTGAGGATCTTATTAGTTTAGTTACAGTTGGTAGATTTGAATCTGGTAACCTTCCTGAAAACAGTCATTTGACTACAAAAAAATATACCTTTTCTTGCACTTGTGAACAAACTACAGCAGTTTTCCGTAGTCTAAGTAGCAACATGAGCATTTATCAGCAATATCTCAATTTTGAGGTACGCACAAGTGAGAAGGTTATGCATGTGTCATAATCAGACAGCTAATGGAGTAATGGAATCGTAGGCTGCCCAACACCTTCTTTGCTACCTCTACAGTTTCTTTATACTGATGGACCTTTCTTTATGTAGACTGATGGATTATGATAACTCTAGAAGACACAATCAAAGTACTTCCAAAAAGAGGACTCGTTTCAATTCTGATGATGGAAAGAGGAAACGGCTAAACTACAGGCAGGATGGCGGACATATGTCCTCTCAGCCAATAGAAACCGTTTACAGGATATTGTGCCCAGGAAAAAAGATCGGCGGTGTCTTGGGGAGAGGTGGTCATGTTGTTAAGGCCCTTAGAGAGGAGACTAAAGCAAAGATAAGGGTTGCTGATTCTATTCCTGGTGCAGACGAGAGAGTAATTATTATATTTGATTACCAAAATAACTCCGACCAAGCTATTCAAAATATTTCTAATGTTGATGGCTCAGAGAACATGAAGCCCCGTTGTTTTGCTCAAGATGCGTTGTTGAAGATACATGATAAGATTGCTGCTGATGAAGATTCCAACGATGGAGTTTCCTATGAGAATTCTGAAACTGCTGGTGATGTGACTGCTCGAATTTTGGTTCCAGGCAATCAAGTTGGCTGCCTGCTGGGAAAAGGTGGCTCTATTATACAACAATTGCGAAATGATACTGGTGCAGGGATCCGTGTCTTACCATCGGAAAACCTTCCTCAGTGTGCACTTAAGAGTGATGAATTGGTGCAGGTAAATTTGTTTTAATAGCAAAATATCCTTCGTTGTGTTGTGTTCCAGCTTGTAATGTCTTTTGCTTGTATTGATCTCCAGGTTTTGTATTGCTTCTGTTTAGCTTAGATTTGGATTCATTACTCTACTGTATCAATTTATTTTACTATAGAAGTTCTCCGTTATGTCTATATTCCTTGTTAAATTCCTAAATAATTGGATTTTAGAGTTTGGTATCTGGCATGGTTTAATTGATATAGCACGTAGTTTATTTTTAGATTATAGTTTACCAAGAAATTTGCCAGTTCAGTTGAAGGCCCTGTTTGTTTGGGTTTTGCTTTTGCTTTTTCAGCTTTTCCACTTTGGCAAAAAAGCCTAAAAATCTCCTAAATAGGTGCTTTTTTGCATAAGCCCCTATTTAGGAGCTTTTGTGGCTTTTTTTGCCAAAGTAGAAAAGCTGCAAAAGCAGAAGCAAAAGCCCAAACAAACAGGGCCAAAATAAGATATCTATCACTTACAACATGCTCTTTTGTGTGCTTTATTATCTTTAGACATGAATAATATTGATGCGTAATTGCTTATATCATGTCAGATATCTGGTGCACCTTCTCTTGTAAGAAAAGCTCTCTACGAGATATCTACTCGTCTCCATCGGCATCCTCGTAAAGAAAATCCATCTCTTGAAGAAATTATAGATGCAAGCACACAAAGGAAGCGCGAGTCCCCACCACCGCTACCACATGAAAATCACATGTTACCACACCTGCATGTGGATCATCCACCACCAATGTCCTTGCTTGATCCATATAGAAACGGACCATTGCAATATCCTGTTCCTGAACCAGAAGAGTTTTCTATTAAAATTCTGTGCCCTTCTGAGCTTATTGGACCTGTTATTGGCAGAAGTGGGGCAAATGTTCGGCAGGTAGAGCAGCAGACTGGTGCTCGCATTATGGTTCAGGAGTTGCCCAAAGATGCTTCTGGAGAAAGGTTGATTGTTATTTCATCCAAGGAGGTAAGATGTAGATGGTTGTTCAAATTGCTATCTCCTTATCATACCAATCTTCACAATTGAGTCCTCACAGTTTTATCTCCCACATATTTTTTCAATCCAGATTCCGGCTGATCCAGTATCCCCAACAATCGAGGCACTTATTTTGCTCCATAGTAAAGTAAGTGAGAGCAAAGTAAGTGAACCTTCAGTAAGTGCACCTTCAGAAAGTGCACCTTCTGAGGAGCACAACTTGGTTACAAGACTTGTTGTACCATCAAGAAAAGTTGGTTGTATTATTGGGGAAGGTGGGAAGGTAATTACTGAAATGAGAAGGCGTATTGGGGCTGAAATCCGAGTTTATTCGAAAGCAGATAAACCAAAGTACTTATCTTTTCACGATGAGCTTGTGCAGGTGATTTATATTCAATTGTATCTTCATCAAGTTGTCCATATTGTTTCAATATCTGCCTTTTTAATGTTTTTGTTTCTTGACTTGTTATTATGCTGTTACATGTGTTGCGAGCTTTCAGGTTTCTGGGTCTCCAGATATTGCAAGAAAAGCCATCACAGAGATTGCTTCGAGGCTTAGAGATAGAATCCTCAGAGATGGAATTTCCTCTTTTGATGGTCCTCCTGCTGATATATTTCCTAGCAGGGAATTCACACTGTACGGAAGACCTGCTAATCCACCATATGGAAGGCTTGCCAATGATGCCCCTTATGGAAGGCCTGCCAATGATACCCCTTATGGAAGGCCTGCCAATGATACCCCTTATGGAAGGCCTGCTAATGATTCCCCGTATCAAAGGCGGCTTGCCATTGATCAACCATATGGGCTTGCCAGTGATTCACTATATGGAAGACCTGCCAATGATCCACTATATGGGAGACCAGCCAATGATCCACTATATGGGAGACCAGCCAATGATCCACCATATGGAAGACCTGCCAACGACACACCATATGGGAGACCTGCCAACGACACACCATATGGGAGACCTGCCAACGATGCACCATATGGCAGACCAAACAATAAACCCCATGATTCAGTAGATTACTTCTCTAAAAGAAGAGAGTATCCTAGTGGAAGTCCATTTGCTAGCGACGCTCCACCATCTGCTTCTTATGATAGATATGCAGCATCTGCTCGCTTGCCTACTAGAGAAATGCCCTTGCCTGTTAGTCCTGGTGCTGATTACATGTCGCATCGTTCTTATCATGACCATATGCCTACTGATAGCTATTCTAGTAGAGGCATTCAGCAATTAGGCCTCTCAAGAACTGGGAATAGTAATATGCAACAATTAGGCGTCACCAGAGCTGGAAATTCCAATGCTTATGATTACACTGAGGTACAGTTTAATGCGTCAGTTCCCCTGTTTTGCAAATGGCCCTCACCTCATAGTTTTCATTGGAAACCTGAAACTGTGTAGTGTATGCAATTCTTCCATAACTGGTTGGGATTCCTGAAGAGGGAAAAAATATCCGTAGGTTATACTGATCTGCATTCATATCATTCTAGTTGATGTTCACTGTTTTCTTGATTTGGTGTCGGTGTTTACTTATATTATTGACTTTCCTTGTCTGGTTCTGTTTATGCTGTTTCACACGCGTGGACATGTGCATCTGAATAAATTTGGTTCTCATTTGCTTCAGTGCTGAATAGATTCAAATTTCACTCTTCAGGCTGCCGGGCAGATGCATGGACGTGAGGATTATCAAAGAGCGGAGATGTTACAGGGTATGTTTTCGCAGCTCATCTCCCTTCTGAAATGCTACGTGGAAATTGTCATTGATAGATAATCCTTTTGGCAGGTATTCAAGTAGCTCTGTTGAGCTGAGGATTCCAAATAGTTCTCTGGAATCTATTGTTGGAGCTGGTGGTGTCAATCTAGCAGAGATCCGCCAGGTACCAGCTATGCTCTGATCTTTCTGAACTACAAATGGGACTGCGTCATCCATTGAGCCAGTCTTCATTATTTTATTCCCTGTAATAGTTTATAAGTTTTTCTCATGCAAGTTCTCGATCTCAGATCTCTGGTGCAAGAATGAAGTTACTTGAAGCCCGTCCCGGTTCTTCGGAATCCATCATGGAGATCCAAGGTATGCCGGACCAAGTGAGAGTGGCACAGAGCCTTTTGCAAGGCTTCATTGGTGCCAACAGCCAGAGCGTGCAGCCATCCCAGTCTTCTCGCGACGTCCATTATCCAAGGTGGAACTAAACCCTAGAGGCTTGTGGTGAAGAGCAACGGAACACCGTGCAAACTCCAGGTCGATTGCCATGCTGCCACATTAACTAGGTTGAGCGGTGTAACTTAGATCATGTTTGTTGACAAAAATAATCTGGGCTTTGGTTATTTCCAAGGATGTACTGCTAAACGTGCTTGTTTTATTAGTCTTTTTACCCCCTTTTGAGTGAAATACATCTGATGACAAGAGTTGCGAAAACTCTGTAGTCATTGTACACACGGAACCTGGATGGTTGAAGCTGTTGTTATATGCAATGCTATTCATGAACTTCACACCGTCACATACTCACATCTGATTTTCTCCGAGACTGGCCTGACTCTTGCTATTTTGCTGATTGTGTTAGGAGGCCATAGTTTCCAACCTAGAATTCTGTTTGTAGCAGGAATTAAGCTGTTATTGGTTATTGCACTACATGAAACAACATTAGGTCTCCATTACCCTTTGTCAGCTTATATTATTGTCCATCACTAGACAATGCTTTGTGATTTGCAACATGTATTGCTTTGTGCTCAGTAACAATTATCTTGATGCATACATTTACCACATAATGGATGGCAATTAAGGTAATTTCCCGTTTGCCTTTGTGGGGATGAACAGCAAATCAGTCCATAACTGGGTTTCTAGGGCGAACATAAAACATTTTAATTCCATTATTAGTTTCAAAATATACATTTAAATTTCACAGATCAAACCATCATCTTGAACCCTTTCTCCGCTCATTTTGCAAAACGAATCTGAAGGTAGACAGTCATAAGGCTGCCTAAGACTACATAATGGCACATGTGGAATTCCAAAAGATAAAAAACCCTGGCGAAAAGGCAAAAGAACCCAGTAGGGTAACTAATATTCAAACAAGTTTAACATTGATTCTTTTTCTTGAGCTTTCCTTGGCCAAAAAATAGCACAATTCTTCTAGCAAAGATCAAAGGCAGCATGACCTTGGTCCTTGGCCTTTCCTCTTGAGTCCCAATATACGACACCCGCAAACCGCAACACCTTGGTTAGAGAATATGGTCATGTTATGCGTCAAGAAAATGCAACCCCTTAATAACTACTCCATCTGTCCCTAGTGTAGTGTCAAAAAACGTGTTACATACGGAGGGAGTACCATAAAATACTTCGAAGGCATTTCCTTAAGGCAGCAGGAATGTCACCCTTCTACTCCGCAGTCAACATCCTCTGTTCCTAAATATGAGAAGTTTTGCATTTTGAACGTTTTGGCAGTACCTATCAACAACTTAAAAAATAAAAACGCTTGCATTATCACTGTTAATGAAGTAGGCCAGCATTGATCTATTGGGACATGTTTGGCATAACACAACAAAGAGCTCAAAAGATTCATCTGCTCAGTCAATTAGAGCACCGATTGTCATAAGCTCTTGAAACGAAAGCTACCTCGTCAGCTGAAAGCTCCACACCCGCAAAGTTACCGTCTTCGGACGCTGCCCACTTTAGCTATCCGGGCAGCATATATCGCATCAGCTAGTACTATAATTGGTTCATGTTGACCTAGTACAAGTTTTGAGGACATTAGAAGTAAACATCAGCGCCTCTAGGTGAGATCATTGCATCAAACGAGGTAAAAGTACATCACAAACAAATTCACCGTGTATTTCAACCTATTATATGTATGACCTGACCATCTACAACAAAATTAAATAAAACAACTTGAACCTTTCGATCGGGTTTTAGTCGCAATGAACAGATGGAACATATATACTTGAAATTGTGCACTACTTTTGTCATTTTTTCTTTCTGTATAAAAAGGAGTCTTGTTCAAGACTTACTTCAAGCATGTAATAAACGAAAACTAAACTGCTAGGAAGGCTGATTGCCACCTAAGATCAACCAGAAGATTTTATTAGTTGCCCGATTACATACATGAAAAGTTCACTCGGAAGCATAATAATTCTCCAACGGGGTTTCTGTAGAAGTGCATGCTCTAGCCAATGCCCGATCTGATGGAAGAGACCAGGCAACACATTATACGTCAACACTCCCCCTCACGCGTGGCTCCGTTAGGCCTAAACGTGGACCTAAAGTGGGCTGCAATTTTAATTGCGCCAGCCGGGTCTTGAACTCAAGACCTCTTGGCTCTGATACCACGTAGAAGTGCATGTTCTAACCAATGCAACCAAAAGACCGATCTAATGGAAGAGACCAGGCAACACATTATACATCAACAGTTTCAAAAGAAGAGCCCAGCTCTTATCCTTTTCGTTTTGATGGTAGCTTCATTATACCCCGCAAAAAAGAACTCAAAGAAGGGCATTTTGTCAAAAGGATTTAAGGTACTTTCATCATTATGTCCCTTCTAAATTTTCTATCTATTTGTCCATTTAGTACGGAATATGTCTCCTGCAAAAGAAAAAAAAGGTACAGAGTATATCGACATACACGTCTGATACAGATGTATGAGGAAGTATCGCTTCTTCAGAAAAGTGTCGATGTATAACAAAAGAAAATTGCTTTTTGTTCAACTGCTAGGCTGGTTAGTTATGTTGTTTGTCTTGCAGGATTATCTGGTGCAGTTTCACCTACTCGAAAATAAAATAAAATCTGGTGACACATTTTCCGTTCACTCCCAATTGGAAGAGACAAGAAGCCATTTGATTTCCAAGGGAATTAGCATCTGTACGGCATTTCACCACTATGAAAAATAAACTTACTTGCATAGCTAGACCAAAGCCACAATTAATTATGCCTTCTCTAGCTTTAGTTCACCGTTCACGTATAAAAATCTACTCCCTCCATTCCGAAATATAAGTCTTTTTAGAGATTTCACTACAAACTACATACGGATGTATATAGACATATTTTGGAGTGTAGATTCACTCATTTTGCTTCGTATGTATACCATAGTGGAATCTCTAAAAAGACTTATATTTTAGGAACGGAAGGACTACTAAATTGGTAGTTTCAATAAAAAAACTTCATTTCAGTGCTTAAAATTACAAATAGCATGCTCCTTCGGTTGAAGCTAAAAGTGTATATTGTGTAATCCTGTAGCATGGACTGAAGTGCCATGAGTGTTGTGTAAGAAATACTACAGCCATCCAAAGTTAATTGAACCGTTCTCTGTTTCAAAGTTAATTAAATCGCTCTCTGTTTCATATTATTTCGCATTAATCAGCTGAATTCGTATATGCCTATTGATTGTTGATCTACCAGATGTACAGCGACTTTTTTATATACTCTGAATGGTATTAAGTTCTACCCAAGCAGAAGTGCTGTTACAATTGGACGGCCATCATTGCTGCAAAGACCGCAAGTTAGTCTATTCATTTCATATGATTTATTTACTGGGTTAGTGAAAATATTATAAGGATACAGAAAAGTGATGTACGGATCATTCTGCTGCTAGAAAGTTGCAAGATGTTCCAAGTTTCAGCAACCTATGCTTGTCAGGATCACTGAAAGTTCGATTGTAATATACTACATCTTGGCCGTTCTAATTTTTCTCCAACATTGTACTCCCTGATTTAGAACAAAAGTTACAAATCTGTACTAAATCAGTGACCCTTATTTTGGGACGGAGGGAGTATTTGATTGAGATCATGCGTGATGCGTCAGCGAGAAACTGGCGCAGCAAAGTGCCACACCATAAGCTTCTACTGTATGCTATGGTCCATGGGCTTAACAGAACAATTCTTCCACTTCATTGGTTTAGTATACTCATGTCATTCAAGAAAAAAAATTGTGTGCCATATATAGACCATAGCAACCATCCGAGCATATAGCTTGATTACATCAGCAAACTGACACCTCAATGGCTCCATCTATCCACTGAAACATCCAAGCAAAATTCTGAAAACCAGATAATGGAGTTGGTACACATGGCAGAAGACGATCTTCTCAACGAGCACTATGAATCCACACATCGAGAGAATTCCTTATTTAACACTGTCTTAAATTTTCTTTTCCTATTTGACACCGAAAATATTTTCCTTCCTTATCTAACCCTAAGTCTAAATTTTGTGCCCTTTATAACGCTTCTGTCCATTTTAAGCTTTAACGGTGTTAAATGTCATCTAAAAAGACTCTTTTACCCCTCATGTGGCATGTGACCAAAAATTGATACTCCCTCTGTTCCTGAATATAGATTTTTTTAGAGATTTCAATAAGAAAGTACGTACAGAGCAAAATGCATGAATCTACATTTTAAAATATGTCTACATACATCCGTATGTAGTTTGTATTGAAATCTTTAAAAGACTTATATTTAGAAATAGAGGGAGTATATGCTAATATTGAAAAGCAAAAAGACACGTTTTCAGTGTCCTCATGTGGCATGTGAAACTGGATCCTCCTCCGACAAACGGTATTGGAATGGTGAAACAGCCTGCGTTGCTACCACCAGGCCGTGCCCTGTCACCGTGCCGCGCCATCGCTCTGTTGGCCGTCGTGTAGAGCAGCCAGCCGCCGTTCAGCTCCGGCTGTCGCGTGCTGCGCACCACGCCACGGGCCGCACGAGAGCCGCTACCACGACGAGCTCCACCGTAGCTGTTGATGCACGAGCCGCCATCAATTTATCTGCATCCCGACGTGTACAAGCCTAGCCAGCTTCCTACGTAAGCATCGTTTGTATGTCCAGCCCGGCGTGCTAATGGTCAATAGCATCGGCCAGGAACCTCGTCAAGAAAGTATTATCGAAGTACAAGCACCTTACACCCGAGGGTAAAAGTGTCCTTTTACATGCAATTTAACACCGTTTGAAGGAAAAATGAACGGAGATGTTATAAAGGGTATAAAATTTAGAATTGGTGTTACTTAGGGAGGAAAAAAGTTTCCAGTGTCAAATAAGAAAACAAAATTTAATATAGTGTTAAATAAGGAATTCTTTCATAAATATAAGAGCGAGAATCATGTTGAGGCATAACTTTCGCTGTTGTGCATTGACTCTGCATTCAGAGGTAAAACTAGTTGGTCAGTATCTTGCCATGGATGTTAGAGGTGATTGTTTTGTGTCCAACAAGTGGAACACTATACACACTAACATCATAAACAAAAATGTCAAATCACGATCAACATTATGTAACTAGAAGAGAATAACTTCTGTTGAAAACATGTAACTAGAAGTCTAGAACTATATTTATTTGTCACAACTCACAAATTTCAAATGAATTCCTAAATATATTGTACTCCCTCCGATCTCTGAAAAGAAGACATAAATTTTGTTCAGAAGTCAAACGGTGCAAAGTTTGACCAAGTTAGTAGAAAACAAGAACTATGATACCAAATTAATATTGATATATTCTTTTCATATGCCTATGACATTGCATTTTTCTCCTCTTTGTGTTTCTCGGGGATATACCCCGCGGTATGACCCGGCCGGATATATGACCCGGCCGAGACTTGGCACTTCATCGGTAACCCGCCCGAAGACTGACGACTCACTAGTCTGGCGACTCACTGATGACCCCGACGCCGGGTCAGATGGATGACAAGGTCCAAGTCCCAGAAGGCCGGCTCATGTTATGGTAGGCCGGCTTAAGATGAAAGACATAAGGAATATTCCCTTATAAAGGAAGCAAGACTAGAATTCCACTTGTAATAGAGTAATCCTAATCCTACTAGGGCTAGTCATGTAATCCGCCTCTTCAACTTATATAAGGAGGCCCCAAGAGGGACAAGTTAAGACAGACAAGTCAATAGCTCTCGAGGGAGAGGTAGCGAAAGAGCATCCTTGTAATTGTGAGCATCACCATGATCAATATCAATGAAGTAAGATGTAGGTTTTTACCTCCACCGTGAGAGGCCGAACCTGGGTAAAACCTCGCGTCTCTCATCCCACTCAACCCCTCTCTAGCTACCACATAAATGCGTTGGCCTCACGACTAGGTCCTTACACTAGGACATCTGCCATGATAATTCCACGACAGTGTTGGACCATGAAAATCGAACGAGATAATTTGCTTTGATTAATCTATAAACTTCTATTATAGGCTACTAAATACTAGTTGTGCGGGTACAATGAGTAGAATCACCGCATAAAAAAGGGAAGAAAGGCAAGGAAACCTGCATAGACTAGAAAGTTACAAAAGAAAAAGATATGTAGCATCACAATGATCATTTATACAAACAAACAAAGAAGGCAAGAGCAATTTAATTACATTAAGTTGACATACAATAAATAATTGACATGTTAATGACATATTCAAAATGACACTGAGTTGACAAAGGTATAAAGTTTTTTAAAAAATAGGCATAAGACAGACACTAAGCTGAGAACAGTATACATATTATTCCAACGAAATGTAGGCATAAGGCAATCAATGTGCAATCCACAATAAAAGTCTATTTTCCTCGAAAGAGGGTGAACACCCGGGGCTCGATGGAGTACATCTACATCTACAAGCATGGTAATCACACATGAAACCATCTTAATTACCGGGAGTACAATCAACAATGCATTCCACTGAAGGATATGCCATGAAGATGTTGTGTATTTTTGTCCACCAATCATCATTTGGTGTGAACCCTTTTGACAGCTCCACGGTCAACTCTGTTAAGCATTGGTGCACATCTAAATATCACTTTCAAGAAATTAAACTCATGATCCACCCCTTCGAATTCTATAATATCCAGTTTTTCAAGATTCGTCAAGGAGATAGTCCGGGTTCTCCAGCTCTTAGGCTCATCACAAGAATAATGGAGTGGACATCCATCTTTCCTCTCAAACAAATGTGACATACACCAATGTGCTATACAGTTCATAGCTAAAGAATGTGCCTAGCTAGAGCCTTATAGTCGATCTACAATTTTTTCAACATAAATAAATTACCTCAAATCTTTGTAGGACAACCTTAAAACTTCGTGCAACAGTACGAAATGGATCCATCCCAAGGAGTCATAACAGAAATGCTCCAAACACATGTCCTGGTGTCATGAGATGCACCACCAAACCAGAGAATTGGGTAATCATATGTTTCCCTATCTCCGTCCTAAAGCGGAGCTCATCTGGAAAGCTACGTGGATCGCCCTAAAACGATTTTTGAAAGGACATTATGATTTACTATGATCATAAATGTAAATCAAGTTACCCAGTAAGTAAATTGAGTAGGAGATCGAGGAGACACATATATACTCCCTCCGTTCCTAAATATTTGTCTCTCTAGAGATTTCAACAAGTGACTACATACGAAGCAAAATAAGTGAATCTACACTCTAAAATATGACTATATATCCGTATGTGGTAGTTTATTTGAAATCTCTAAAAAGACAAATATTTAGGAAAGAGGGAGTACATACCATGGCAACCATGTGTAGGAACCTGACATGGGCGGGAGGGAGAACCCCCTGTCGTCCATTGCACTTCCCACTCACAAATCTTGCTGCCATGAGGCCCCAAACACCAAGCCCAACCCTCGTGCCGGAATAGATGCACCGCCACGAGACTTTCTCCACAGCTGGTGCCAAGACACAGACGCTGAGGTCGCCACTGTTGCGGAAGAACACAGTCAAGTGCTTGAGCGCGGGAGCCTCAACGTCGACACGTCTCATTGATGCGCCGGCGACCTCGTTCTCCACGACGAGCTCCTGCAGCGATGCCAAGCGGACGGTGATGACGTCGCCTTGGTAGAAAGCGCGAGGCACCCTGAGCACGCGCAAGCGCGGGCAGAGGGGGACCACGACGGCGAGACGGACAAGGCAACCCGAGAGCGAAAGACTCTCGAGCGCCGGGAACTCAGACCGCGGCTCGGGGAAACAGATGAACTCTGCGTCCAGCTCGATGGAGGTGGCGCGGCCGAAGCAGCTAGACAGGTCCACGTCGACGTACGGGTTCTCTAGCTCGTGCAAGTGACTGAAGCGGAACGCCGCCGGCGAGACCCTCCCGGCGGCGCGGAGCAGCATGGTGACCTGGTTGGTGGGATGCAGGGGCTGTAATCGGTAACTCTGTCTTCTTGCTCGGCCACCGGCCCGTGTAGGGCCGTGATCGACAGGCACCTTGTCCTGTGGTTCAGGGACGTGGATGTCGAGTGTTGAGTACAATGTTTATTAGGAAAGACGAGATAGACTAGGATTTGTTCTGGCTTGTCTTGTACTTTAAGTAGATGATTGTACTCCTATATATATATCCACGAGGCTCAAGCAATACATCGAACTATTCCACCAATCCTCTCTCTCCCTTCTAACATGATATCTATCGCAAGTCGATCCTAAACCCTAGCCGCCGCCGCTTCCGCACCTACGCGCCGTCCCCGGGGCGGTCGGCCTCCATGACCGCCGCCGGAGGCCGCGCCGCCCGTACCTAGGGTTCGTCCACCGGCTGTGTTGGCCGGCTGCCCTAGAGAGTCTTTTTTCCCGATTCTTTGATCCGGGTTTTCTCTCTCTCCGGTCGCTTTGATCGGCGTCTACTTTTTGGTTTTCTGGTCCATGTGATCCGGTTTGCGTCGCCCACCGTCGCCGTCGACCCCGTGCGCCTCTACTCCAACACCGGCGCGATTGTCCGGCTTCTTCACCGACCCCGGCGGCCTCGCGCGTCGTCTGCGCGTCTGCCCGTCGTTGCCCCGACGCGGCGGCCTCGTGCGTCGGCCCGCCGGTCGCCCCGACGCGGCGGCCTCGCGTCATGCGGCGGCCCTTTACCGCCGCCGTTCGCGCGACGGCCCGCCCGTCGATCTACACCGGCCGTCACCGCCCTGCTCCGACCGGAACTCCTGCATCACCCCGACCCGGCAGCCTCGCGCCATGCGGCGGCCAATCATAGCCGCCCTGCCGCCCGCCGCCGCCGGCTTCATCTCGGACTCCGCCGCCACCACGCCTCCACCGAGCGGCGTCCCCGACCTCACGCGCGATCGGCTTGATCACCCGCTCGCCGCCATGATCCGGCTCATCTACGCCGCGCGACCGACCTGGCCCGTCGGTTACGCGCGCCTCCGCAGGTCCCGTGAAGATCGTCCCCGAGTTCAGCACGCCTCTCCATCGATTGAGCATCGGGCTGCCGCTGCGCCGCCCCGTCGGGCCGCAGCGCCGCCGTCCCGTGGTTCTTCTCCCGGCTGCACCGACCCGCGTCACCGCTGCGTCGCCCCTTCGAGCCGTGTGCCGCGGCCCGCGGTCCCCCGCCGCCCCGAGGGCGTCCGCTCTAGGCCGTCCCATGGCTGCATCGACCCTCGCGCCGCCGCTGCGTCGCCCCGTCGTGCCGTAGCGAGCGTGGCACGCGGTCCACGCCGCCGTCCCGAGTCCGCCCCCGCGGTTGCACCGACTCGCGAACCGCCGTTATGTCGCCCCTTTGGGCCGCAACATCGCGGCCCGCGGTCCCTGCCGCCGCCCAGAGGTCTTCCCGCCGTCGCCCCGACCTGCCTGCCGCCGCTGCGTCGCCCCTTCAGGCCGTAGCGCCGCGGCCCGCGGTCCACTCCGCCGTCCCCGCGCGTCGACCTTCCGTGGTATGCGCCACGCCGTTTCCCTTGGCGTGGGAACGCCACCGTCCGCGCCGGTCTTCGTCACGCTATCAGGGTTCTTCGCCTACTTCGAGCACCGCCGCCGCACTCCGAACCTAGCCGCCGCTGCCGCCTTCGGGCCACCGCCGCCGCTCTTCTTTGGCCGCCGCTGCCGCTATCTTCGTAGCCGCCGCCGCCGCCCGTCCACCCCCTTCGTCTTCGTCCAAGCACCAGCCCGTCGCCAGCGTCGCCGTCATCTACCCCGACCACTTCGTCTACTCCGACCACCGTTGGTGACATCGGCCCCGCGCCGATGGACACCGCAATCGTCGTCGAGTTCTTCTCTGCTGGCCTCTCCGACTTCTTCGACATGGCGTACAGCTCGTGCAGGTCCCAGTCTCCGCATGCCCGGTGCTGGCAACACTGCCGCGTGCATTCGTCCACGACGTGTCCCTGGGCCTGGCAAGCCTGGTGCGGCGCTTCATCAACTCCGTCTTCGTTCGTCTACGCATGCCCGGTGCTGGCAACACCGGTGCGTGCCTTCGTCCATGATGTGTCCCCGGGTTTGGCAAACCCGCTGCGACGCGTCGTCAACAACATCATCTTCCTGGCGCACCCCTACTTCGACACCACTGCGCCCATGCTAACTCGGCGCCCCCTTGCGCCCGCGGCTCGACGGCGACTTCCTCGACACCGGCCATCCTAACTCGACATCGACCATGGCATTCTTCGCACGACTACCTCGACCACGGCTCCACCACACACGCTCTCGGCTACATCGACAAACGGCACAAAGGGCTACCGCCTGCTTGAGCAACCTCGTTGGTTTTCACTCCAGACACGACTCCGCGATGCGTCAACCGTTCCGACTGTGGGGGGGTGTCCGTCGGCTTGCCTTCGGATTTTTCTCCAGTCTCACCGTCTGCGTCGCTACCGTTGTGCGGGGGGATGTTGAGTATAATGTTTATTAGAAAAGACGAGATAGACTAGGATTTGTTTTGGCTTGTCTTGTACTCCAAGTAGATGATTGTACTCCTATATATATGCCCACGAGGCTCAAACAATACATCGAACTATTCCACCAATCCTCTCTCTCCCTTCTAACATCGAGGAGAGCAAGGGGTGCGCCGGCAGGTCCGAGCGAGGAGAGAACCGCTAGGAGCGGGCCGGGCGCGACGTCGCGGAAGGTGAGCTCGGGGAGATGGGTCCAGAGCCCACGCCACCGGCCGGAGAGGATGCTGGTGCGTGCGGTGGCGCGGGCGCAACGGAGGCGGACGAGGACCTGGAGAAGCAGGTCCGTCGGGACGGCGCTGATGAGGTCGGCCTCTCCGCCGCGCCACCCGCTTGGAGCACCTAGCTCCGAATGCTTATCATGACGGCGTGCTCTGTCCTTGTCCATGGAGCTAGCGCGCCCCAAATGCAGTGCAGGAGGGGAAGAGAAAATGGAAGCGACGTCGCGCGCGAGAAGACAGGAATAGAAGCACGGGCACCCCGGAAAAGACGAAGAAGAAGCAGAAGGCATGAATGGAATATGCGTTGTGAAGCTTACTTTCCGCGAGGCAGGAAAATCCAACGCGGGAGAAGAAATCCATGCCGAGAGGCAGAATTGGACTGTTAGTAAACAATGGCTATGGCTAAAGTATGTTCATTTGTCAGCAGCGGCGGAGATCTCTATGGCTAGCTAGGCCGGCCGCCCGGCCGGCCATGACACTTCGTGATTGCTCGATGGAGTTATTTGTTTTTTGTTGCATGCTTAATGGAGCTCTTCGTTTTTCACACTTGGGCACCAAACAATGCCTAAAATTTTAGCATCTTGTTCGCCATAATGCTAAACATACAAAGAATTACACGAAATTACACGTGGATTATGATTCTTTCTTTCTAACTAACCTCCCCCTTCCCTGATTTTCAAGGGATGGGCCTCTCATCCCTCCCCTTAATCTCCAATCAAAACTCACCAGTTTGTAAATACCGTGTAACTTGTATCTATAGCATTACTCTCTTGTTTGTTTAGTTGGTCCACTCGGCACGACATCCTAGAGGTAGTGGGGACCGTCCTGCTTATTATAGGTTCACTCCAGGGATTCACTGGATTCCTTTGAGTATATAACAATTATATTATATAATCCTCTTCGATCGACCCACAAAATCAAAACCCAAGCGACTGTCATGTAACTATTGTGATATTTATAGTATTTTACCACATGCTTTTATGCCCTGTAGTTGTATATCTAGATAAGAAAACAATGATATATATGTTTTTTTTGTCATCTATATGGTCTAGAAATACCCCCACCCGTTCCATTTTTTTCAACACAGTGCAATCAAAGTCGCTCACATACACAAGCATACATTCAACATTGTGAACGCACACACGCACACCCTACTGCCGCTGCTAAAACCGACAGATCCGGGCAAGGGGTCCCAAGGTTGGTGATCAAAGCTAGATGGTAACAGGAAAGAGTAGGGACATGATGTTTTACCCAGGTTTGGACCCTCTTGATGAGGTAAAACCCTACATCATGCTTTTTATATATTGATTGTGATGGGGGTACAAAGTACAATGTGATCTACCTCGAGATCGTATGAGGGAGTTCTGAGATCTAAACGACGTATCTGTCTCAATACAAACTAAACCCCACGGCTTATATAGTCACCGGGGGTGTCCAGGGTTTACAAATGGTTGGTTAATCTAGGGATAAGCATGATGATCCTTTAAACGCATCGTGAAGTGTACGCCAAGTCTTCAAAGGTCTTCATTTGGATGATGGTGAGGAGAAGTCTAGCCAGGACCCATTCGTCGACCACTGGTGGGTCCTCGGCCCAGCCCATGAGTGATGGGCCAACATGATGTGCACCCCCTAATCCGGGACACCTTCAATAGCCCCCGAACTAGTCTTCAAGCCGATGAAATATGCACCGCCTTCAGAATAGTTCCACAACTTTGGGTCTTCGGCTTCGCAGACGAGTTCCATCCCCTATGTCGGCTCCGAGGTCTTCTAGTTTATGACTTTGACAATCAGATAACGAAGGGTATTTTAACAAGACCTCCCTCCTTGGCATATTTCAGTGAGGCCGAGGCATATTTTAGCTTAGCCACGATGGTGGGCCGTAAGAAGCTTGACCAGGTCAAAAATCCTGACAACTTTTTTGGCCGAGAACCAAAGCGTCACCTCCCGTGGCAGAGTCAATCTATCTAATCAATAGTCATTATTGAGGATACCGTGGCCCAAAGCTATTTCTATTGGCATGTCCACTAGTAGAAAATAGGGCTTTTGTTGAGGCCTGGGTAAGGGCGTTAATCCCGGTTCACTCATGAATCGGGACCAAAGGGGGCATCGGTCCCGGTTCATGAGGTCCAGGGCGCCGACCGGGCCTCGGGGGCCATTAGTCCCGGTTCATCTGACCCCTTTGGTCCTGGTTCCAAACACGAACCAAGACCAATGGGCCTCGCTCCTGGCCCACCATCATTAGTCTCGGTTGGTGGCTTGAACCGGGACCAAAGGTTGTCCTTTAGTTCCAGTTTTAGCCACAAACCGAGACTAAAGAGAGGCCTATATATACCCCCACACCTGCCCGCGAGCAGAGACACTGCTCTGTTTTTTTGGTCGGCCGTGGGAGAGCTTTGTAGTACTCTAGCTCACCTCCTATGCACATGAGGTGTTCGATGAAATGCCCAAGCCACACTTAAGCTTTCTCCTCTCCAAGCTCCTTGTCCAAGCTCCATTTTCCTCAAGATTTGTCTAGGTTTGGCAGTCCGTGCTGTCCCGTCCCCGTCCTCACAGCCGTTGATCGCCCGCGCCGATCTCGTCGTCGGAACCACCATTGTGAGCCTCTTGTTGTTATCTTCTTTCTAAAAGAAAAAAAATCTTACTTCTATGATTTAGATAGATACTTGTATAATTTTCTTACTTTTATTATTGTTTGTTATTATATAGTGCGATGGTTTTGGTATCCGCATTCGTCGGCCCTTGTTCTGTCTATGATACGGATGTGGTATATATTATCTTTTATAACTATTTGTTTCATCTAGTGTTTATGACAATTATGCCGACCAACGTGACATAGATGTTTTTATCTAGGAGGTATGTGAACCGGAAATTCAACCGACCCTATTGTTGAGAGGTTAAATATAGTTGAAAAAGAAAACAACCACTTGAAGAAAAAATTGAAAAGAATTGAGGAGGAGAAGATGAGATTGGAGTTGCATGTTGCGGATGTCGCCGATGATCACAAGATCAAGATGGATGCAATGCGCTTGAAGATTAGAAAGATTAGAAATTATGTCATTCATACCGAGGCTTGGTATCATTATGCCGTTGGATCAATTGTTACCTTAGTTGCGATTATGATCGCATTTGTTGTTGCATTGAAATGTTTTACATAGTCAATGTATGGTTTAATTAGATGCTCCAGAGAGCTATATGTTGTTCAATGAGAACTATGTATGAACTTTTGATCACTAATGTACTTTGGTTTTAATGAGATGGTGAACTTCTATTAATTTGGTCACTTCTCTATTCATGATGTTCTGTAATGGTTTTTGACACACTTAATTATATATAATGCATGCGGATGAACCGACAATGGATGTACGGTGACAGACGTACCTTTGAGTACATTAAGGGCGTGCATAATTTTCTCGAAGTGGCTGAGGCAAACAAGCAGAATGGTTTTATGTGTTGTCCATGCCCTATCTATGAGAATACAAAGTCTTACTCTAACTGGAAAACCCTTCACATCCACCTACTTGAGAAGGGTTTCATGCCACACTATAATGTTTGGACCAAGCACGGAGAAAGAGGGGTTATGATGAAATACAACAAAGAAGAAGAGGATGATGGCAACTATCCATCCCCTAAATACGGTGATGCTACAACAGGGGAAGCTGAAGATCAAGAGGAACCAGATGATGTGCCCGATGACGATCCTCGCCGGGTCATTGTTGATGAAAAGAGACAGTGCCAAAGTGAAAAGGAGAAGTTAAAGTTTAATCGCATGTTAGAGGATCACAAAAAAGGGTTGTACCCAAATTTGCAAAGATGGCAACACAAAGCTTGGTACCACACTGGAATAGTTGCAATGGAAGGCAGGCAATGGTGTATCTGATGACGGATTTGAGAAGCTACTGAAAATAATGAAGAAGAAGCTTCCAAAGGATAACGAATTGCCCGACAGTATGTACGGAGCAAAGAAGGTTCTATGCCCTCTAGGATTGAAGGTGCAGAAGATACATGCATGCCCTAATGACTGCATCCTCTACCGTGGTGCGTATGAGGTTTTGAACGCATGCTCGGTATGCAATGCATTGCGGTATAAGATGTGATGAGATGACCCTGGTGATGTTGACGGCGAGCGCCCCAGGAAGAGGGTTCCTACCAAGGTGATGTGGTATGATCCTATAATACCACGGTTGAAACACCTGTTCATAAACAAAGAGCATGCCAAGTTGATGCGATGGCACAAAGAGGACCGTAATAAAGACGAGAAGTTGAGAGCACCCGTTGATGGGTCGCAGTGGAGAAAAATCGAGAGAAAGTGTGTGGGGGGGGGACTTTGCAGGTGACGCAAGGAATGTATGGTTTGATTTAAGCGCAGATGGCATTAATCCTTTTGGGGAGCAGAGAAGCAATCATAGCACCTGGCCTGTGACTCTATGTATCTATAACCTTCTGTTGGGGAACGTAGCAGAAATTCAAAATTTTCCTACGTGTCACCAAGATCTATCTATGGAGAAACCAGCAACGAGGGGAAGGAGAGTGCATCTACATACCCTTGTAGATCGCTAAGCGGAAGCGTTCAAGAGAACGGGGTTGAAGGAGTCGTACTCGTCGTGATCCAAATCACCGGAGATCCTAGTGCCGAACGGACGACACCTCCGCGTTCAACACACGTACAGCTCGGTGATGTCTCCCATGCCTTGATCCAGCAAGGAGAGAGGGAGAGGTTGAGGAAGACTCCATCCAGCAGCAGCACAACGGCGTGGTGGTGGTGGAGGAGCGTGGCAATCCTGCAGGGCTTCGCCAAGCACCTACGGGAGAGGAGGAGGTGTCACGGGAGGGAGGGAGGCGCCAGGGCTTCAGGTGCGGCTGCCCTCCCTCCCCTCCACTATATATAGGGGCAAGGGAGAGGGGGAGGGCGCAGCCTTGCCCCTTCCTCCAAGGAAGGGGTGCGGCCAAGGGGGGAGGAGTGCCTCCCAAGTCAAGTGGAGGCCTCCCCCTTTAGGGTTTTCCCCTTCCATGCGCATGGGCCTTGGGGGGGGGGGGCTGGTGCCCTTGGCCCATTAAGGCTAGGGCGCCCCCCTACAGCCCATGCTACTGTATTGGACGTGGTGGAACAATTTCCGGACCTCCGGACCCCTCCGGAATCCTCCGGAACCTTCTGGAAGCTTCCCGGTACAATACCGAAAAAACCCGAACTTTTTCCGGAACCTGAACAACAACTTTCCATATATAAATCTTTACCTCCGGACCATTCCGGAACTCCTCGTGACGTTCGGGATCTCATCCGGGACTCCGAACAACATTCGGTAACCACATACAAACTTCCTTTATAACCCTAGCGTCATCGAACCTTAAGTGTGTAGACCCTACGGGTTCGGGAACCATGCAGACATGACCGAGACGTTCTCCGGTCAATAACCAACAGCGGGATCTGGATACCCATGTTGGCTCCCACATGTTCCACGATGATCTCATCAGATGAACCACGATGTCAAGGACTCAATCGATCCCGTATACAATTCCTTTTGTCTAATGGTATTATACTTGCCCGAGATTCGATCGTCGGTATACCGATACCTTGTTCAATCTCTTTACCGGCAAGTCTCTCTACTCGTTCCGTAACACATCATCCCGTGATCAACCCCTTGGTCACATTGTGCACATTATGATGATGTCCTACCGAGTGGGCCCAGAGATACCTCTCCATTTACACGGAGTGACAAATCCCAGTCTCGATTCGTGCCAACCCAACAGACACTTTCGGAGATACCTGTAGTGCACCTTTATAGCCACCCAGTTACGTTGTGACGTTTGGTACACCCAAAGCATTCCTACGGTATCCGGGAGTTGCACAATCTCATGGTCTAAGGAAAAGATACTTGACATTAGAAAAGCTTTAGCATACGAACTACACGATCTTTGTGCTAGGCTTAGGATTGGGTCTTGTCCATCACATCATTCTCCTAATGATGTGATCCCGTTATCAATGACATCCAATGTCCATGGTCAGGAAACCGTAACCATCTATTGATCAACGAGCTAGTCAACTAGAGGCTTGCTAGGGACATGGTGTTGTCTATGTATCCACACATGTATCTGAGTTTCCTATCAATATAATTATAGCATGGATAATAAACGATTATCATGAACAAGGAAATATAATAATAACTAATTTATTATTGCCTCTAGGGCATATTTCCAACAGTCTCCCACTTGCACTAGAGTCAATAATCTAGTTCACATCGCCATTTGATTAACACTCACAGGTCACATCACCATGTGACCAACATCCAAAGAGTTTACTAGTGTCACTAAACTAGTTCACATCATCATGTGATTAAGACTCAATGAGTTCTGGGGTTTGATCATGTTTTGCTTGTAAGAGAGGTTTTAGTCAACGGGTCTGCAACATTCAGATCCGTATGTACTTCGCAATTCTCTATGTCATATTGTAAATGCTGCTTCCACGCTCCACTTGGAGCTATTCCAAATGGTTGCTCCACTATACGTATCCGGTTTGCTACTCAGAGTCATTCAGATAGGTGTTAAAGCTTGCATCGACGTAACCCTTTACGCCGAACTCTTTATCACCTCCATAATCGAGAAACATGTCCTTATTTACTTCAAGGACAATTTTGACCGCTGTCCAATGATCCATTCCTGGATCATTCTTGTACCCCTTGACTGACTCATGGCAAGGCACGCTTCCGGTGCGGTACACAACACAGCATACTATAGAGCCTACGTCTGAAGCATAGGGGACGACCTTCGTCCTTTCTCTCTTTTCTGCCGTGGTCGAGCTTTAAGTCTTAACTTCATACCTTACATCTCAGGCAAGAACTCCTTTGACTGATCAATCTTGAACACCTTCAAGATCATGTCAAGGTATATGCTCATTTGAAAGTACCATTAAGCATTTTTGATCTATCCTCATAGATCTTGATGCTCAATGTTCAAGTAGCTTAATCCAGGTTTTCTATTGAAAAACACCTTTCAAATAACCCTATATGCTTTCCAGAAAATTCTACATCATTTCTGATCATCAATATGTCAACAACATATACTCATCAGAAATTCTATAGTGCTCCCACTCACTTCTTTGGAAATACAAGTTTCTCATAAACTTTGTATAAACCCAAAATCTTTGATCATCTTATCAAAATGCATATTCCAACTCCGAGATGCTTACTCCAGTCCTTAGAAGGATCGCTGGAGCCAGCATACCTTTTAGCATCCTTAGGATCGACAAAACTTTTCTGATTGTATCACATACAACCTTTCCTTACGAAAACTGGTAAGGAAACTCGTCTTGACATCCATCTGCCAGATTTCATAAATGCAGCTAATGCTAACATGATTCCTACGGACTTAAGCATCGCTACAGATGGGAAAATCTCATCTTAGTCAACTCCTTGAACTTGTGAAAAACTCTTCGCCACAAGTCGAGCTTCATAGATGGTGACATTACCGTCCACGTCCATCTTCTTCTTAAAGATCCATTTATTTCAATGGCTTGCCGATCATCGGGCAAGTCCACCAAAGTCCATGCTTTGTTATGATACATGGATCCTATCTCGGATTTCATGGCTTCTAACCATTTGTCGGAATATGGGCCCACCATCGCTTCTCCATAGCTCGTAGGTTCATTGTTGTCTAGCAACATGACCTTCAAGACAGGATTACTGTACCACTCTGAAGTAGTACGCATCCTTGTTAACCTACGAGGTTCGGTAGTGACTTGATCCGAAGCATCATGATCACTATCATAAGCTTCCGCTTCAATTGGGGTAGGTGCCACATGAACAACTTCCTGTGCCCTGCTACACACTTGTTGAAGTGATGGTTCAATAACCTCATCAAGTCTGCACCATCCTCCCACTCAACTTTCCGAGACAAACTTTTCCTCGAGAAAGGACCCGATTCAAGAAACAATCCCTATTGCTTTCGGATCTGAATTAGGAGGTATACCCAACTGTTTTGGGTGTCCTATGAAGATGCATTTTATCCGCTTTGGGTTCGAGCTTATCAACCTGAAACTTTTTCACATAAGCGTCGCAGCCCCAAACTTTTAAGAAATGACAGCTTAGGTTTCTCTAAACCATAGTTCTCACGGTGTCATCTCAACGGAATTACGTGGTGCCCTATTAAAGTGAGTGCGGTTGTCTCTAATGCCTAACCCATGAACCATAGTGGTAATTCGATAAGAGACATCATGGTACGCACCATATCCAATAGGGTGCAACTATGATGTTCGGACACACCATCACACTATGGTGTTCCAGGCGGTATTAATTGTGAAAATATTTCCACAATGTCTTAATTGCGTGCCAAAGCTCGTAACTCAGATACTCATCTCTATGATCATATCATAGACATTTTATCCTCTTGTCACGATGATCTTCAACTTCACTCTGAAATTACTTGAACCATTCAATAATTCAGACTTGTGTTTCATCAAGTAAATATACTCAGTATCTACTCAAATCATCCGTGAAGTAAGAACATAACGATATTCACTACATGCCTTAGCACTCATTGGACTGCACACATCAAAATGTGTTGCTTCCAACAAGTTGCTATCTTGTTCCATTTTACTGAAACCGAGGCTTTTCAGTCATCTTGCCTATGTGGTATGATTTGCATATCTCAAGTGATTCAAAATCAAGTGAGTCCAAACGATCCATCTGCATGGAGTTTCTTCATGCATATACACCAATAGACATGGTTTGCATGTCTCAAACTTTTCAAAACGAGTGAGTCTAAAGATCCATCAACATGGAGCTTCATCATGCGTTTTACACCAATATGACTTACATGGCAGTGCCACAAGTAAGTGGTACCATCATTACTATCTTATATCCTTTTGGCATGAAAATGTGTATCACTATGATCGAGATTCAATAAACCATTCCTTTTTAGGTGCCAGACCATTGAAGGTATTATTCAAATAAACAGAGTAACCATTATTCTCCTTAAATGAATAACCGTGTTGCGACAGACATAATCCAATCATGTCTATGCTCAACGCAAACACCAATAACAATTATTTGGGTTTAACACCAATCTCGATGGTAGAGGGAGCATGCGATGCTTGATCACATCAACCTTGGAAACACTTACAACACGTATCGTCAGCTCACCTTTAGCTAGTCTCCGTTTATTCCGTAGCTTTTATTTCGAGTTACTAACACTTAGCAACCTAACCGATATCTAATACCCTGGTGCTACTACGAGTACTAGTAAAGTACATATTAACATAATGTATATCCAATATACTTCTATCGACCTTGCCAGCCTTCTTATCTACCAAGTACCTAGGGTAATTCTGCTCCAGTGGTTGTTTCCCTTATTACAGAAGCACTTAGTCTCGGGTTTGGGTTCAACCTTGGGTTTCTTCACTGGAGCAGCAACTGATTTGCCGTTTCATGAAGTGTCCCTTCTTGCCCTTGCCCTTCCTGAAACTAGTGGTTTCACCAACCATCAACAATTGATGCTCCTTCTTGATTTCTACTTTTGCGGTGTCAAACATCGTGAATACCTCAAGGATCATCATATCTA
Source organism: Triticum dicoccoides (assembly GCF_002162155.2). Lineage (NCBI taxonomy): Eukaryota > Viridiplantae > Streptophyta > Magnoliopsida > Poales > Poaceae > Triticum > Triticum dicoccoides. The sequence goes on along the minus strand of NC_041381.1, from coordinate 341,470,811 downwards.
TCCCTGATATGTTATAGTTCATCACGAAGCTCTAGCAGCTTGGTGGCAATGACTTTGGAGAAACATCACCATCTCATCTGGAAGATCAACTCCCACTCGGTTCAAGTGATTTTTGCACTCAGACAATCTGAGCATTAGCCCAACGATTGAGCTTTTCTCCCTTAGTTTGCACGTTAAGAAAATCGTCGGAGGTCTTATACCTCTTGACGTGGGCACGAGCCTGAAATCCCAATTTCAGCCCTCGAAACATCTCATATGTTCCGCGATGTTTCAAAAAAGTCTTTGGTGCCTCAACTCTAAACCGTTTAACTGAACTATCACGTAGTTATCAAAACGTGTATGTCCGATGTTCGCAACATCCACAAACGATGTTTGGGGTTCTGCACACTGAGCGGTGCATTAAGGACATAAGCTTTTTTACTGTCCGCATAATCGCTACTGTCAACTTTCAACTATATTTTCTCTAGGAACATATCTAAACAGTGGAACTAAAGCGCGAGCTTACAACATAATTTGCAAAGATCTTTTGACTATGTTCAGGATAATTAAGTTCATCTTATGAACTCCCACTCAGATAGACATCCCTCTAGTCATCTAAGTGATTACATGATCCGAGTCAACTAGGCCGTGTCCGATCATCACGTGAGACGGACTAGTCATCATCGGTGAACATCTTCATGTTAATCGTATCTACTACACGACTCATGCTCGACCTTTCGGTCTCTGTGTTCCGAGGCCATGTCTGTACATGCTAGGCTCGTCAAGTTAACCCTAAGTGTTTTGCATGTGTAAAACTGTCTTACACCCGTTGTATGTGAACGTAAGGATCTATCACACCCGATCATCACGTGGTGCTTCGAAACGACGAACTTTAGCAACGGTGCACAGTTAGGGGAGAACACTTCTTGAAATTGTTGTAAGGGATCATCTTATTTACTACCATCGTTCTAAGTAAACAAGATGCATAAACATAATAAACATCACATGCAATTATATAGTAGTGACATGATATGGCCAATATCATATAGCTCCACTGATCTCCATCTTTGGGGCTCCATGATCATCATCGTCACCGGCATGACACCATGATCTCCATCATCGTGTCTTCATGAAGTTGTCTCGCCAACTATTACTTCTACTACTATGGCTACCGGTTAGCAATAAAGTAAAGTAATTACATGGCGTTGTTCAATGACACGCAGGCCATACAATAAATAAAGACAACTCCTATGGCTCCTGCCGGTTGTCATACTCATCGACATGCAAGTCGTGATTCCTATTACAAGAACATGATCAATCTCATACATCACATATATTCATCACATTCTTCTTGGCCATATCACATCACATAGCATACCCTGCAAAAACAAGTTAGACGTCCTCTAATTGTTGTTTGCATGTTTTACGTGGCTGCTATGGGTTTCTAGCAAGAACGTTTCTTATGTACGCAAAACCACAACGTGATACGTCAATTGCTATTTACCCTTCATAAGGACCCTTTTCATCGAATCCGTTCTGACTAAAGTGGGAGAGACTAGCACCCGCTAGCCACCTTATGCACCAAGTGCATGTCAGTCGGTGGAACCTGTCTCACGTAAGTGTACGTGTAAGGTCGGTCCGGGCCGCTTCACCCCACAATACCGTCGAAACAAGATTGGACTAGTAACGGTAAGCATATTGAACAACATCAACGCCCACAACTACTTTGTGTTCTACTCGTGCAAAGAATCTACGCAATAGACCTAGCTCATGATGCCACTGTTGGGGAACGTAGCAGAAATTCAAAATTTTCCTACGTGTCATCAAGATCTATCTATGGAGAAACCAGCGACGAGGGGAAGGAGAGTGCATCTACATACCCTTGTAGATCTCTAAGCAGAAGCGTTCAAGAGAACGGGGTTGAAGGAGTCGTACTCGTCGTGATCCAAATCACCGGAGATCCTAGTGCCGAACGGACGGCACCTCCGCGTTCAACACACGTACAGCCCGGTGACGTCTCCCATGCCTTGATCCAGCAAGGAGAGAGGGAGATGTTGAGGAAGACTCCATCCAGCAGCAGCACAACGGCGTGGTGGTGGTGGAGGAGTGTGGCAATCCTGCAGGGCTTCGCCAAGCACCTACGGGAGAGGAGGAGGTGTCACGGGAGGAAGGGAGGCACCAGGGCTTCAGGTGCGGCTGCCCTCCCTCCCCTCCACTATATATATGGGCAAGGGAGAGGGGGAGGGCGCAGCCTTGCCCCTTCCTCCAAGGAAGGGGTGCGGCCAAGGGGGGAGGAGTGCCTCCCAAGTCAAGTGGAGGCCTCCCCCTTTAGGGTTTTCCCCTCCCATGCGCATGGGCCTTGGGGGGGCTGGTGCCCTTGGCCCATTGAGGCTAGGGCGCCCCCCTACAGCCCATGCTACTGTATTGGACGTGGTGGAACAATTTCCGGACCTCCGGACCCCTCCGGAATCCTCCGGAACCTTCTGGAAGCTTCCCGGTACAATACCGAAAAACCCGAACTTTTTCCGGAACCCGAACAACAACTTTCCATATATACATCTTTACCTCCGGACCATTCCGGAACTCCTCGTGACATCCGGGATCTCATCCGGGACTCTGAACAACATTCGGTAACCACATACAAACTTCCTTTATAACCCTAGCGTCATCGAACCTTAAGTGTGTAGACCCTACGGGTTCGGGAACCATGCAGACATGACCGAGACGTTCTCCGGTCAATAACCAATAGCGGGATCTGGATACCCATGTTGGCTCCCACATGTTCCACGATGATCTCATCGGATGAACCACGATGTCAAGGACTCAATCGATCCCATATACAATTCCTTTTGTCTAACGGTATTATACTTGCCCGAGATTCGATCGTCGGTATACCGATACCTTGTTCAATCTCGTTACTGGCAAGTCTCTCTACTCGTTTCGTAACACATCATCCTGTGATCAACCCCTTGGTCACATTGTGCACATTATGATGATGTCCTACCGAGTGGGCCCAGAGATACCTCTCCTTTTACACGGAGTGACAAATCCCAGTCTCGATTCGTGCCAACCCAACAGACACTTTCTTAGATACCTGTAGTGCACCTTTATAGCCACCCAGTTACGTTGTGACGTTTGGTACACCTGTGACGCCCTCGATTCAATCGTACACTAATCATACACGCAAATGTGTACGATCAAGATCAAGGACTCACGGGAAGATATCACAACACAACTCTAGACACAAATTAAAATAATACAAGCTTTATATTACAAGCCAGGGGCCTCGAGGGCTCGAATACATCAGCTTGAATACAAACGAGTCAGCGGAAGCAACAATATCTGAGTACAGACATGAGTTAAACAAGTTTGCCTTAAGAAGGCTAGCACAAAAGCATCTACGATCGAAAAGGCAAGGCCTCCTGCCTGGGAGCCTCCTAATTACTCTTGGTCGTCGGCGTCCGTCACGTGGTAGTAGGCACCCTCGGGGTAGCAGCCGTCGTCAAAGGTGGCATCTGGCTCCTGGACTCCACCATCTGGTTGCAACAACCAGAAAGAAGAAAGAAGGGGGAAAAGGGGGAGCAAAGCAACCGTGAGTACTCATCCAAAGTACTCGCAAGCAAGGATCTACACTACATATGCAACATTATCAAAGGAAGGCTGTATATGTGGACTGGGCTGCAGAAATGCCAGAATAGAGAGAAGGTCTAGTCCTATCGAAGACTAGCATCTTCTGGAAACCACCATCTTGCAGCAAACAGGAGGGAGTAGAGTAGCATAAAGTAAAGCGGTAGTAGTGTTATCAACCTCGGCCAGAGATCCTTTCTCGACTCCCTGCGAGAAAGCAATCCCAGAGCCATACTATCCAGTTATCATCACAATCAACTCCTCATCACCATCCAGTTCTCATCACAAGTATCCAGTTCTAGTTGTATCGATCGGGATACAACTCCAAGTGTCCGTTACCGTAGGACAGGCTATGCATAGATTAGTTCTTCCCTGCAGGGGTGCACCAACTTACCCACCACGCTCGATTGACTCCGGCCGGACACACTTTCCAGGGTCATGCCCGGCCTCGGCCAAACAATACGCCGCAACCCGACCTAGGCTTAAGTAGAGAGGTCAAGCACGCCGGACTAAACCTATGCCCCCAGGGGTCATGGGCCATCTCCCTGGAAACTCCTGCACGTTGCGAACGCGGCCGGTGAGCAGACCTAGCTACCTCCCTAAAAAGGCAGGAGCTTACCAGTCCAACCCGGCGCGCGCCGCTCCGTCGCTGATGTCTATTAAGCTTCGGCTGATGCATACGACGCAGAACGCCCATACTATGCCCACGTGATGGTTAGTGCTATCAGGCCAGAGGCCCCTCGGATCAAATATCCAAATCGTAGTGGATTAGGAACGCGCGGTAACAAGCAGAGACTCACGAAAGAGGTGACCCCGTTGCCCCGTCTCGAGGACTTGCGGCAAGGGCTAAGAATGCCCGGCCACGCCTCGTAATTATCTCACGGGCACCTTCCAGGTCAACCCGTCTCCACATCACTTTCCAAGTAACAGTTGTAAAGTCCAAGTATCCGTGTGTCCAAACATCAAGAGGAAAACCCAAGGAATCACCCTCGGTGGGTTCCACTCAACGTAATCATCAAGGTGAACGTAGAGGAATCACCCTCGAGGTTCACACTTGAGGGGTTGCACGACAGAGTCGTATCGGAAGTGGTTAAAGAGGAAATCACCCTCGATGACCATGACCGAATAGCTACACTACAGGGTTAACATCAGAAGTGTTGTAGAGGTCTCACCCTCGGCACTCGATAGTATCCCAGTAGTGTCGAGCAACTAAGGGGAAAGTGATGTGCGGTGCAGGGGCCTGGTCTTCGATCCCGTTGATCGGGTCTTCAATGATGAAGCAGGGGCAACAAGGACAAGGTGGGGGTCACTGATGGATCACTAACCAACCTATACTAAGCAGTTTAGGATAAGCCGGTAAGGTAACAATAAGCAGGTTACAAAAGGAGGCTATGCATCAGAATAGGAGCAAACAATAACAATAGCAAAATCTAATGCAAGCATGAGAGAATGGAATGGGCGATATCGGGATGATCAAAGGGGGGGCTTGCCTGGTTGCTCTGGCAAGGAGGGGGTCGTTGTCGACGACGTAGTCGATCACCGGGGCATCAGCGGCCTCGGGGTCTACCGGAGAGAAGAGGGGGAAGAAACAGTAAATATAAAGCAAACAAAGCATCACAAAGCATAACGTGGCAATATGTTGTGCCGGGAGTGACCTAACGTATGGCTACACGATATAGGTGAAGGGAGAATTCAACCGGGAATGTATTCCCGGTTCCGGACCTGTGTCAGACAGATGACCAGAGGGGGAAAGTTCCATGTTCAGCATGCTAGGGGCATGTGACAGATGAACGGACCGCATATTCGGATTTGTTGGATTTTTCTGAGCAACTTTCATATAGACAACATTTTCATCGGAGCTACGGTTTAAAAGTTACGGATTTTCAAAGTTTAAACCAATTTCTGAATTATTTTAAAAGAAGAAAAGGTTTATTGCGCCAGTAGTGACGTCAGCATTGCGTCAGCTCTGCTGACCAGTCAAACTGACAGGTGGGACCCACCTGTCAGCCTCTCTGTCTAACATAGGCTTGACTAAGCTAACAGGGTTAGTTAGGGGGCGTGGGCCCCAGCAGTCAGTGACTGGTTAGGTTAACTAATTAGTTTTATTTATAGAACCGGTTTAGTTAATCTAATTACGTGGTGGGGCCCGCACGTCAGTGTCACAGAGAAGCCCAGTCAGCATGTTGACTGGTCAAACCAGTCAACAGGGTCCCGTGGGGCCCAGCGTCAGTGACTCAGGTGATGGGGCCCACGCATCCATGTTGGTGGCTGCGCCGGGGAGGGCTCCGGCGACCAAGGCGACGGCGGCGCCTCGCCGGAGTTGGCCGGAGCCGCGCTACAGGGGGCCTCCGGACCTACGGCTTGGACCTAAGGGCGCGGCCCGGCACCGCGCACACGATGGTGACGATGACTGGCGTCGGGGACGACCGGAGCATCGCCGGCGACGGAAAAGGCGGCGACGACCTTCGGGCGTGTGATGGCGAAGGCGAAGCAGCGTGCTACGGAACGAAAGGAAGGGCTGGGGAGGATCCCCGTGGTGCGGCGAGTCCAACGGGCTTGAGCCCGTGACCAAAAGGTCACCGGAGTCTCGCCGGCGACGAGCTCCGCGGCGCTGCGTTCGGGCGCACGTGGGGAAGCAGCTAGGGGGCGCGGCAAGTAGGCAAGGAGAGGGAGAAGGTAGGAGAGCTCACCGAGCGGCACGCCGATGGCCCTTGGTAGCTTAGGAGCGCAGGGGAAGCCGGAATTCGAGGGATCTCGCCGGCGACAAGGGCGGAAGGGGACGAGCTCGTGCGACGTCAGCGGTGCTTCCCAGCTCCACCTGGGGGCACCAGACAACGGAGTCGACCCCGGCGGAGCTTCACGACAAGACGGCGGAGCGAGGCGGTGGCTGTGGCCGCGGTGACGACGGAGAACGGCGGCGAGCGCGCTCGGGAGAGGCGGGCGAGCGAGACAGGGTGGGGGAAAGAGCAGGTGGAGTGGGTGGTGCAAGTGGAGGCGGGGATCGAGGAGGCGAGGAGGCGCAAGCCTTATCCCCTCGCTCGGGCGATGCCGGCGAGGCGGGTCCGGCGGGGACGGGCGCGCTCTGCCTCGCCCGGTCGGAGGAACAGGAGGAGGGGGGAGAGCGACAGGAAAGGGGGAGTGGGCCGGCTGGGATGGGCCGACGGCCAGCTGGGCCTGTCTCTGCGGCCTTAGGCCCAGGGGCAGGGGGGGCAGGGGGCTGTGGGTCGCCGAGGCCCAAGGGGAGGCCAGGGCTCTCCCACCCCCTCTTCTTTTCCCTTTTTTTAAACAGCTTTTGCATTTTCTTTTCTTTTTCTTTTAGCCAATAAAGACTTTGCAAAAGATTATGCCATTGGACAAAATAATCTCAAAGAATTATTAGGCACTGCCAAAAAAAAAGATTGTGAGGCTTTAGAAATAGTTTGCCATTTTCATAAATTAAAAAGGCATTTAATTTATTTCTTAGGCCACTGTTTGAAGTAGCTTAGGCCACTCAAACCTTTTTGCAAAAATGTTGGTTCACCACCAAAATTAGTTCTGGATTATTCTGCACATGATGAACATTTTTGTTTTCATGTCTGAGCATTTTGAATTTCAGACAAAATTTGAATTTGAATTCAACTGGAATTTAAAAGAGAAAGGAGACAATTATGATCAGGAACATGTTTAGCAAAAAGATTAACTTAACCCCAGGGGTTACTGTAGCATCATTACACCGGGGTGTTACAACTCTCCTCCTCTAAAAGAAATTCTCGTCCCGAGAATTAAGAGGTAGAAGGGAAAAGATCGGGGTATTCGGCCCGGAGGTTATCTTCGCGTTCCCAAGTGGCTTCCTCTTTAGTATGATTCGACCATTGCACCTTGAGGAACTTGGTAACCTTCTGGCGTGTTCGACGTTCAGCTTCTTCAAGAATGCAGATCGGATGCTCCTTGTATGTGAGATCATCTTGAATTTCAATCAATTCCGGATCCACTTCACGTTCCGGATCCTTGAAGCATCGACGAAGTTGCGACACATGGAAGACGTCATGAACGTGAGAGAACTGAGGTGGCAACTCCAGTTGATAAGCCACCAGTCCACGACGGGCGAGAATACGGAAGGGACCAATGTAGCGAGGAGCTAACTTTCCCTTGACTCCGAACCGATGAGTGCCTCTCAAAGGAGTGACACGCAGATAAGCTTGTTCACCAGGTTGATAAGTTGAACCCCAGTGTTTCCGGTCATAGTTGCTCTTCTGGCGGGATTGGGCCGCCTTGAGATTATCCCGGACAATGCGAACCTGCTCTTCAGCTTGTTGAATAATGTCTGGACCAATGAGTGCTCGTTCCCCAGTTTCGGACCAATTCAGAGGGGTTCGGCACTTACGTCCATAAAGCACTTCAAAGGGTGCCATCTTCAAGCTGGCTTGATAGCTGTTGTTATAAGAGAACTCCGCATAAGGGAGAGATTCTTCCCACTTCTTGCCGAAAGAAATAACACAAGCTCGAAGCATGTCTTCAAGAATTTGATTGACTCGCTCGACTTGGCCTTGGGATTGGGGATGATAAGCAGTGCTCCAGGTAATATGAGTTCCCATTGCCTCTTGGAAACTATCCCAGAACTTAGAAGTGAAAATACTGCCGCGGTCTGAACTGATCTCCTTCGGAATGCCATGGAGTGACACAATTCTGGAGATATACAAGTTTGCTAATTGACTAGCAGTGATTGTCTCCTTGACTGGCAGAAAGTGAGCAACCTTCGAGAATTGGTCGATGACGACAAATATAGCATCATTACCTTTCTGAGACTTGGGAAGGCCAGTGACGAAGTCCATTTGGATCTTATCCCACTTCCATTCAGGAATCGGAAGCGGTTGTAGAAGTCCAGCCAGTTTCTGATGTTCTGCTGTGACGCGACGGCAAACGTCACATTCTTCAATATATCGAGCAATGTCTTGCTTCATCTTAGACCACCAGTACTTCTGACGGATGTCTAGATACATCTTGGTACTTCCCGGATGAATAGAGAGAGGGGTGTCATGTGCTTCTTTCATCACCTTCTCTGTCATAAGCTCGAACCGGGGTACGACAATGCGATCTCTGAAGTATAAGGTTCCATCTTCACCAAGTGAGAAATCTCTGGATTTCTCTAAGGCAAGATCCTTTTTCATCAGATCAACATGAGCATCTTTGGCTTGAGCAGACTTGATTGCTTTCAGAAGAGTTGGTTCCAAAACAAGGTTATTCAGAGAACCCTGTGGAACTAGTTGAAGGTTCAGCTTGCATAGCTCTTCATAAAGGCGGGGTTGAGCTTTGTAGACCTGGTGATTATTGCAATAAGACTTTCGGCTTAGGGCATCGGCCATTACATTAGCCTTGCCAGGTGTATAAGATATACCGCAGTTGTAGTCAGCAATAGCTTCCATCCATCGCTGCTGACGGAGGTTCAGATCTGGCTGAGTAAACAGGTACTTCAGACTCTGATGATCAGTGAAGATCTCACAACGATTACCGAGAAGGTATTGTCGCCATAGCTTCAATGCAAAGATAACCGCTGCAAGCTCAAGGTCATGAACCGGGTAGTTTTCTTCGTGAGGACGCACTTGACGGGAGGCATAGGCAATCACCCTGTGCTCTTGCATTAGAACACAACCTAATCCTTGACGTGAAGCGTCACAATAGATGACAAAGTCCTTGCGAGAATCAGGGGGAGCAAGCACTGGGGCAGAAGTCAGTTTATCCTTGAGTGCCTAGAAACTTTCCTGACATTTGTCTGTCCAATCGAACTTAACGCCTTTGTGAAGCAGATTAGTCAGTGGCTTGGCGATCTTGGAGAAGTTCTCGACAAAGCGGCGACAATAGCTGGCCAGTCCGAGAAAGCTTCTGACTTGCTTGACAGTCTTTGGAGGGGTCCAGTCAAGAATAGCCTGAACGCGCTCTGGGTTGACGGCAATACCATCCTTGGAGATAACATGACCAAGGTAGGTGACTTCGGGTAACCAGAATTCACACTTGGAATACTTGGCATAAAGTTGATGCTCTCGAAGCTTCTCCAGAACAAGACGAAGATGTTCAGCATGTTCTTCTTTATTCTTCGAATATACCAGTATATCATCCAGATAGACTACGACGAACTTGTCGAGGTAATCCATGAATATATAGTTCATCAGACGAGAGAATGTAGCTGGAGCATTGGTTAAATCGAATGACATGACAGTGTACTCGTAAGAACCATAACGAGTCACAAATGCGGTCTTTGGAATATCCTCTTCACGAACACGGATCTGGTGGTAACCCAACCTCAAGTCGAGTTTAGAGAATATCGATGAACCAGCCAGTTGATCATACAGATCATTGATCCGAGGAAGGGGATATTTGTTTTGAATTGTAGCTTGGTTGATAGGACGATAGTCTTGGACCAAACGGTTCGTACCGTCCTTCTTCTTGACGAAGAGAGAAGGTGCTCCCCAAGCAGAGGAACTTGGACTAATGAAACCCTTGTGAAGAGATTTGTCGATTTCCTCCTTAAGCTCAAGGAGTTCATGAGGTGGCATCTTGTAGGGTCGTTTTGCAATAGGAACGGTGCCTGGTATCAAGTCGATGACGAACTCGACAGCCCGGGCAGGGGGTATTCCTGGAAGTTCTTCAGGAAATACGTCTTGGAAGTTGCGAACGACTGGAATCTTTTCAATTCCCTCAAGAGGTGCCGCGTTCAACGCATTCAGCACATAAAGTCGTGCTTCAGCGTTCCGAACCAGACGAGCATTGTAGCTTACTATCTCATCTGAAGGGTGTAGAAGATGGACGGTTTTAGAGGCACAAACGATAGAAGCCGTATGTGCTTTCAACCAATCCATTCCCAGAATTAGGTCAATATTGGAAGACTTCAGAATAATGGGGGATGCAAAGAATTCCAACCCTTCGATTTCAACTGAAACGTTGTGGCTAATCATGGAGGTTTGGCATTGGCCCGCAGGGGTTTTTACCACTAGTGGAGTGTGCATCTCTTCGTATTTAATGCCATGCATGAATGCAAAATCTTCTGATACGAAAGAATGTGATGCTCCTGTATCGAATAAAACAGCAGCTGGTACTGAATTAACGAGAAGAGTACCCATCACAGTGGCAGGCTGGTCTTGAGCTTCATTCAGATCAACATGATTAGCATGCCCACGACCATAAGGTCTGGCATTGTTGTTATAGGGCTGATTGTTACGGCCATTTGAAGGTAGAGCCAACTGGCTCTTTTTCTGAGTGCACTTTTTAGCAAGGTGGCCGGGGCGGCCACATCTGAAGCACAGACCATCATTGGGATCGGGAGCAGGAGCTTGGGATGGTATAACTCGAAGAGGCTGCCTCTCTGGTGGAGGAGGCAGACGAGGTGCAGCATAGGACTGTCTTGGCGTAGGTGCAGTTGGACGATACATGTTGTGGGGAATCCATATCCGACGCTTCTGCGCTGACAGGCCCGAAGATGGGCCAGCATCACGGCTACGCCTGAGGGATCCCTGGTGTTCCTGAAGACCAGTCTCAACCTGAATAGCCTTGTTCACCAAGGTGGCGAAGTCGGCAAAGTCATGAACGAGTAATGCTAGCTTAATATCAGGGTGAAGTCCATCACGAAACTTCTCTTGCTTACGAGCATCAGTTGCAATGTCTTCTTCAGCATAACGGGACAATTCCAAGAATTCCCGCTGATAAGCATCTACAGACTTGTTGCCTTGGGTGAGGTTGCGGAACTCTCGCTTCTTCCTGTCCATGGTTCCCTGAGGAATGAAACGGGCACGGAAGGCAGCTTGGAAATCCGGCCAAGTAATGACCGTTCCAGCAGGTAGGGTACGCCTGTGGCTGTCCCACCATTGAGCAGCAGGACCCTTCAGAAAGAAAGATGCGAAGGTGACATAGCTGGCAGGGGCAACACTAGCAGACTCCATTTCATATGTGATGTCGCGGAGCCAGTCATCAGCATCAAGGGGTTGAGTTGAGCTGCGGTAGATAGATGGGTTGAGGCGCATGAAGTCCTGCAGAGTTACTCGGGTTGGATGTTGATTCATGTTCGGACGAGGAAACTGAGCCATCATTCCTTCCATGAACTGGTGAGTTAACTCAAACTGTTGCCTCATTCCAGTAAAGAATTCAGGCGGTGGTGGGTCGTTGGCACCACAGCCACGACCAGCGGGTCTAACCATCCTGCTAACATGTAACAAGGGTAGTTCAGCATTGAGCATTTGCAAAGATAAGGATCATTCATGATGAAAACATGCATAATGAAGGAGGTACGATGGATTCCACTCCGTAGTCAACACAACAGGGTGTGCACTACTCAAAAAGCTATTCTAAGGAATAACTATGGCTTCATCCAACTTCGGGGTGAATGTGGTCACGGGATCCTAATGTTAGTAAATTCATTTAACCCGAGTAGAAGAGAGTTCAGAGTCCCAGAGTATAGACGAGGAGTAAAAGATGCTAATACCACCCATATGGCGACGTGGGCCCGTAAGCCACACAGCCAAGTTAGTAAAATAGTTTTCAGTGACTAGACTCAACTTCGGCCAAGGAGTTGGAAAGGGGGCTACCTACAGGCAGTCGGCTCTGATACCAACTTGTGACGCCCTCGATTCAATCGTACACTAATCATACACGCAAATGTGTACGATCAAGATCAAGGACTCACGGGAAGATATCACAACACAACTCTAGACACAAATTAAAATAATACAAGCTTTATATTACAAGCCAGGGGCCTCGAGGGCTCGAATACATCAGCTTGAATACAAACGAGTCAGCGGAAGCAACAATATCTGAGTACAGACATGAGTTAAACAAGTTTGCCTTAAGAAGGCTAGCACAAAAGCATCTACGATCGAAAAGGCAAGGCCTCCTGCCTGGGAGCCTCCTAACTACTCTTGGTCGTCGGCGTCCGTCACGTGGTAGTAGGCACCCTCGGGGTAGCAGCCGTCGTCAAAGGTGGCATCTGGCTCCTGGACTCCACCATCTGGTTGCAACAACCAGAAAGAAGAAAGAAGGGGGAAAAGGGGGAGCAAGGCAACCGTGAGTACTCATCCAAAGTACTCGCAAGCAAGGATCTACACTACATATGCAACATTATCAAAGGAAGGCTGTATATGTGGACTGGGCTGCAGAAATGCCAGAATAGAGAGAAGGTCTAGTCCTATCAAAGACTAGCATCTTCTGGAAACCACCATCTTGCAGCAAACAGGAGGGAGTAGAGTAGCATAAAGTAAAGCGGTAGTAGTGTTATCAACCTCGGCCAGAGATCCTTTCTCGACTCCCTGCGAGAAAGCAATCCCAGAGCCATACTATCCAGTTATCATCACAATCAACTCCTCATCACCATCCAGTTCTCATCACAAGTATCCAGTTCTAGTTGTATCGATCGGGATACAACTCCAAGTGTCCGTTACCGTAGGACAGGCTATGCATAGATTAGTTCTTCCCTGCAGGGGTGCACCAACTTACCCACCACGCTCGATTGACTCCGGCCGAACACACTTTCCAGGGTCATGCCCAGCCTCGGCCAAACAATACGCCGCAACCCGACCTAGGCTTAAGTAGTGAGGTCAAGCACGCCGGACTAAACCTATGCCCCCAGGGGTCATGGGCCATCTCCCCGGAAACTCCTGCACGTTGCGAACGCGGCCGGTGAGCAGACCTAGCTACCTCCCTAAAAAGGCAGGAGCTTACCAGTCCAACCCGGTGCGCGCCGCTCCGTCGCTGACGTCTATTAAGCTTCGGCTGATGCATACGACGCAGAACGCCCATACTATGCCCACGTGATGGTTAGTGCTATCAGGCCAGAGGCCCCTCGGATCAAATATCCAAATCGTAGTGGATTAGGAACACGCGGTAACAAGCAGAGACTCACGAAAGAGGTGACCCCGTTGCCCCGTCTCGAGGACTTGCGGCAAGGGCTAAGAATGCCCGGCCACGCCTCGTAATTATCTCACGGGCACCTTCCAGGTCAACCCGTCTCCACATCACTTTCCAAGTAACAGTTGTAAAGTCCAAGTATCCGTGTGTCCAAACATCAAGAGGAAAACCCAAGGAATCACCCTCGGTGGGTTCCACTCAATGTAATCATCAAGGTGAACGTAGAGGAATCACCCTCGAGGTTCACACTTGAGGGGTTGCACGACAGAGTCGTATCGGAAGTGGTTAAAGAGGAAATCACCCTCGATGACCACGACCGAATAGCTACACTACAGGGTTAACATCAGAAGTGTTGTAGAGGTCTGACCCTCGGCACTCGATAGTATCCCAGTAGTGTCGAGCAACTAAGGGGAAAGTGATGTGCGGTGCAGGGGCCTGGTCTTCGATCCCGTTGATCGGGTCTTCAATGATGAAGCAGGGGCAACAAGGACAAGGTGGGGGTCACTGATGGATCACTAACCAACCTATACTAAGCAGTTTAGGATAAGCCGGTAAGGTAACAATAAGCAGGTTACAAAAGGAGGCTATGCATCAGAATAGGAGCAAACAATAACAATAGCAAAATCTAATGCAAGCATGAGAGAATGGAATGGGCGATATCGGGATGATCAAAGGGGGGGCTTGCCTGGTTGCTCTGGCAAGGAGGGGGTCGTTGTCGACGACGTAGTCGATCACCGGGGCATCAGCGGCCTCGGGGTCTACCGGAGAGAAGAGGGGGAAGAAACAGTAAATATAAAGCAAACAAAGCATCACAAAGCATAACGTGGCAATATGTTGTGCCGGGAGTGACCTAACGTATGGCTACACGATATAGGTGAAGGGAGAATTCAACCAGGAATGTATTCCCGGTTCCGGACCTATGTCAGACAGATGACCGGAGGGGGAAAGTTCCATGTTCAGCATGCTAGGGGCATGTGACAGATGAACGGACCGCATATTCGGATTCGTTGGATTTTTCTGAGCAACTTTCATATAGAAAACATTTTCATCGGAGCTACGGTTTAAAAGTTACGGATTTTCAAAGTTTAAACCAATTTCTGAATTATTTTAAAAGCAGAAAAGGTTTATTGCGCCAGTAGTGACGTCAGCATTGCGTCAGCTCTGCTGACCAGTCAAACTGACAGGTGGGACCCACCTGTCAGCCTCTCTGTCTAACAGAGGCTTAACTAAGCTAACAGGGTTAGTTAGGGGGCGTGGGCCCCAGCAGTCAGTGACTGGTTAGGTTAACTAATTAGTTTTATTTATAGAACCGGTTTAGTTAATCTAATTACGTGGTGGGGCCCGCACGTCAGTGTCACAGAGAAGCCCAGTCAGCATGTTGACTGGTCAAACCAGTCAACAGGGTCCCGTGGGGCCCAGCGTCAGTGACTCAGGTGATGGGGCCCACGCATCCATGTTGGTGGCTGCGCCGGGGAGGGCTCCGGCGACCAAGGCGACGGCGGCGCCTCGCCGGAGTTGGCCGGAGCCGCGCTACAGGGGGCCTCCGGACCTACGGCTTGGACCTAAGGGCGCGACCCGGCACCGCGCACACGATGGTGACGATGACTGGCGTCGGGGACGACCGGAGCATCGCCGGCGACGGAAAAGGCGGCGACGACCTTCGGGCGTGTGATGGCGAAGGCGAAGCAGCGTGCTACGGAACGAAAGGAAGGGCTGGGGAGGATCCCTGTGGTGCGGCGAGTCCAACGGGCTTGAGCCCGTGACCAAAAGGTCACCGGAGTCTCGCCGGCGACGAGCTCCGCGGCGCTGTGTTCGGGCGCACGTGGGGAAGCAGCTAGGGGGTGCGCCAAGTAGGCAAGGAGAGGGAGAAGGTAGGAGAGCTCACCGAGCGGCACGCCGATGGCCCTTGGTAGCTTAGGAGCGCAGGGGAAGCCGGAATTCGAGGGATCTCGCCGGCGACAAGGGCGGAAGGGGACGAGCTCGTGCGACGTCAGCGGTGCTTCCCAGCTCCACCTGGGGGCACCAGACGACGGAGTCGACCCCGGCGGAGCTTCACGACAAGACGGTGGAGCGAGGCGGTGGCTGTGGCCGCGGTGACGACGGAGAACGGCGGCGAGCGCGCTCGAGAGAGGCGGGCGAGCGAGACAGGGTGGGGGAAAGAGCAGGTTGAGTGGGTGGTGCAAGTGGAGGCGGGGATCGAGGAGGCGAGGAGGCGCAAGCCTTATCCCCTCGCTCGGGCGATGCCGGCGAGGCGGGTCCGGCGGGGACGGGCGCGCTCTGCCTCGCCCGGTCGGAGGAACAGGAGGAGGGGGGAGAGCGACAGGAAA
>NC_041381.1:341437609-341455001 GCF_002162155.2 Triticum dicoccoides | reverse complement strand
ACGGAGTCGACCCCGGCGGAGCTTCACGACAAGACGGCGGAGCGAGGCGGTGGCTGTGGCCGCGGTGACGACGGAGAACGGCGGCGAGCGCGCTCGGGAGAGGCGGGCGAGCGAGACAGGGTGGGGGAAAGAGCAGGTGGAGTGGGTGGTGCAAGTGGAGGCGGGGATCGAGGAGGCGAGGAGGCGCAAGCCTTATCCCCTCGCTCGGGCGATGCCGGCGAGGCGGGTCCGGCGGGGACGGGCGCGCTCTGCCTCGCCCGGTCGGAGGAACAGGAGGAGGGGGGAGAGCGACAGGAAAGGGGGAGTGGGCCGGCTGGGATGGGCCGACGGCCAGCTGGGCCTGTCTCTGCGGCCTTAGGCCCAGGGGCAGGGGGGGCAGGGGGCTGTGGGTCGCCGAGGCCCAAGGGGAGGCCAGGGCTCTCCCACCCCCTCTTCTTTTCCCTTTTTTTTAAACAACTTTTGCATTTTCTTTTCTTTTTCTTTTAGCCAATAAAGACTTTGCAAAAGATTATGCCATTGGACAAAATAATCTCAAAGAATTATTAGGCACTGCCAAAAAAAGATTGTGAGGCTTTAGAAATAGTTTGCCATTTTCATAAATTAAAAAGGCATTTAATTTATTTCTTAGGCCACTGTTTGAAGTAGCTTAGGCCACTCAAACCTTTTTGCAAAAATGTTGGTTCACCACCAAAATTAGTTGTGGATTATTCTGCACATGATGAACATTTTTGTTTTCATGTCTGAGCATTTTGAATTTCAGACAAAATTTGAATTTGAATTCAACTGGAATTTAAAAGAGAAAGGAGACAATTATGATCAGGAACATGTTTAGCAAAAAGATTAACTTAACCCCAGGGGTTACTGTAGCATCATTACACCGGGGTGTTACAACACCCAAAGCATTCCTACGGTATCCGGGAGTTGCACAATCTCATGGTCTAAGGAAAAGATACTTGACATTAGAAAAGCTTTAGCATACGAACTACACGATCTTTGTGCTAGGCTTAGGATTGGGTCTTGTCCATCACATCATTCTCCTAATGATGTGATCCCGTTATCAATGACATCCAATGTCCATGGTTAGGAAACCGTAACCATCTATTGATCAACGAGCTAGTCAACTAGAGGCTTGCTAGGGACATGGTGTTGTCTATGTATCCACACATGTATCTGAGTTTCCTATCAATACAATTATAGCATGGATAATAAACGATTATCATGAACAAGGAAATATAATAATAACTAATTTATTATTGCCTCTAGGGCATATTTCCAACACCTTCCTCCTTGGCTGTGCATGAAGCGGAAATTCATTATGATGCCAGTGCTCATCCAAGGCCCTAAGCAACACGACAACGGCATTGATGTGTACCTGAGGCCATTAGTTGAAGAACTTTTACAACTGTGGAATGGAAAAGGTGTACGTGTGTGGGATGAGCACGACCAGCAGGAATTTGACCTACATGCGTTGCTGTTTGTAACATCAATGATTGGCCTGCTCTCATAACCTTTCAGGAGGAGATAAATAAGGGATACCACGCATGCACGCATTGTTTAGATGACACCGGAAGTATATGTTTGGACAAATGCAGGAAGAATGTGTACCTGGGGCATCATCGATTTCTTCCGACCAACCATCAATGTCGAAAGAAAGGCAAGCATTTCAAAGGCGAGGCAGATCACCCAAAGAAGCCCACCGTTCGTACTAAGGATCACATACTTGCTATGGTCAATGATTTACAAGTAATCTTTGGAAAGGGTCCCAGTGGACTATTGTTCCGAATGACGCCGAGGGGCGCACACCCATGTGGAAGAAGAAATCTATATTTTGGGACCTACCCCATTGGAAAGACCAAGAGGTCCGCTCTGTAATCGACATGATGCATGTGACAAAGAATCTTTGCATGAACCTGCTAGGCTTCTTGGGCGTGTATGGGAAGACAAAAGATACACCTGAGGCATGGGAGGACCAGCAACGTGTGCATGAAAAAGACGGCATGCCTCCAAAGCAGTATGAAGGTCTTGCCAGCTACGCTCTTACCAAAGAAGAGAAGGAAATCTTCTTTGAATGCCTGCTGAGTATGAAGGTCCTGTCTGGCTTCTCATCGAATATAAAGGGAATAACAAATATGGCAGAGAAAACGTTCCAGAACCTAAAGTCTCATGACTGTCACGTGATTATGACGCAACTGCTTCTGGTTGCATTGAGGGGGCTTCTACCGAAAAACGTTCGATTAGCCATTGTGAAGCTATGTGCATTCCTCAATGCAATCTCTTAGAAGGTGATCGATCCAGAAACCCTACCAAGGTTAAGGAGTGATTTGGCGCAACGTCTTGTCAGTTTCGAGCTGGTGTTTCCACCATCCTTCTTCAACATCATGACGCACGTCCTAGTTCATCTAGTCGACGAGATTGCCATTCTGGGCCATGTATTTCTACACAATATGTTCTCTTTTGAGAGGTTCACGGGAGTCTTAAATAAATATGTCCGTAACCGTGCTAGGCTAGAAGGAAGCATCTCCACGGGCTATCAAATAGAGGAGGTCATTGGATTTTGTGTTGACTTTATTCCTGGCCTTAAGAAGATTGGTCTCCCTCAATCGCGGTATGAGGGGAGACTGGCTGGAAAAGGCACGCTAGGAGAGGACTCCATAATATGTAGGGACGAGCATTCTTGGTCTCAAGCACACTACACAGTTTGAACACAAGAATATTCTGTGCTCCAAACACCCGGAGCAGTGTGACGACTAGATTACATTTGAACACATCAGGACTTACGACAGTTGGTTGCAAACATGTCTCTGAAGGAAATATGCCCTAGAGGCAATAATAAAGTTATTATTTATTTCCTTATATCATGATAAATGTTTATTATTCATGCTAGAATTGTATTAACCGAAAACATAATACATGTGTGAATACATAGAGAAACATAGTGTCACTAGTATGCCTCTACTTGACTAGCTCGTTGAATCAAAGATGGTTAAGTTTCCTAGCCATGGACAAAAGAGTTGTCATTTGATTAACGGGATCACATCATTAAGAGAATGATGTGATTGACATGACCCATTCCATTAGCCTAGCACTTGATCGTTTAGTATGTTGCTATTGCTTTCTTCATGACTTATACATGTTCCTGTAACTATGAGATTATGCAACTCCCGTTTATCAGAGGAACACTTTGGGTGCTACAAAACGTCACAACGTAACTGGGTGATTATAAAGGAGTACTACAGGTGTCTCCAAAGCTACATGTTGGGTTGGCGTATTTCGAGATTAGGTTTTGTCACTCCGATTATCGGAGAGGTATCTGTGGGCCCTCTCGGTAATGCACATCACTATAAGCCTTGCAAGCAATGTGACTAATGAGTTAGTTGCGGGATGATGCATTATGTAACGAGTAAAGAGACTTGCTGATAACGAGATTGAACTAGGTATTGGATACCTACGATCCAATCTCGGGCAAGTAACATACCGATGACAAAGGGAACAAAGTATGCTGTTATGCGGTTTGACCGATAAAGATCTTCGTAGAATATGTAGGAACCAATATGGGCATCCAGGTTCCGCTATTGGTTATTGACCGAGAATAGTTCTAGGTCATGTCTACATAGTTCTCGAACCCGTAGGGTCCGCACGCTTAATGTTACGATGACAGCTTTATTACGAGTTTATGAGTTTTGATGTACCGAAGGAGTTCAGAGTCTCGGATGAGATCGGGGACATGACGAGGAGTCTCGAAATGGTCGAGACGTAAAGATCAATATATTGGACGACTATATTCGGAGTTCGGAAAGGTTCCGAGTGATTCGGGTATTTTTTGGAGTACCGGAGAGTTACGGGAATTCGCCGGGGAGTATATGGGACTTATTGGGCCATACGGGAATAGAGGAGAGAGGCCAAAAGGAAGGAGGCCTGCGCCCCCCTCTGTTCCGAATTGGACAAGGGGCGCAGCCCCCTTTTCCTTCTTCCTCTCCCCCTCTTTCCCCTTCTCCTACTCCAACAAGGAAGGAGGGAGTAGGACTCCCCTTGGCGCGCCTCCTCCTAGGCCGGCCGCCCCCTCCTCCCTTGCTCCTTTATATACGGGGGCAGGGGGGCACCCCATAACACACAAGTTGATCTACGGATCGTTCCTTAGCCGTGTGCGGTGCCCCCCTCCACCATATTCCACCTCGGTCATATCATCGCGGAGTTTAGGCGAAACCCTGCGCCGGTAGAACATCATCATCGTCACCACGCCGTCGTGCTGACGGAACTCATCCCCGAAGCTTTACTGGATCGGAGCCCGGGGATCGTCATCGAGCTGAACGTGTGCTGAACTCGGAGGTGCCGTACGTTCGGTGCTTGGATCGGTCGGATCGTGAAGACGTACGACTACATCAACCGCGTTGTGCTAACGCTTCCGCTTACGGTCTACGAGGGTACGTAGACAACACTCTCCCCTCTCATTGCTATGCCATCACCATGATCTTGCATGTGCGTAGGAAATTTTTGAAATTACTACGTTCCCCAACAGTGGCATCCGATCCTAGGTTTTATGCGTTGATGTTATATGAACGAGTAGAACACAAGTGAGTTGTGGGCGATACAAGTCATACTGCTTACCAGCATGTCATACTTTGGTTCGGCGATATTGTTGGATGAAGCGGCCCGGACCAACATTACGCGTACGCTTACGCGAGACTGATTTTACCGCCGTGCTTTGCACACAGGTGACTAGCGGGTGTCTGTTTCTCCAACTTTAGTTGGACCGAGTGTGGCTATGCCCGGTCCTTGCGAAGGTTAAAACAACACCAACTTGACGAACTATCGTTGTGGTTTTTGATGCGTAGGTAAGAACGGTTCTTGCTCAGTCTGTAGCAGCCACGTAAAACTTGCAACAACAAAGTAGAGGACGTCTAACTTGTTTTTGCAGGGCATGTTGTGATGTGATATGGTCAAGACGTGATGAGATATAAGTTGTTGTATTAGATGATCATGTTTTTGTTGAAGTTATCGGCAACTGGCAGAAGCCCTATGGTTGTCTCTTTGTTGCATAAGATGCAAGTGCCAAATTATTACTTTACTTTATCGCTATGCGATAGCAATAGTTGCAAGAGCAATAGTTGGCGAGACGACCATGTGACGACACATTGATATAGATCAAGATGATGAAGATCATGGTGTCATGCCGGTGACGATAGAGATCATGACAGTACTTTGGAGATGGAGATCAAAAGCGCAAGATGATCATAGCCATATCATGTCACATATTTTGATTGCATATGATGTTTATCTGTTATACATCTTATTCTGTTTTGTTTGACGGTAGCATTTTAAGATGATCTCTCACTAATAATCAAGAAGTGTTCTCCCTGAGTATGCACCGTTGCGAAAGTTCTTCGTGCTGAGACACCACGTGATGATCGGGTGTGATAGGCTCTACGTTCAAATACAACGGGTGCAAAACAGTTGCACAAGCGGAATACTCAGGTTAAACTTGACGAGCCTAGCATATACAGATATGGCCTCGGAACACGGAGGCCGAAAGGTCGAGCGTGAATCATATAGCAGATATGATCAACATAGTGATGTTCACCATTGAAAACTACTCCATCTCACGTGATGATCGGACATGGTTTAGTTGATTTGGATCACGTGATCACTTAGAGGATTAGAGGGATGTCTATCTAAGTGGGAGTTCTTAAGTAATATGATTAATTGAACTTAAATTTATCATGAACTTAGTCCTGGTAGTATTTTGCAAATTATGTTGTCGATCAATAGCTTGCATTGTTGCTTTCATATGTTTATTTTTGATATGTTCCTAGAGAAAATTGTGTTGAAAAATGTTAGTAGCAATGATGCGGATTGGATCCGTGATCTGAGGTTTATCCTCATTGCTGCACAGAAGAATTATGTCCTTAATGCACCGCTAGATGACAGACCTATTGCAGGAGCAGATGCAGACGTTATGAACGTTTGGCTAGCTCAATATGATGACTACTTGATAGTTTAGTGCACCATGCTTAACGGCTTAGAATCGGGACTTCAAAGACGTTTTGAACGTCATGGACCATATGAGATGTTCCAGGAGTTGAAGTTAATATTTCAAGAAAATACCCGAGTTGAGAGATATGAAGTCTCCAACAAGTTCTATAGCTAAAAGATGGAGGAGAATTGCTCAACTAGTGAGCATGTGCTCAGATTGTCTGGGTAGTACAATCGCTTGAATCAAGTGGGAGTTAATCTTCCAGATAAGATAGTGATTGACCGAATTCTCTAGTCGCCACCACCAAGTTAGTAGAACTTCGTGATGAACTATAATGCAAGGATGACGAAAACGATTCCCGAGCTCTTCGTGATGCTGAAATCAACGAAGGTAGAAATCAAAAAGGAGCATCAAGTGTTGATGGTTGACAAGATCACTAGTTTCAAGAAAAGGGCAAAGGGAAAGAAAGGGAACTTCAAGTAGAATGACAAGCAATTTGTCACTCCCGCGAAGAAGCCCAAAGCTGGACCAAAGCCTGAAACTGAGTGATTATACTGCAAAGGAAATGGTCACTAGAAACGGAAATGCCTTGAATATTTGGTGGATAAGAAGGATGGCAAAGTGAACAAGGGTCATACTTTGGTTCAGCGGTATTGTTGGATGAAGCGGCCCGGACCGACATTACGCGTACGCTTACGCGAGACTGGTTTTACCGCCGTGCTTTGCACACAGGTGACTAGCGGGTGTCTGTTTCTCCAACTTTAGTTGAACCGAGTGTGGCTACGCCCGGTCCTTGCGAAGGTTAAAATAGCACTAACTTGACAAACTATCGTTGTGGTTTTGATGCGTAGGTAAGAACGGTTCTTGCTCAGCCTGTAGCAGCCACGTAAAATTTGCAACAACAAAGTAGAGGACGTCTAACTTGTTTTTGCAGGGCATGTTGTGATGTGATATGGTCAAGACGTGATGCTATATTTTATTGTATGAGATGATCATGTTTTGTAACCGAAGTTATCGGCAACTGGCAGGAGCCATATGGTTGTCGCTTTATTGTATGAAATGCAAACGCCGTGTAATTGCTTTACTTTATCACTAAGCGATAGCGATAGTCGTAGAAGCAATAGATGGCGTAATGACAACGATGCTACGATGGAGATCAAGGTGTCGCGCCGGTGACGATGGTGATCATGACGGTGCTCCGGAGATGGAGATCACAAGCACAAGATGATGATGGCCATATCATATCACTTATATTGATTGCAGGTGATGTTTATCCTTTATGCATCTTATCTTGCTTTGATTGACGGTAGCATTTTAAGATGATCTCTCACTAAAATTATCAAGAAGTGTTCTCCCTGAGTATGCACCATTGTGAAAGTTCTTCGTGCTGAGACACCACGTGATGATCGGGTGTGATAGGCTCTACATTCAAATACAACGGGTGCAAAACAGTTGCACACGCGGAATACTCAGGTTAAACTTGACGAGCCTAGCATATAACAA
The DNA here is from genome assembly GCF_002162155.2 of Triticum dicoccoides. NCBI lineage: Eukaryota > Viridiplantae > Streptophyta > Magnoliopsida > Poales > Poaceae > Triticum > Triticum dicoccoides. The sequence goes on along the minus strand of NC_041381.1, from coordinate 341,447,527 downwards.
ATATGGCCTAGGAACACGGAGACCGAAAGGTCGAACGTGAATCATATTTTCACCATTGAAACCACTCCATCTCACGTGATGATCGGACATGGTTTAGTTGATTTGGATCACGTGATCACTTAGATGACTAGAGAGATGTCTGTCTAAGTGGGAGTTCTTAAGTAATATGATTAATTGAATGTAAATTTATCATGAACTTAGTACCTGGTAGTATTTTGCAAATTATGTTGTAGATCAATAGCTCGCTTTGTTGCTTTCATGTGTTTATTTTGATATGTTCCTAGAGAAAATTGTGTTGAAAAATGTTAGTAGCAATGATGCGGATTGGATCTGTGATCTGAGGTTTATCCTCATTGCTGTGCAGAAGAATTATGTCCTTGATGCACCGCTAGGTGACAAACCTATTGCAGGAGCAGATGCAGACGTTATGAACGTTTGGCTAGCTCAATATGATGACTACTTGATAGTTTAGTGCACCATGCTTAACGGCTTAGAATCGGGACTTCAAAGACATTTCTAACGTCATGGACCATATGAGATGTTTCAGGAATTGAAGTTAATATTTCAAGCAAATACCCGAATTGAGAGATATGAAGTCTCCAACAAGTTCTATAGCTAAAGGATGGAGGAGAATCGCTCAACTAGTGAGCAAGTGCTCAGATTGTCTGGGTACTACAATCGCTTGAATCAAGTGGGAGTTAATCTTCCAGATAAGATAGTGATTGACAGAGTTCTCTAGTCACCATCACCAAGTTAGTAGAACTTCGTGATGAACTATAGTATGCAAAGGATGACGAAAATGATTCCCGAGCTCTTCGTGATGTTGAAATCAACGAAGGTAGAAATCAAGAAAGAGCATCAAGTGTTGATGATTGACAAGACCACTAGTTTAAATAAAAGGGCAAAGGGAAATAAAGGGAAACTTCAAGTAGAATGGCAAACAAGTTGTCACTCCCATGAAGAAGACCAAAGCTGGACCAAAGCCTGAAACTGAGTGCTTACACTGCAAAGGAAATGGTCACTGGTAGCAGAAATGCCCTGAGTATTTGCTGGATAAGAAGGATGGCAAAGTGAACAAGGGTATATTTGATATACAGGTTATTGATATGTGCCATACTAGTGTTTATAGTAACCCCTGAGTATTTGATACTTGTTCGGTTGCTAAGATTAGTAACTCGAAACAGGAGTTACAGAATAAACAGAAACTAGTTGAGGGTGAAGTGACGATGTGTGTTGGAAGTGGTTCCAAGATTGATATGATCATCATCGCACACTCCCTATACTTTCGAGATTAGTGTTGAACCTAAATAAATGTTATTTGGTGTTTGCATTGAGCATGAATATGATTTGATCATGTTTATTGCAATATGGTTATTCATTTAAAATTAGAGAATAATTGTTGTTCTGTTTAAATGAATAAAACCTTTGATGGTCATACACCCAATGAAAATAGTTTGTTGGATCTCGATCGTAGTGATACACATATTCATAATATTGATGCCAAAAGATGCAAAGTTAATAATGATAGTGCAATTTATTTGTGGCACTGCCGTTTGGGTCATATCGGTTTAAGCGCATGAAGAAACTCCATAAATATGGATTTTTGGAATCACTTGGTTATGAATCATTTGATGCTTGCGAACCGTGCCTTTTGGGCAAGATGACTAAAATTCCGTTCTCCGGAACAATGGAACAAGCTACTAACTTGTTGGAAATAATACATACCGATGTATGTGATCCAATGAGTATTAATGCTCGTGGCAAGTATCGTTATTTTCTGACCTTCACAAGATGATTTGAGCAGATATGGGTATATCTACTTGATGAAACATAAGTCTGAAATAGTTGAAAGGTTCAAAGAATTTCAGAGTGAAGTGGAAAAATCATCGTAACAAGAAAATAAAGTTTCTGCGATTTGATCACAGAGACAAATATTTAGTTACGAGTTTGGCCTTCATATAAAACTATGTGGAATAGTTTCACAGCTCACGCCACATGGAACACCACAACGTAATGGTGTGTCCGAACGTCATAACCGCACGTTATTGGATATGGCGCGATCTATGATGTATCTTACCGATTTACTACTATCATTTTGGGGTTATGCATTAGAGATAGTTGCATTCACTTTAAATAGGGCACCATCAAAATCCGTTTGAGACGACGCCTTATGAACTGTGGTTTGGCAAGAAACCAAAGTTGTCGTTTCTTAAAGTTTGGGGCTACGATGCTTATGTGAAAAAGTTTCATCCTGATAAGCTCAAACCCAAATCAGAGAAGTGCGTCTTCATAGAATACCCAAAGGAAACTGTTGGGTACACCTTCTATCACAGATCCGAAGGCAAAACATTTGTTGCTAAGAATGGATCCTTTCTAGAGAAGGAGTTTCTCTCGAAAGAAGTGAGTGGGAGGAAAGTAGAACTTGATAAGGTAATTGTACCTTCTCCTAAATTGGAAAATCGTTTATCACTGAAATCAGTTCCAGTGATTCCTACACCAATTAGTGAGGAAGCTAATGATGATGATCATGAAACTTCAGATCAAGTTACTACAGAACCTCGTAGGTCTTCCAAAGTACAGTCCGCACCAGAGTGGTACGGTAATTCTGTTCTGGAAGTCATGTTACTAGACCATGATGAACCTACGAACTATGAGGAAGCGACGATGAGCCCAGATTCCACGAAATGGCTTGAGGCCATAAAATCTGAGATATGATCCATGTATGAGAACAAAGTATGGACTTTGATTGACTTGCTCAATGATCAGCAAGCCATGTTAAATAAATGGATCTTCAAGAGGAAGACGGACACTGATAGTAGTGTTACTATCTACTAAGCTCGACTTGTTGCAAAAGGTTTTCAACAAGTTCAAGGTGTTGAATACGATGCGATTTTCTCACTCGTATTGAAGCTTAAGTCTGTCTGAATCATGTTAGCAATTGCCACATTTTATGAAATCTGGCAAATGGATGTCAAAACTGCATTCCTTAATGAATTTATTAAAGAAGAGTTGTATATGATGCAACCAGAAAGTTTTTGGCAATCCTAAAGATGCTAACAAAGTGTGCAAGCTCCAGCGATCCATCTATGGACTGGTGCAAGCATCTCAGAGTTGGAATATACGCTTTGATGAGTTGATCAAAGCATATGGTTTTATACAGATTTTTGAAGAAGCCTGTATTTACAAGAAAGTGAGTGGGAGCTCTGTAGCATTTCTAAAATTATATGTGGATGACATATTGTTAATTGGAAATGATATGGAAATTCTGGATAGCATGAAAGGATACTTGAATAAGAGTTTTTCAAAGCAAGACCTCGGTGAAGCTGCTTGCACATTGAGCATCAAGATCTATATAGATAGATCAGGACACTTGATAAGATTTTTCAATGAGTACTTACCTTGATTTCGGAGGGGAGAGGAGCGGGGCTAGGGTTAGACCCGGGATTTCGGAGGGGGAGGCTTATTTATAGGTAGAGGGAGCTAGGAGAGTCCAAATGAGGTGCGGTTTTCGCCCACACGATCGTGATCGAACGACCGAGAGCATGGAGGGGAGTTAGGTGGGTTTTGGGCCACTTTGGAAGGGGTGTTGGGCTGCACACAAAAGAGGGCTCTGCGGTTACCCGGTTAACCATTGGAGTACCAAACGACCTCCAAATGGCACGAAACTTGACAGGCAGTCTACCGGTGCTATACCAAGGCCACTTGGCAAAGCTCGGGCCATTCCGAGAAAGTTTAACACCCGCACACGAAAGAGGACAAGAAGGGGACACCGGGTGACATAGGAGCGTCGGATTGCAAAACGGACAACGGGGAAAAGGCTCGGATGCATGAGACGAACACGTATGCAAAATGAAATGCACATGATGACATGATAAAATGCAAGACGCAAGCAAATGACATGGCAACAACGGCGAATAACTGGCGGACACCTGGCGCATCGGATCCGGGGCGTTACAACACTCCTCCACTAACAAGAGATCTCGTCCCGAGATCTTAGGACCGAGACGGAAGAGAAAATGGATGAGGTTAAACAAGAACTCAAGAGAAGAAGCAAAGAATCGAGAGCACTCGAGAAGGAAAAGAGGAACGACGAGAATGACGAGAATCGAAATCTCACGGAATTAGATAGAATATGAAAGCACTCGTTCTAACCGGAGTGGATAGAATGAGAAAAGAAGCGAATAAGACTGAAAGGATTTAGACAGCACTCCTTCTGAAAATGGAAGGATTAGAACATGAACTAGAGAGGATGGAATGACACTTGATGAACTCTTGAAGAATGAATTAAATCATGAAGAACCACCATGAAGAACGCCGGTGACAAAAGGATGACGAGATAAAATGAAGGATGAAAGAATAGATGAGCGTTACGATGATTTAGATGAAGGTTCCGATGAGATGGCCGAGGAAATTGAACTCCGGGAAAAGAAATGATGATAACACTTGAAATCAAGAATTTATTCCTCAAGAACAAACTCCGAAGAAAAAGGGATTACTCACTCTGATGAAATAAGAATAAGATTTATTGTATGCTTATCCTTCATCAAATTAAATTGATGACAAACAATGGATTTTTGCATACTACTTATTCTTCTTGAAAAGGATTAAGAGGGATATAGCGCAAACTTGATAAGGTATTGATGGAACCACCGGTGGGATTGAGAAGCAACGAGTGGATTGAATAATAATCAAGGAAAAAAATCTTGAACGAACCACCGTAAGAATCTGAAAATGATTGATGAAAGAGAATAAATCACCAGGAAGAATTAGAAGACCAAATATGCTAGAGGGGATTTAGATGCAAGAAAACGGAAAGAACTCGATCTGATAAAAAACACTTGAATGAAGCACCGGGATAATATAGGGAACGATAACTGGAATGATGACCTCCGGTGAAAATAAACAGAAATCGACTTCTGACACACTCCGGATGGATAAGAAAAGAATATCTGACGAATGGAATAATTCGCGAGGATAACATGAAGCTAGAACCACAGAACTTCGAGAGAACGAGCAAGATTTAGAGGAAGAACTCTTCTTCGGTCTTCAAATGTTGAGAATGATGATGAGAACCACCATCATTTGTTGGGATACTCCGGGAGAATAAAAGGCGAAGAGGTTGAGCCAACAATGAAAATGATTTGAAATTGATCTTGGAAAGGCATCTGACTGATGGAATCCATTCTTACGTCAAACTTGAAAAGAATTTGGAATAACTCCGAGGAAATTAGAAGAGTCAGGTAAGAACCTGGAAAAAGACCTGTGGGTTAGGGCCCACTGAAGAGATAACACCGTTGAAAAGGATTGATGAACAGATAGATGATGCACCAAAACAATTGAAATATTTGAATGAGGTGACAACCTCGAATTAACTCGAACACAGACGAATCTCCTGAGAAGTCTTGAACACTCCGCAAGGATAACCTGGCGAGAGGTGAACGAGCAAGGAGAACACTTAAGCCGAAGGGATAGAATAAGATCAACCCGAAAACCTTGAATTGAATCCACCGGAAAAAGAAAGTGATGAAGAATGACGAACGAGACGAGAATTCACTGGTTGAAATAATTTACGAAAGACTGAAGAGGCTCCACACGAATAAAATTGATGGTCGAAAGAGGCTCAAACTCCGGGAAGAAAAAAAGGTGGGAGGGCGGGAAAACAAAGGCAACTTGGAAGGGGGAACCGACTAATATCTTGAAGAGAAAACACCGGTTGAAATCATTGAGGAAAGAAAGCAAAGACTTCGCACGAGTGGGATGGATACTCGATTACGGACTCCGGTTCCAAGAAGAAGAAGGGTGGGCGGGTGGGAAAAACAACTGAGGATTGAACGCAAAGATGAAGAGACTCGAGTCAACTTGACGAGAAATGCACCGGATGCAAAGAGCTGAGGAACAACGATTGGAAAACCAACTGCGTGATTCTAAAGAAAAATTTGAAGAGGATGAGGAGTAATTCAAAACACCTACGTCAAGATTCCTCACATGAGCGACGAAGGGGCTGAGGAGTAAAAAGAATTCCTACTCTCCGATATAACTAGACTCCGAAAACAGTTTTTTTCTAGACTCAACAACGGCCAAACTACACGATCAATCAAGGGGGTTCCTAGGGTCGGTCGAGGCTCTAATACCAACTTGTCACGCCCAATATGCGACCCTATCCAAAAGGAACTCGAAGGTCCCACTAAGGATAGACCTGCATATTGGAACGCTTTTGCAAGGTGGATATCATTACATCAACATTACATAATAGAAGGGGATACATACATAAGGCATACAATGCCACACGAATACAACAATACAACATACAAGAACAACATCCGACTACGGATGAATCATAAACAAAAACTCAAACAATATCCACCCTGCTAGCCCAGGCTGCCGACCTGGAACCTATCCCCTGATCGAAGAAGCAGAAGAAGAACTCAACGCAAGCAAGCATCGCTCTCGCGTCATGATCACCGGATAAACTTGTACCTGCAACTGTTGTTGTAGTAATCTGTGAGCCACGAGGACTCAGCAATCCCATTACCATGGGTATCAAGACTAGCAAAGCTTAATAGGGAAGGAAGGGGTAAAGTGGTGAGGCTGCAGCAGCGACTAAGCATGATATGGTGGCTAACATACGCAAGTGAGAGCGAGAAGAGAAACAAGCGGAACGGTCGTCAACTAGTAATGATCAAGAAGTGATCCTGAACACCTACTTACGTCAATCATAACCCAAGAAACCGTGTTCACTTCCCGGACTCCGCCGAGAAGAGACCATCACGGCTACACACACGGTTGATGCATTTTAATTCGGATCTGGTGTCAAGTTATCTACAACCGGACATTAACAAATTCTGATCTGCCTATAACCACAGGCACGGCTTTCGAAAGATTATACCCTACAGGGGTGTCCCAACTTAGCCCATGATAAGCTCTCGCGATCAACGAAGGAATAGACCTTCTCCCAGGAAGACCCGATCAGACTCGGAATCCCGGTTTACAAGGCATTTCGACAATGGTAAAACAAGACCAGCAAAGCCTCCCGCTGTGCCGACAAATCCCGATAGGAGCTGCACATATCTCGTTCTCAGGGCACACCGGATTGTCCAGACTTCCGGTAGGCCAACCCAGAGTTGCCCCTGGTGGCCACCGGCGGCCGACAGTTTGGACCAACACTCACAACGAGCACTGGCCCGGGGGGGTAAATAAAGATGACCCTCGGGCTCCGGAAACCCAAGGGAAAAAGGGCTAGGTGAGGCAAATGGTAAAACCAAGGTTGGGCCTTGCTGGAGGAGTTTTATTCAAAGCGAACTGCCAAGGGGGTCCCATAAATCACCCGACCGCATAAGGAACGCAAAATCCGGGAACATAACACCGGTATGACGGAAACTAGGGCGGCAAGAGTGGAACAAAACACCAGGCATAAGGCCGAGTCTTCCACCCTTTACCAAGTATATAGATGCATTAATAATATAAGAGATATTGTGATATCCCAACCAAAATCCTGTCCACCATGGAGCAATCTTCAACTTCACCTGCAACTAGCAACGCTATAAGAGGGGCTGAGCAAAGCGGTAACATAGCCAAACAGTGGTTTGCATAGGAAAGGTGTCAAAGGTTAGGGGTTCATGGCAATATGGGAGGCTTGATGAGCAAAAGATAGGTAACGCAGCATAGCGAAAGAAAGAAGCAACTAGCATAGCAATGATAGTAGTGAGATCCAGGGTAGCGGTCATCTTGCCTGAAATCCTGCAAGGAAGAAGAACGAGTCCATGAAGAAGACGAACGGATGAAGCCATGAAGACGAACCACACGTAGACGAACGAATCCTCACGATCGCAACGAAATAGGAACTAACGAAAAGAAGCACACAACATGGTAAACACACCACACATGAACAAGACATGATGCACAACAAGCATGATGCATGACAAAGCTACATGAAGCTACTCGTGGCAAAGAGACGATGCAAACAAGAGCAACACATCAAAGCAAGTTTAAATGAGGCCGGAAACAACATATAACAAATCCGGTAAGTCCTCATATGCAAATTTCGAAATTGGTCCAGATCTGAATAAACCTTATGTTCAAGTTGTTAAATAGCAAGTTAAAATGCACCAAGATGATCTACATGAAATTCTAGTCAAGTTACATATAAAGTTCATTAGATTTGGAGTTACGGCCTAGAAGATATGAGCAAAGGAAGTTAAACATGGCATCGATGCGAAATGCACCCAAACATCAAGCAAACACCTCAAAACAAGGATGCAACATGATAATATGAAGCTACATGCAAAATCAAGCAAATTTCATATAGAGCACACTCAAAACGGAGCAACGGTTCAACACCTACACACTATACAAGTCATAGCAACAATCTGTCCATAACAGCAACTAGGCATATTGCAAGCATCAAAACAATATGCTACAGGACCTCAACATAATAACAAAAGGCATGGGCATGATGTACAGGTAAAGCATAACAAAACATGAACACTGAGCTATCTCCAGAAATCACTAGAACATGCTCAAAAAGACACGGTAAGAATGCAAATATTAACAGTTACAGACTTTAGCAGAAATAACATCAGGTTGCAATGTTTAGAGCTATCAAACAACATGTTACAGGAACTTAACATGACAAACAAAGGCATGGCATGAATCTACTAATTGCATAGATCAAAAGTCCCTTACTGACCATGAGCCAAAAAGGATCAGAAGATATGATGGCACCCATGTAAACATGGCAAGTTATATTACAGATTCAAACATGGCAGGAACAACAATAAGTAGGCATGTAAATAAGCTTGAACAACTCACTACAGAGCAATACATGGCATGGCAAGGCAACCAACAGCAATAAGGCATGTTTATGAAGCTAAGCATGACAAGAGCAAGTTCATAGGGCACATGGATCAGTAGCAAAACACATGGGAACAAGTGAACTTAATGTTAACAGGCTGACAGCAACATTATGAAGAAACTTTAGAGCAAGATTACAACAAGCTACAGCAAGCCATAAATGCAACCAGGGGCATGGATGGATAGAACATGACATGTATATCAAAACATATTTAGTGATCATCTCCAGATTATGCATAGGATGATTAGTAGCAACATGTTTATATAGCATCACGAAATAACAGATTCAGCCTAGCAAAACAGCAACATCATGAGCACTACTTAACAAGCTCGATACACTCACCATAAGTCATTGCATGACAAAATAAGCATAGCATCATCAAGAAGACATGTTTGTGAAACAAACCAAGGCAAGAACAAGTCCATAGCATGCAAGGATCAACTATAGCAACCTTGGCTAAATTGAATAACAAGTAAACAATCTGCCAGGAAACATTTTGAAGCAAAAGTAGAGCACTCAAATGACAGGCTAGACTACTCCATAATTGCAAACAAGGGCATGAATGGATAGACAATAACCATATGTTCAAAACATCCTTACTGAAGTATCTCAAAATATGCATGGATCTCTCTGTAGAAACAAGTTTATATGGCATGAAAATAACAGCAGAACAGGGACTAAAAACAGTAACATCACGATGCCTAGTTTGCATGCTTGTGCTAGTCACCACATTGATCACAAAAATACATGGATAGCACCTCTGGAAAGATGGCATGGCATAGATCAAAACACATGTAGACATCAACCTCATAGGATGCACACATCAATCATGGCAAAAATGACAAATGAGCAAGTTATAACAGTTTCAGCAGATTAACATCACTTAACACTCTTCCAACAGCATTTAGGGCATCAAGATGAGCTCAAATGAAAATGATGCAATGGAATGAAATGATCTACTCGTCGAGACGAATAATTTGACATAATACACGCACGAAACGGAGCTACGGATACAGAGATACAATGCGATGAACATGACATGGTAATGTGCAAACTCTGGGACTTAG